>NW_006800046.1:1501189-1577499 GCF_000485575.1 Poecilia formosa | reverse complement strand
AAAAGTTAACAGATTATGTGTCTCATGTCTGGCGTTATTAAATACATGTGAAGTTCACATAACCTTTATGTACTGTCATTAATTGTCCTGCATCTTGCAAATGCATAGTTGCTCCAATATCCTTTTTGTTGCAACCAAGGAAGTCAAAGTATTTTATGTGGATTTTATGTCAAAGCTGAAAACGACATGACAAAGACTCAAATATTTTACAAATAAAGATTTTAAAATTGGGGAGGCAGTATTATGCTATGGGATGCTTTTATTGGCCAAAGATAGGGAAGTTGGTTAGAGTTGATGAAAAATGTTTGAAGGTAAATATAGAGCAATTCTGGATGAAAACCTCTTAGAGGCTGCAAAATACTTGAACCTAGGGTGAAAGTTTTCTTCTCCTCCTCTTGACTGGAATATAACCACAAACATACAGAAAGAGCTGCAATGAAAGGCATCAGATAAAAAATATACTCATGTATTTGTCCAGTCAAAAACTAACAAAACTAAATCTAGTTAGGAATCGGTTGCTAAATAGATTTTCACAGATCACAACTGGAACTAAGACTGTAAGCTTGAGGTATTCTAGAAAAAGAACGTCAACAGATTTTACCCTGCAAGAGCACTTCCTGCGTTATGGATATAATTTTCCTTTCACTTCAATTATGAACTATTTTTGCTGGTCAATCGCAAAGTTCTAGTAACAAAGTTTATATCTGTAGCATGACAAAGTCTGAAAAAGTCTGAGATATGAATATTTTTGCAGAGCACCATTTATTCAGAGGATTTTCATTCTAACTTAATAGCAAAATTAAATATTTTATTCATCCCAGGACTTTCTTCCGTGTACATCACAAAACAGCTACAATACAGTGCAACGTAGTCAGTTTAATAGAGATATTTGCTGCAACTTTCAGATGTTAAAAGTGAGTGTCGCACGTTTTATGATGAATCACATTTCTAATTCAGTTTTATAGGTGAGGACGTGTCACTTTGGGTAAATGTGTGTTATTTAAGCACCTGCCTGGGGAGCTGACCAGGCACAAACCAATAATTTAGACTTACAGGGTAATAAAACTGAATGTGGTCTGTGACTATGGGCACCTGTTGCAGAATTTAACAGATTTACACCCTGAACCATCCATAGTAGACGGTATAAAAAAAAAAATAAAATGAAAAAAATGTCTGAATTTACGTGGGTTTTATTCAACCTCGTCTTAGAGATGGAAAAATATTTCAGTCGTACCGTTCCCTTGGCGACAGTGAAAGAGCTCCGAACACAGAAACAAAAAGCCGTAAAAACTGTGTGGTCTAGTGGCTGACAGAACAGCATGGATCTATGATAATTACATTGTAGCGGTGGCCTGACCAATAACTATCTGGGCCAAAGCATCAACTTGCTGATCTCTTTCCAAAACTTACCCGAAAATCTGAGCTAAATGCGTCTTTGTGCCATGTTGCTTCTCTGAAACCGAGGAGGTAATTTATGGATTATTTGGTTATGGTTCATTAGTGTGGAGAATTGGAAGTGGGGTGAAGGAGGTATTTTTTCCCTGTGCAACACACTGGGTCCATCTGCTCTTCCAGATTGGCCATACAATAATCACACTCGGTATCACACACCGCAGTGAATATTGCTGGGAGTGAGTTAAAAAGCAGGCTCTGTAACACAGTTTTCTATTTTTATTTTTTTTATTTTTGGGAGAGGGGAGGGGTTGCAAATGAATTGCTGTACTGTGGTTGCACAAGCGTACACTGATATAAAAATCCCCCAATTTTCTTATTTAGACCAGAACCCAGTCCGAAAGCAGAGAACTCAGGGTTGATTTGGAGTCGGTTAAGTGTCTGATACCTTAAACAATTCTAATTGAGGCTGTGAGATTTGGGAAGTTTTAATACTGCTCCCTCAAGCAAGAAGACCTAAATAAAGATGCCCTGTCTAATTTAAAGCTTGGTCAGCATCTGTATATTTGTAAGGAAATGGCTTTTCACACTCGGACGCTAAGGTCTCCCCTTCAATAAGGACGAGAAACGAATGCAAAGCACATCGATGTGCTATGCTAGAATAACGCTGGCCCTCTTTCAAGGACTTCTGTTATAATTTTGCAATAGATAAGCAGTACAGTGTGCCTTACATGAGCACATAAATCTAAACCTCCCCAAACAATGTGCTGCGGTCAGCCAAGCTCTGACACGAGACAACAAAATGCTGCTCGCTTTAATTTATTGGAAGCCTTTTGTGCAGCTGCACTGATCAAAAACAGCTTAACCATGCAGATTGTCAGCTTTTAATTTTCGTAATTATATGCGTTAGCAGGCTACGACGTATGCGTCGATACCACCACCACTGAGCAGACCAGGAATGTTACGCGTTTCTAAAATTGTAACATACTTTTCCAGCTCCAAATTTTAAGAGATCTTAAAAAGTTTTTAGCCCATTTTTAAAAGGCAAATACATGTTTCCCCATAGGTTTATAGCAGATGATTTCTGATGAGGTTTTAAATAAAGAATCTGCAAGAATCTGAGACTCAATTCTCAATCTGCCAGAATAACTTAAAACAGGAATTGTTCAAGCATATAGGCACCAATCCTGTTCAAAATTCACAGCTTAGTTAAGACACTAGAGAGTAGAAACTTCATGGAGACACAGACCGGTCCGGTTCAAAGCCATGTTTGATTAACCCAGTGGTTAGCAACCTTTTCTATTTAAAGAGCCACTTTTTCCACTGCTACTACAAAATAAAACATGCCTAAAACAGCAAAAAAGAATGCGCTACTGTAATTATGTGAAACATAACATGTTTTATCATGAAAGTTAATAAATGTAAATCAAAATTTATTTCTAATTTTAGTTTTTGGAACAGTAAAAATCCTTTCTAAAACTTTGGGGGGAAAGGCAAGACAGGTTGCATAGTTCAAAGCTAGTTACTTTTAAAAACCTGATTTTTCATACTAACTTGCAGAGAAACTCCCAAAATTACAATTTCTTGTTGCATTTCCTTTCTGGTTTAGTAAAAGCCACAGAGGAGAGGGGGCCAAAGGGCCACATGTCGCTCTGCAGCTGTAGGTTGTAGAATCCTGGTCTAACCAAAAGTTTGTACCTGTATACTGCAGCACAAATCCGTTGCTGCTGAGGGAGGCGTCGCTGCGGAATGCCATGAAGAGCGTGTTGGAGCTGCTCTCGATGCGATCTGGAACATCGGTGCCATAGAAACTACCCAACAAGGGGCTCAGGGAGTCTGGCCCATCATAGATATGCAAGAAGTCATAACTGGGCTCCAGGCTGAAACTGGTTAGAGACAGTCGCATTAAAAAGGAATCTGGACGTTTGCTGCATGAATAAGTAGCGCAAAATTCTCACATCTAACTTATATCAGACAAGTAGCCTATAAGCTTAATCGTTTATCAAGTCCTGCAGTTACAACTGTTGTGGGAATATGGTATTGCACATTATGCAATATTTTCTATGCTGACAAAGCTTACTGGTTAAAGCTGAGCGAAATGACATAGTCCTGTGTGACGGTAACTCTCCAGTCACACTCTCTTCCATGTGGGTAAGGTTCAGGATAGTCTGGAGACAGAATCAGCCCACTTGGACCGGTTAGGTTCCCACCACACGGAGCTATGGGAAGAGAAAAACAAATATTTACAAAATGTAGAAAATATATTGTTTGACATAAATTCTAAAAATGTTATTATAATTTGTGTTATGCGTTGCAATTAGCAAGCTAGGAAGAGCAAGTATAACACAATTAGGCATCGCTACTCAGCTTTGATAAGTGTGTGATAACATTCAGATAAGTGCTGATGTCAATTCAGAGAAGTTGAGCATAATTAATTGCTGCATGCTGTGTTTACAGAGTACCTGTGCATGTTGGGGGGTCTGGCTGCCAGAAGAAGCGACCATTGATCTCTGTGCACGTGATTCTGGTGGCCCCCTGCAGGACGTAGCCGGGATCACACTGGAACACCACGTGGTCCCCGGGCTCCCGGCTGTCGCCGCCGCGGGTGCCGTTAGTGGGCATGCCCGGGTCATTGCAGGAGGTCGCCGTAGAGACTGCAAGAGCAAGCAGGCACTAGATCATTGAAACAATATGGAAAAAAAAAGCTAATGTGATGGCATAACTATGTCATGGAAGATGATTCGTGTTATAAACCTCCAATCCGGTTGCTGAATTTTCATTGCTCACCAGAAAACTGCAAAGCAAAGCCTTGCTTGCTGGTAAAAAAGTCCGTGGTGAACTGCAAAGTGATCGTGTTAAAGGTGCTGTGAGTGTCCGGGGGCAACGCCGACCCACTCAGCTCCCTCAGCAGGACTCCCCCGTCCTGTGGACCGTCCCAGATCCGAAGCACATCGTGGACCTCCTCCGTGTGGAAGACCAGAAAATGCAGACTGAAAAGAGGGAAAAAGAAGATACAGTAGCTGTCAAGTATGATATAAAATTGGACAGTAAGAGTCAAAGAAGATGTGCTTATTGTTTCACTCATGATGACGTGCAATCCAAATGTCCATTTGTATGAATTTATATTAACTTGTACTCTCAAACAGGCAGAATTTCTTCAAGTTGATTGAGAGCCTGTGGAATCACTTGAAAATTGATGTTTGCAAGGTGCTTCTCATATAGTCTACCTGAACTTGAGCTGTTTAGCAATCAAGACAGAAAATATTTCACTTTCAAATGGCCAAAGTTGGTAGAAAAGACACCTCAAATGACTTGGAGATGGAACAACCATGACAGATGCTTCTACAGAGCAATTTGTACAATATTTTTCTCACATGATTGTGACAAAAAATGTTGATGAAATGCATTGAAGTTTGTGGGTTTAACCCCCACAAAACACAAAAACGTTGAAAACGTATAGTACATTTGAAGGACACTGTGAAGTTACTATAAAAGTAACATTGTGATTAAAGAAAATTGAAGACAGGAAACCAGTCTGCGCTTAGCACAAATGAGGGGAAACATATACTATTATAAGGAGGATCACATGAATCAGATTAGGGACATTCAACAACGAGTCCACAGTGTCAGTCAAAGCAATAAGTCTGCAGCAGCATTTTAAAGTCAGTCGAGATGCCAAAAAGATGATGCTGTCAAAATATCTCCCATTCAATTTGGCCCAGACAGCTGTCAGCCAGCTGGTGGTCCGATGGATCTGAAAAGCTGTGTGCCGGTTCGTGTACGTGCACCGGCATAACCGCAGTGCATTCGTAATAATATACTGCTTAAGTATTTGTGTTGGAGCATTTCAAAGGATACTGTGGACAGGCTCAGCTAGGCAAAAAAATAAATAAATAAATAAATAAATAAATACTATATCTGGTACTCTCTTTCTTTGGGTCCTTATTGAAAACAGCATTCACAGCAGAAGTCCACAATGCCTGCAACTAATTATAAAAGTGGGTTAGCTCATGTCAGCTTCTATGGAATGTACCTTTTGTTTGTCTATTTTTTTTTTCTCTGAGAACAGAACAAAGTCTGATCTAACAAGTGAAGAGCAACAGTGGGAAGAGAAATAAATCATTAGGTTGCAACTGTGCTGAGCTGCATGTGATGCAAAAGGTAAAAGCATTCAACCAATGCTTTGCAGTGACTTGAACAATCCTTATATAGCTATTTTTATTAATTTTAGTGGTATTTCATATGACTAAGGTAGCCTGTAGTAGTGAAGAGAAAGACAAGAGACAGAGTTTTCAAAATTCTTAAAATGCGTGCCACAACTATGGATGTATTTAGCACCCTTGTAGATAACATTCCCCTGAAAACATTATTCACAAGGAAAAACATAGTGGAAAATCATTAAGTTAATCGCAACTAGAGAACCATTAATGAGATGAAAAAAATATTTTTTTTAATAAAAAAAAAACACCATCTGTTTGCAAAGATGCACTGAAATTCAGTGTATATATTAATAATTTTTTCTTGTTTTTTTTTTTTTTTTTTCACAAATATGCCCAAAGATATTTTCCTTACAGGGTGTGTCATATTAAGTGATTTAAATTAAAAAGGAAAAAAGTCGGGGCAATTTAGGCAAACTCATTACAATCCGTTGCACTTCGGTTTAACGTTTTACACAAATCGGACTGGACAGCTGGACTTATTTTACCGTTTTTGACCTGAGGCTTAAGACAGACGATCATAAATCCGTCCAGTGCGCCGGTCTTAAAGTCAGAGAGCTGAATGCTCATCTCTGTCCAAGACGCAGAGGAGAAACCCTGGTCCCTTTAGTATCCACATCATCTTACCCACATGCACTCACAAAGCCTTGAGCTATAGATGATACAGAGGAGAAACAGCAACCCACTGATATGTTGGCTTTTAGCAACAAGTTCCCACCATTTCTGCATAATTGGTGTCAGACTCTGATTCCCTTACTGTCTGATGTGTTAGCAGTAGCCTTTGGCTACTCAACAATAGACTCTCTGTGTGACTAGTGTAACCCTTGAGAAAAGTCCTGTCACCATGCTTGTGAATGAAGTGCTCGCAGAGCAAACCAATGCAGATGGACACACTGGAAAATATTCACACAAATGTGCAGCGAAAGGTTTTTTTTTTTTAAGTTATAATGCATTATGTGGGCTGACACAACCGCTCGTGTATTGGAAGCAGGCAGAGCAAAAGAGAAGTCTATATGGTGACTTTGAAAAGCGGCACTTGTGCTACTTTCATTACTTAGGAGAAGCCGTAAACATTTTGACGACCGTCTCGACGGTTCTGATGATTTGAAAGAATTAAACACGGAGTTCAAAGGTCTTAACCCACACACGTCCCCAAAGGCAGTCAGATATTCTGCTAATCCTGTTATGAAACCTTTAGGGATCAGAAGTCCTTCATGCTCCACCTCCCAACGCTTCCAACAAGATTTACAGAATTAAACAAAACTCAGAAACGTTTTCCGGTGATGGCGTACGACTACTTTTTCTTTTTTGTTTTTGTCCGATATTGACGTGCACGTGTGCAGTACGTGTGAGTAAGAACAATTGGGGATGTTTTTCGTGAGCACAGTCAGCATCAAGGACAGGTGCTGCTTCCGTGTTTGGGTGCTGATGAGTCCTGTGCTCTAGTTTAACTCTCGGCACTGTCGAGCTTCGAAAGGCATCAAATTCTGAAAGCTGATTTATATGTGTGAAGGAAGATGAAAGGGTGGGTGGAATGGCAGAGGTACGTTGAATAAAACCCGAAGGTGAGGAAGGCAATAAAAAAGCGACCAGTGTTGATCACTGCCAGGCTGCTGACGGCATCGGATGATCGAAGGAGGATAAGAGGTTGACGGAGAGCAGAAGAAACTCGGCACACAATGCGAGGGTAAAGGCTGAGGGGATGGACGGGTTGAACCAACGTGGGCTGTATGTTGGGATAAATGGTTCTTTTTATATGCCATTTAAATCGCTCTATATCCCTGTCACTGTCAAAATGATTAAAAAAAAGGGCAAAAATGTTGCAGGTGAAATAGTGAGGAAGGGTGATAACACTGGCACGAAACTGAATTCTCATTCTGCAGCTTAAAGATTTCAATAGCACATATTTAAGGCCAACAGATTATCGTTCCTTTTCAGTGCACACTTTGGTTGGCTGACATTTTCTTCTTCTTTTTATTTTTTTTATTTTTTCCTTTTTACAACATTTATAGCATTTAGGACAATAAAAATGAAAAATGTGAGTTACCGGAAGGAACTCAGGGACTATTACCTATAGATGCAGTTCAACAACAAGATATTGCTTCTTGCTGCTACAGAACAGCAGCATGGAGTTTGTTTTTTTGTTTTTGTTTTTTTTTCTTATCTTCAATCTTTTAGTTCTACCACTGAGCAAATTAAAATATTGAAGTTTATCTTTTCTTTTTACCAAACATTTCTGTCTGGGTGTTGAAAACGCATTAGATTGCAGTTTAAGCTGCGTTTATTTGTCCCGAGTATTTGTGTCTTTCAATGTAACAAGTAGAATCTGTTATTACAGCAGTCAATATTTTGTTCCCGTGATTACTGTTGTGTCCGCTGAGCACGAATATCGCAACAGTGGAGGAGAACTACTGATGGAAAGACGTCTCTGAGAGAACCTTGCTCAGTGGGAGCAAACATCTGCCGCGACCGACTGGGGATCGGAGAACATGGAGCACACGCGCACTGAAGCAACTGATCCTTCTTAAGGGGAAAGAATCAGCAAAGAGTTCATTTTTAGGAGGGAGAAACAGCTAAGCGTATAAGCTGTGAAATAACTGTACATCTAAAGGATAAAAACAGTACACACAGTTAGTGGCGGCAGCAGATTGCTGCGTCTCTTCCAGCAGCCTAATAACAATCATGTTTTGGTGGGTTTGAATGTCGTCTGTTTCTGTTTGGACAAGGGACGGAGCATCTTTGAGATGTTTAAGTCTTGGGGTACTGTTTCAGAAAGTAACTGCTTTCAACTTAATCACAGCTTAGTCCCTGATGCGTCCTGTGTTGTTTGATTACTAATGTTCTGTTGCAAACCTCTGAGACCTGCACAGGACAGCTGTATTTACACTGAGATTAAAATTCACACAGAGACGATTTACTTGCTGGATGGGCTAAATATAATTGAATATCCCAAGCATTATTTAGCATTATTTGTTTCCTATAGTGTCAGATTTTAATAATACAAAGAAATCCCATTAAAATACATTAAAGTTTATGGCTGGGATGTGACAAAATGTCAAAAAGTTTGAGGAGGCATCATTACAGAGCTCTTGTAAGACACTGCAGCTCTCTTTCTAGAGAGAAGATTTCCTTGTCTTCAGACTAAAGACAGGAAAATCTTGACCTCTTCACGCAGTTAACATTCTGAGGACTCATAGGAAACCATGTTTTGGAGTTTACAGCCGAGGGCTCTCCTTTTGCACTTGGTTGCCTCTTAACAACATAAAATAGTTCAATCAAGTGTCAAAGAAATCGCCGTAAGGAGATGAGATGGAGAAGAGAGAGATGAAACAGATCTTAAGGATCTCTTTTGATTCCGCCTTAACTATTTTGTATTCATATGAGAGAAATGGAGAGAGGAATAGGGACTGCTGAGGCTCTCTCATATGAATACAAAACAGTATTGCTGCAATCAGGAGTCCTGTGAGAAGTCTCCGAGTAGGTGTGTGTGTGTGTGCCTGAAGAAGATAAATAATTAAGAATGTGGGGTTGTGCATGGATGTGTGTGGTACGAGAGAGATACGATACGTAAAGCAAACGCAGTCTTGCAGCTGCCAGAATTCCTAAAACTAATTGAGATGGTGTGAAATCTCGCAGTGGGAGCAGACTGCATCAGTATGTGTGGCTGTGGCCCAGCAGACCATCAGGATGCAGACACATCCATGCAGAAAGCTTTGAAAGACACAACGGCCGACACATCTGAGCTGATTTGACACCTGACCAAGCCCAAACAGTGGTCAAAGCAGTCTTTTTCCAGTCCATTTACTGTGACGTCAATGATGCAATAACAAAGCAAGCTGTGCAATTCTGCAATTGTTCCAAAAGCAAGATACGGTGTGAAACAGTTGCTCCCTAAGACGAAAGCAGTGGTTAAGGGACGCAGGTATAAGTCTGGAAAGCATCATTGGTAGACCTTATGCATGTCATCACTGCCAAATTTAAATCATAATTATCAACATCTCTGATTAAGCTGATCCTGTTGTCCAAAGATGTTCAATGGACCTACAACTGCAAGCAGATGCAAACATGCATCAACATCTGAGACTCAAGGAAGAAAAAAGACTTACTGAGGATAAAAGATCGTTTTCCCAACTGAATCATCCTGAATGAACTGTATTTCTTTTACAAACTAATATAATTGTGGTACTGCTCAGTGAAAAAAAAAAAGTTAGGAAATAAGATCAGCTATGGTTTACAGGTTTTGACAGTTGGATGTACCTCGGTTTATCAGTCACAGAAAAAAAAACAAAAAAAAACAGGTAAATCAGTAGACTGGTGAGAAACTGTGGTTTTATTTGCTGGTGGGAGAGTTACCACTCTGTTATTCAATGAATCACCGTAGTCCTCGACTTCTACAGTATCACAGTTTTTAGACGCATCGCTGATCCAACACAGCTGAATCAAGTGACTGAATTACCTCTTCAGCATGCCATCAAGTTTGGCAAGTGTCTGGTAATGACCTACTCATTAAATGAAGGTGTGTTAGACAAAGGTTCCACTGGAAACCTGCCAGTAGCCTGAGGACTAGGCTACTAGTCCTCAGGACTAGGGTGGAGGACTAGGGTTGGAGACCCCTGATTTTGAGATGAGGCATGTATTATTTATGCTAAACAATGGAATGAAAGATACACATTTACTTCAGGCCTATCCAGAAAGGAAATGGACTAATGATAATGGCTGATTTTCTACTTTTAACAGGTCTTGACTGGTGACCAACTGTATCGGAAACTAAAAAAAAAACAATCTTTATTCTAATCAGTGAGCACTATATGAAGTCAAATTGACATCACTGATCTGTGTAGAAGCTGTTACTGAGAGGGAAACAAACTAAAAAGTTATGCATTTCCTACTTTAGTCAGGTGTTTAAACTGGCATCAGAGGAAATACAAGATGTAAGAAACTACTTTCTTGCCTGCTGGCTGTTCATTCTGATTGCCATTATGGATAGCTCATCTGTTTTGTCTTTACATTGAATTGGCAAAGGAGCAAATTGACCCAGAGCCAACCTCAGATAACAGCAAGTCGGAACATATTTTAGTGCGGTGGCCCTGTTTAACCCTCAGTTTTTCAAGGAACACATGGGATTTGTAAATGTTGGCAGCCTTTTAGAAATCTAAATTAAGGTAAGGATCTTTATCCTCTAGGGAATACACAGAGAGACGGATGGTTATGTATAGTAATGTTAATCAAGCTAGTCACTAATATAGAATACTAAAGACTGCTTAAAATGTGAATGCATAATCACTTTTGATTTGAATGAGTAAAAAAACTGTTTTACAGCAAGCAGTGTGCCACCAACTCTTCTCTTAATCATGTGTAATGACCACTCACAGCAGAAATGCCAGGAAGATGTACTCTGAATGTTGTTTAATTATAGTTCTTAAAGGGAAATGCATATCTGTTAGAAAAACTGGTGCAGGCAGGTTAAAACTTTATAAAATTAAGAGATCAGATATCAGTCTCAATTCTCCAATCAGTTCATATCTTTTTTGCTTTTATAAGTATATTATTACTTTAAAGGAAAGGACAACTATTTTAAAAAGGAAAACAAAACAGATATCAGTTTTTATGTGAGCAATTAATACCTGATTGTTCTGTATGATATAATATACATCCTGGGTCTCTAATTTGTGCAGCAGTAACCAGTGGATTTTAGATCAGTAAAACGGCTCATTGCCTGCCTCATCAGCACCATTTTATTATGTTTGTATTATTGCTGTCTGCAAGTCTTCCACACTCCTCTGTCTCTCTCTATTCTCCCATCAATACGTTTTGACAAATATGTCATTAGGGTTTTCATTTGCCTGCAGTCACAATACCAATGCCTTCACATAACCGCCACGGTTTTACGTGAAAGAAGTGTTTCTCAGAACTGTGAGCTTTGCCTGCAATCTTGAGCTGCAGCCCTTAATGCGTAAGGAATCCTAGTGCTGATGCATTGCAGATTATTTTCAATTATAAATGGCATGCGTAGGATCAAAGAACGAGGCATATGAAGAACACTTGGAGAAACGAAACAGGCCCAGCTGAAGTGAATCTATCTAAATCCGAGAGAACAGGAATTTGAAAAAATAAAAAATAAATAAATGCATTTAACAGGAGACTGTAAAGTAGGGGTTTTGATTGTTCCTGATAATATTAACTCAAGTTTAAATGCTAAAAAAGAATAGAATGTAGAATGAATGCAAATAAGCTAAACATTTACAACTGCATATGTCTGTACGTGGAAGCAAATATCAACTGAACCTGCATTGGAAACAAATCAATAACCAAGTGGAAAAGTCTGTGTATATAATTTGTAAAATTATGCCATAATGATTCATTTATTTATTTTTAAATTTGACGTACAGGTATATAGTCATAAATAACCAAATAACATACAATATAAAAATCCCAAATATGACCATAATGTACTAAAATAATGGAAGAAAAGGATCTTCAGGAAAAATCAGTTCAGCTCATGGGACAATACTGCAGGTTCTCAATTTGCACGTACTGAAATATTTGATGGTATTCTCCTTTAATAAATCTGCTCTGATTTATTGGAGGAGAAAAGCACAGCATGGACGTATATGTACTTTTAAAACCATTACATTATTATTCGCACTTTATCAAACGATAGTCTAAATCCAGAAGTTGACTTAGAAGTTGATCTGAATCAACTTCTGGATTGAGAGCTGCAGATTTAAGTGGCCAATAATCATGAGAAGGCCTCAAAGTCTTCATCCACACCATCATTATTATCGCAATCTGCAACAGTGGCACATCATTTTTGCTAAAACGTAAAGACTTATAGTATTTCATATGCATATTTATGGTAAAAAAGTAAGCATGCTCTGTTTCAAATGCAAGTTTTTACATATCAGAATAAATTCTTATACTCTCATGATCATGTGATAAATTCAGGTGTTGACAGCTTTGGGTTACCTGGACCATTTCACCCTCTACAAGACTCAGTTGGGATGTACAATGTTAACGCCTAGGAGACCTCAGTAAGAAAAAAGGCTGAAAAAGATTTTTTGTAAGGATTGTCAAGGGAAAGTCTTGTCTCCTTTGAAAGAACAAAGGCTTCCAGAACACTCCTCTTAAAAATGAGACCAAAGTGGAGAGCTTAAGTTATAGTACAAAAGAAAAGTACATCCAACAAGCAAAACATGATCACAAAAACCTGAGTTTTTATTGCATTTTAACCCATTTAAAGGAGTTGAGAAGACAGAAGTGACAGAGAAACAAGAAATGTGCCGACTCTTCTACTAGAGTACTTCTGTATTCTAGTAGAAGAGTCGACACATTTCTTGTTTCTCGTTGTCACAGTCTTGCAGGCTAAAAATTCAAAATACGCCCAAAACAAAAGTAAATAAATGAGGACAAAGGAAAAGACAGTCAAAGTCCCAAGTTTAGCTATTTAACTGTCTATACAAAGCTTAAGGAAACATTCAATAATTGGAATCACTGTTGAGCACAAATCTATGTTTCCACTATCTCAAAGGTGAGAGAACAGTCAGGTAAAAGAGAGGATCTTACAACTATTCATGTGGCACTAATTGGTATTGAAGATGTCAAAAAAAATAAAAAATAAAAAAATTAAAAAATTGGGGGCATGTGTATTCGTGTAGAGCAGCTATAATTAGATGCACTTGTAATGCATCCAAGTTTTACGTTTGCATCAATCGATTCAGGTCCGCTCAAAAACAATATGGATGTTACATTTATTGAAGTTTCATAGGGCTCTTCACCTGCTTTCATTCCTGGTCCAGAACAACTACTTTGGTAAGTAGCACCTCCTATTGTTTATTAAGAGTACTGCAGCAGTTTAATTCACTAACTACACTGTTAAATATTCCTTAAGAAAGCTTAAGGTATGCCATGTAGGATTACGGTAATAACCAGTATCCCATTTTATGTGTCGTATCCTGAAGTGCCACAACAGCTCTTAAACCAACAGCCGTAGCGACAGTCATATTATTTATTGATTTATGTTTTTGCACTAAAGCGTTCCCTGTTTTAGACAAACACAGTAAAACTGTATGGCACCATTTTTCTGAAATGGAAGAGTTTCAACCACAAACTCATTGTGGAACATATAAACTGGGACCCAGATGATGTTCTTTTTTACATGGTATGAAACCTGGAGGTGATTTTTCCTCTCTTACTCGTTTCTGTCTTGGATACTGGCCAACAAAAACTGGCTGAAGATTGATTGCACAGCAGTGTGTGAGCGTGATGGACACCACTGCAAAAAGGGATGGGGAGACTAAACAAAACTAAAGATATATGGAGAAGCCGTACAATTAAAAAAGGGGAACAATGTAATCGGAAAACAAAAGTCAACAAAGAGAAAGCCAAGGTTCAGACCTGATGGTGCTTCCTGGAGCAGCTTCGATGGTCCAAACACAGTGCAAGTTGTGCTCGTATGGAGCCGGGTATCCTGGAGACAGAATACGACCAGAAGGCTCCTCCTTGATGGTGCCCCCACACTCCACTAAAAGCAGAACANGTGCTGCTTCCGTGTTTGGGTGCTGATGAGTCCTGTGCTCTAGTTTAACTCTCGGCACTGTCGAGCTTCGAAAGGCATCACATTCTGAAAGCTGATTTGTATGTGTGAAGGAAGATGAAAGGGTGGGTGGAATGGCAGAGGTACGTTGAATAAAACCCGAAGGTGAGGAAGGCAATAAAAAAGCGACCAGTGTTGATCACTGCCAGGCTGCTGACGGCATCGGATGATCGAAGGAGGATAAGAGGTTGACGGAGAGCAGAAGAAACTCGGCACACAATGCGAGGGTAAAGGCTGAGGGGACGGACGGGTTGAACCAACGTGGGCTGTATGTTGGGATAAATGGTTCTTTTTATATGCCATTTAAATCGCTCTATATCCCTGTCACTGTCAAAATGATTAAAAAAAAGGGCAAAAATGTTGCAGGTGAAATAGTGAGGAAGGGTGATAACACTGGCACGAAACTGAATTCTCATTCTGCAGCTTAAAGATTTCAATAGCACATATTTAAGGCCAACAGATTATCGTTCCTTTTCAGTGCACACTTTGGTTGGCTGACATTTTCTTCTTCTTTTTATTTTTTTTATTTTTTCCTTTTTACAACATTTATAGCATTTAGGACAATAAAAATGAAAAATGTGAGTTACCGGAAGGAACTCAGGGACTATTACCTATAGATGCAGTTCAACAACAAGATATTGCTTCTTGCTGCTACAGAACAGCAGCATGGAGTTTGTTTTTTTGTTTTTGTTTTTTTTTCTTATCTTCAATCTTTTAGTTCTACCACTGAGCAAATTAAAATATTGAAGTTTATCTTTTCTTTTTACCAAACATTTCTGTCTGGGTGTTGAAAACGCATTAGATTGCAGTTTAAGCTGCGTTTATTTGTTCCGAGTATTTGTGTCTTTCAATGTAACAAGTAGAATCTGTTATTACAGCAGTCAATATTTTGTTCCCGTGATTACTGTTGTGTCCGCTGAGCACGAATATCGCAACAGTGGAGGAGAACTACTGATGGAAAGACGTCTCTGAGAGAACCTTGCTCAGTGGGAGCAAACATCTGCCGCGACCGACTGGGGATCGGAGAACATGGAGCACACGCTCTTCTTTATCCTTCTTAAGGGTAAAGAATCAGCAAAGAGTTCATTTTTAGGAGGGAGAAACAGCTAAGCGTATAAGCTGTGAAATAACTGTACATCTAAAGGATAAAAACAGTACACACAGTTAGTGGCGGCAGCAGATTGCTGCGTCTCTTCCAGCAGCCTAATAACAATCATGTTTTGGTGGGTTTGAATGTCGTCTGTTTCTGTTTGGACAAGGGACGGAGCATCTTTGAGATGTTTAAGTCTTGGGGTACTGTTTCAGAAAGTAACTGCTTTCAACTTAATCACAGCTTCGTCCCTGATGCGTCTTGTGTTGTTTGATTACTAATGTTCTGTTGCAAACCTCTGAGACCTGCACAGGACAGCTGTATTTACACTGAGATTAAAATACACACAGAGACGATTTACTTGCTGGATGGGCTAAATATAATTGAATATCCCAAGCATTATTTAGCATTATTTGTTTCCTATAGTGTCAGATTTTAATAATACAAAGAAATCCCATTAAAATACATTAAAGTTTATGGCTGGGATGTGACAAAATGTCAAAAAGTTTGAGGAGGCATCATTACAGAGCTCTTGTAAGACACTGCAGCTCTCTTTCTAGAGAGAAGATTTCCTTGTCTTCAGACTAAAGACAGGAAAATCTTGACCTCTTCACGCAGTTAACATTCTGAGGACTCATAGGAAACCATGTTTTGGAGTTTACAGCCGAGGGCTCTCCTTTTGCACTTGGTTGCCTCTTAACAAGATAAAATAGTTCAATCAAGTGTCAAAGAAATCGCCGTAAGGAGATGAGATGGAGAAGAGAGAGATGAAACAGATCTTAAGGATCTCTTTTGATTCCGCCTTAACTATTTTGTATTCATATGAGAGAAATGGAGAGAGGAATAGGGACTGCTGAGGCTCTCTCATATGAATACAAAACAGTATTGCTGCAATCAGGAGTCCTGTGAGAAGTCTCCGAGTAGGTGTGTGTGTGTGTGCCTGAAGAAGATAAATAATTAAGAATGTGGGGTTGTGCATGGATGTGTGTGGTACGAGAGAGATACGATACGTAAAGCAAACGCAGTCTTGCAGCTGCCAGAATTCCTAAAACTAATTGAGATGGTGTGAAATCTCGCAGTGGGAGCAGACTGCATCAGTATGTGTGGCTGTGGCCCAGCAGACCATCAGGATGCAGACACATCCATGCAGAAAGCTTTGAAAGACACAACGGCCGACACATCTGAGCTGATTTGACACCTGACCAAGCCCAAACAGTGGTCAAAGCAGTCTTTTTCCAGTCCATTTACTGTGACGTCAATGATGCAATAACAAAGCAAGCTGTGCAATTCTGCAATTGTTCCAAAAGCAAGATACGGTGTGAAACAGTTGCTCCCTAAGACGAAAGCAGTGGTTAAGGGACGCAGGTATAAGTCTGGAAAGCATCATTGGTAGACCTTATGCATGTCATCACTGCCAAATTTAAATCATAATTATCAACATCTCTGATTAAGCTGATCCTGTTGTCCAAAGATGTTCAATGGACCTACAACTGCAAGCAGATGCAAACATGCATCAACATCTGAGACTCAAGGAAGAAAAAAGACTTACTGAGGATAAAAGATCGTTTTCCCAACTGAATCATCCTGAATGAACTGTATTTCTTTTACAAACTAATATAATTGTGGTACTGCTCAGTGAAAAAAAAAAAGTTAGGAAATAAGATCAGCTATGGTTTACAGGTTTTGACAGTTGGATGTACCTCGGTTTATCAGTCACAGAAAAAAAAACAAAAAAAAACAGGTAAATCAGTAGACTGGTGAGAAACTGTGGTTTTATTTGCTGGTGGGAGAGTTACCACTCTGTTATTCAATGAATCACCGTAGTCCTCGACTTCTACAGTATCACAGTTTTTAGACGCATCGCTGATCCAACACAGCTGAATCAAGTGACTGAATTACCTCTTCAGCATGCCATCAAGTTTGGCAAGTGTCTGGTAATGACCTACTCATTAAATGAAGGTGTGTTAGACAAAGGTTCCACTGGAAACCTGCCAGTAGCCTGAGGACTAGGCTACTAGTCCTCAGGACTAGGGTGGAGGACTAGGGTTGGAGACCCCTGATTTTGAGATGAGGCATGTATTATTTATGCTAAACAATGGAATGAAAGATACACATTTACTTCAGGCCTATCCAGAAAGGAAATGGACTAATGATAATGGCTGATTTTCTACTTTTAACAGGTCTTGACTGGTGACCAACTGTATCGGAAACTAAAAAAAAAACAATCTTTATTCTAATCAGTGAGCACTATATGAAGTCAAATTGACATCACTGATCTGTGTAGAAGCTGTTACTGAGAGGGAAACAAACTAAAAAGTTATGCATTTCCTACTTTAGTCAGGTGTTTAAACTGGCATCAGAGGAAATACAAGATGTAAGAAACTACTTTCTTGCCTGCTGGCTGTTCATTCTGATTGCCATTATGGATAGCTCATCTGTTTTGTCTTTACATTGAATTGGCAAAGGAGCAAATTGACCCAGAGCCAACCTCAGATAACAGCAAGTCGGAACATATTTTAGTGCGGTGGCCCTGTTTAACCCTCAGTTTTTCAAGGAACACATGGGATTTGTAAATGTTGGCAGCCTTTTAGAAATCTAAATTAAGGTAAGGATCTTTATCCTCTAGGGAATACACAGAGAGACGGATGGTTATGTATAGTAATGTTAATCAAGCTAGTCACTAATATAGAATACTAAAGACTGCTTAAAATGTGAATGCATAATCACTTTTGATTTGAATGAGTAAAAAAACTGTTTTACAGCAAGCAGTGTGCCACCAACTCTTCTCTTAATCATGTGTAATGACCACTCACAGCAGAAATGCCAGGAAGATGTACTCTGAATGTTGTTTAATTATAGTTCTTAAAGGGAAATGCATATCTGTTAGAAAAACTGGTGCAGGCAGGTTAAAACTTTATAAAATTAAGAGATCAGATATCAGTCTCAATTCTCCAATCAGTTCATATCTTTTTTGCTTTTATAAGTATATTATTACTTTAAAGGAAAGGACAACTATTTTAAAAAGGAAAACAAAACAGATATCAGTTTTTATGTGAGCAATTAATACCTGATTGTTCTGTATGATATAATATACATCCTGGGTCTCTAATTTGTGCAGCAGTAACCAGTGGATTTTAGATCAGTAAAACGGCTCATTGCCTGCCTCATCAGCACCATTTTATTATGTTTGTATTATTGCTGTCTGCAAGTCTTCCACACTCCTCTGTCTCTCTCTATTCTCCCATCAATACGTTTTGACAAATATGTCATTAGGGTTTTCATTTGCCTGCAGTCACAATACCAATGCCTTCACATAACCGCCACGGTTTTACGTGAAAGAAGTGTTTCTCAGAACTGTGAGCTTTGCCTGCAATCTTGAGCTGCAGCCCTTAATGCGTAAGGAATCCTAGTGCTGATGCATTGCAGATTATTTTCAATTATAAATGGCATGCGTAGGATCAAAGAACGAGGCATATGAAGAACACTTGGAGAAACGAAACAGGCCCAGCTGAAGTGAATCTATCTAAATCCGAGAGAACAGGAATTTGAAAAAATAAAAAATAAATAAATGCATTTAACAGGAGACTGTAAAGTAGGGGTTTTGATTGTTCCTGATAATATTAACTCAAGTTTAAATGCTAAAAAAGAATAGAATGTAGAATGAATGCAAATAAGCTAAACATTTACAACTGCATATGTCTGTACGTGGAAGCAAATATCAACTGAACCTGCATTGGAAACAAATCAATAACCAAGTGGAAAAGTCTGTGTATATAATTTGTAAAATTATGCCATAATGATTCATTTATTTATTTTTAAATTTGACGTACAGGTATATAGTCATAAATAACCAAATAACATACAATATAAAAATCCCAAATATGACCATAATGTACTAAAATAATGGAAGAAAAGGATCTTCAGGAAAAATCAGTTCAGCTCATGGGACAATACTGCAGGTTCTCAATTTGCACGTACTGAAATATTTGATGGTATTCTCCTTTAATAAATCTGCTCTGATTTATTGGAGGAGAAAAGCACAGCATGGACGTATATGTACTTTTAAAACCATTACATTATTATTCGCACTTTATCAAACGATAGTCTAAATCCAGAAGTTGACTTAGAAGTTGATCTGAATCAACTTCTGGATTGAGAGCTGCAGATTTAAGTGGCCAATAATCATGAGAAGGCCTCAAAGTCTTCATCCACACCATCATTATTATCGCAATCTGCAACAGTGGCACATCATTTTTGCTAAAACGTAAAGACTTATAGTATTTCATATGCATATTTATGGTAAAAAAGTAAGCATGCTCTGTTTCAAATGCAAGTTTTTACATATCAGAATAAATTCTTATACTCTCATGATCATGTGATAAATTCAGGTGTTGACAGCTTTGGGTTACCTGGACCATTTCACCCTCTACAAGACTCAGTTGGGATGTACAATGTTAACGCCTAGGAGACCTCAGTAAGAAAAAAGGCTGAAAAAGATTTTTTGTAAGGACTGTCAAGGGAAAGTCTTGTCTCCTTTGAAAGAACAAAGGCTTCCAGAGCACTCCTCTTAAAAATGAGACCAAAGTGGAGAGCTTAAGTTATAGTACAAAAGAAAAGTACATCCAACAAGCAAAACATGATCACAAAAACCTGAGTTTTTATTGCATTTTAACCCATTTAAAGGAGTTGAGAAGACAGAAGTGACAGAGAAACAAGAAATGTACCGACTCTTCTACTAGAGTACTTCTGTATTCTAGTAGAAGAGTCGACACATTTCTTGTTTCTCGTTGTCACAGTCTTGCAGGCTAAAAATTCAAAATACGCCCAAAACAAAAGTAAATAAATGAGGACAAAGGAAAAGACAGTCAAAGTCCCAAGTTTAGCTATTTAACTGTCTATACAAAGCTTAAGGAAACATTCAATAATTGGAATCACTGTTGAGCACAAATCTATGTTTCCACTATCTCAAAGGTGAGAGAACAGTCAGGTAAAAGAGAGGATCTTACAACTATTCATGTGGCACTAATTGGTATTGAAGATGTCAAAAAAAATAAAAAATAAAAAAATTAAAAAATTGGGGGCATGTGTATTCGTGTAGAGCAGCTATAATTAGATGCACTTGTAATGCATCCAAGTTTTACGTTTGCATCAATCGATTCAGGTCCGCTCAAAAACAATATGGATGTTACATTTATTGAAGTTTCATAGGGCTCTTCACCTGCTTTCATTCCTGGTCCAGAACAACTACTTTGGTAAGTAGCACCTCCTATTGTTTATTAAGAGTACTGCAGCAGTTTAATTCACTAACTACACTGTTAAATATTCCTTAAGAAAGCTTAAGGTATGCCATGTAGGATTACGGTAATAACCAGTATCCCATTTTATGTGTCGTATCCTGAAGTGCCACAACAGCTCTTAAACCAACAGCCGTAGCGACAGTCATATTATTTATTGATTTATGTTTTTGCACTAAAGCGTTCCCTGTTTTAGACAAACACAGTAAAACTGTATGGCACCATTTTTCTGAAATGGAAGAGTTTCAACCACAAACTCATTGTGGAACATATAAACTGGGACCCAGATGATGTTCTTTTTTACATGGTATGAAACCTGGAGGTGATTTTTCCTCTCTTACTCGTTTCTGTCTTGGATACTGGCCAACAAAAACTGGCTGAAGATTGATTGCACAGCAGTGTGTGAGCGTGATGGACACCACTGCAAAAAGGGATGGGGAGACTAAACAAAACTAAAGATATATGGAGAAGCCGTACAATTAAAAAAGGGGAACAATGTAATCGGAAAACAAAAGTCAACAAAGAGAAAGCCAAGGTTCAGACCTGATGGTGCTTCCTGGAGCAGCTTCGATGGTCCAAACACAGTGCAAGTTGTGCTCGTATGGAGCCGGGTATCCTGGAGACAGAATACGACCGGAAGGCTCCTCCTTGATGGTGCCCCCACACTCCACTAAAAGCAGAACAAAAGGCAGAAAAAAAAAATCAACGAGTTAAAAAGAGATGAATAAATGTTGCAGAAATATCAGTTAAAATGAGGAAAAACTACAGCTCCCACTTGGAAGAAATCACACACAATCCGTTTTTTTTTTTCTTTTTCTTATTGACACAGTAGTCTGCAATACAAATGTGACGCTCTCTATATGCTTGTCTGCGGTTTGAGTGATGGGGTGCCAAGCAATCAGTTCAATAAACACTGTGTGGTTCCAGCACAAAGAAAGTAAACCGCTGTTACAAGCCTGGCCTCGTTCTGTTGCATTCTGAAAGCTAAAGGACAGAGGGGACAGCATGTTTATTTTGTCCCAAGCTTAAAATCGGAATTTGCTATCGGAAAGCAGCGATAGACAAGGAATTTTCAGAGTACCAAGCAAAAGCTGACCTTCTCACATATGTTAATGTAAAACAGTTGATGAAATGTTAATCTAAAATACCCCCTGCTTCGGTTCAGCTCCTTAGAGAAGCTGAAGCACTTTCAGTTGATGTCTAGTCAGCTATTTTCTTTTTCTTTTCTTTTTTTTTTACAAAGCTTTAAGGAAAACCACAACTTGGGTAACTCATATCTGGCACCGATTAATTTTTTGGAAGGCAAATGGGAAGCTTAGGATGTATCAAATGAGATGATGTTGAACAAAACCATTACTTCAGTGGGTGGATGTGCCAGAAGTTTCTCCAGATGAACAGAAACAAAACTGAAGTTACCATCTTTGGAAGAATGATCACTGCTTCAGTTATTACAGCTAGAAAATCTATCAATCGGGTCAAAATCTGGGTGTGGTGATGGACTTAAACCTGAACCTTCAAAGACCCATCAAGACGATTACAAAGTTGGCCTTCTATCACCTGAAGAACTACGATTAACAAACTAATGTCTAGACTGGGTCATTGCTAAATCTAGAATATTGTGCAAGACTTAGAAATGTCATTTTTTGTACTTTACAAAGTAAAAATTATTTACATTGCTTCACAAAGAGTAAGACAGACATAAAAGGTCAGATTTCAACAGACTTTAGGTCAGCACAGAGGTTTACTTTCCAGAAGCACAACAAGCCTAAAAACATGTCCAGCACTACAATGGTGTCATTTAGAAGAAAGCATACTAACATATGTATTAAAGAGAGCCAGAACCCAAACTAGGTCACCTGTTGCTTTCCATATTACTCAGTCTCAATGTCTGAGATTGAGCAATGTAGAAAAATAAACTAAACTGGAAGAGACGTACTGCCACCGGGGGGGGGGGACTTGGTATGAATATATGACACACTTCAAATTGTAGTGTGCTTCCACTTTACAATTATGTTTAATTTGGTGTTGGTTCATCACCTAAAATTTCCAAATACTGTAAGTTGAAGTTAAGGCGTAGTTCAGTGGGTATAAATACTTTTGGAGGCACATATTATGTTCTCTCATTAATCCAAGCGCTTAATAAACTTTATAAATCCCATATTTCAGGTGTCAAAACTTTGACATTTCTATTTCTGACTCCATTCTATCCGTCTTAGTCGCTGTCCTCACCTTGCCTTACAGTTGTTTATTTCTTTGTGTTTGTGTCCTGGCTGCTGCTAAAAAATCCCACCGATAAAAATAGTCTCTAATCTGCCCTAGAATTCACCCTGGCTGTTAAAATATCACCTCCACTGAAGTCATGCCAAGGAGAAATGTTTTCAGGGATACACAGTTTGCTGAATGTTGTTTACACCCAGACATGAAATTACCTGTCAGTATAGGTTGAAAAGGGAGCTGAGCAGTACTATTCTAATCACACTGGTCGATGTGTCAAGGAACACCTGTCTAGCTGTTTTTTATTCCTCTCGTCTGGCTGGTTTCTGAACGGCTGCCAACATGTTCCTTTGGCTGTGCTAGCATTATCATAATACTAGCTGAACACTATAGAAATAAACATGGCTATAAATGCATCTATTGTCCTCTTGTTCAACTGGAGTTTGAAGGAATCTTTGACCCTTAAAACGATAAGCTGGGAAAGTTGTAATAATAAATAAAACGTCTTTTTAAAACGGGAGATTTAAAACAAAGACTTTAAAAAGAAAAGAAAAATCTGCAATATTCATGTTAAGACGAGGAACTGGGTCAGTGAAAAAAAACAAAAGCTTGCTTGGATTACCAGCAAATCTAAGTAAAAAAATGCTACATACTACAAAAAAATGATAATACATAATGCAACATAGTATGTTATCCTTGTAAAACATAAATGGCACTGATGTAAGAAAAGGTAACAGTGTACTGGCCCAGCCAAGCTGGCTTCTTGTAACTTTAAAATTTTACCACATCTATTGTTTGACAAAGAGTTTTAGAAACTTGTTACCTTGAGAAAAAAAAATAAAATAAATAAAAGCACAATTTAATTTCTGGTTTGTTGACATTTGATATTTATTCAATTTTTTTAGTGGTACTGCAGTCAGTTCCAGCATCCTGATTTCAAGAGATGCAGATTTCCATACAAAGAGGATTTGACCTAATTAAACTCATTTATTCTGAATAAATGTACGAAAATGTAAATATTCCTTCAAACAGAAAAAGTACATTTTTTATAAAAAAAAAAAACAAAAAAAACAAAGTGAGCATAACTCACCAACACAGAGTGGAAGTGGGCTGTCCCAGGCCCTCCTCTCCCCCCTGAGGCAGGTGAGGATCTCCGGGCCTTTCAGGGTGTAGCCCGGGTCGCAGCTGTACGACACGGTGCTCCCTGCAAAATGACCTTTGTCCTCCCGCTTGTAGCCAAACTGAGGAACACCTGGATCCTCACATTTAACCAGCTCAAAACCTTAAATGAACAAAAAAAAAAAAAGAAGACAGGACAAGAATGAACAAACCAATGTTCAAGTCCCGCCACAGATTCTCAATTAGGCTTTTTTAACCACAAAGAACCTAAAATCTAAACGATTTCCTTAATCCTGCATCAGCATGTTTCACTGTCAAAATGATGTGCTATGCAGTGTTGGTTATAACTCTATTGGGCTACTCCATGGGTCAACAACCTGATGCTCCAGAGCCAAAAATTTACAATCATTTTAAATGTAATTAATAATTACATATGCAGATTTCCACGGGGATAAATTCATTTAATTTACACAACAGAATTGAACTAAAAGTACCAGTAATACATTTTTAGATGCATTTATCATCTGTTTTATCTTTAAATGATATTAACAAATATACCCATACACATTTAAAAGTTTTGCTCTACTTAAAATATGAAAGTAGAAGTCAAATTTTAGTACTTCAAAACTGACAAATTTACCATTTCAAAAATTGTACGTTGTACTTTTTTGAAAGGTCATGTGACATTTGCGGCTCTAAATAGGTTTACTTAGCTGGACTGAGAGCAAAACTTGCTTTTTGGAATGTAATGGTCGTTGAGCCTTTATCGGTCTATCCAACAAACTCACAGCAAAATACAAGCGTTAGTGGTTGCAACAAAAAAAAAACGTGAAAAGGTTTAGGTACAAACACATTTGTACTTTTGTAAAGTAGTGTATGTAGAAAAAGGAGTAAAGGAAAAATAAAAATAAAAATCCAAATCTTTGTTTCAGGCAGGTTGTTCCTTACTAGTGAAGTGCAGCTCAAAGCCTTTACTGGTGTTATCAGCATTGCTGATGAACTCCAGCCACATGGAGCTGGAGGTGGAGTTCAAGGTTACGTCTAGAAGCTCGTTTCCTGTAAACATCCCCAGGAGACGAGCCTTATTACTGCTGCCATCAAAAACCTAGAGGAAAGGGGAAAAAAAACACACAAAAAAAACAGCGTATGAGTAGGAGGAAGCATCAGGTGTGCAAACTCAGATATGCAAACAAGGCTGTGTCTGAAGTTGTGGAAGATGCTACTCCCACCACCCCCTCACTTTGAGAACGTCGTCGTCCTCCAGCCGAAAGTCCCGTGCTCTCAGCTGAACGCCTTTGCCAGGCTGCGTCTGGATAGAGTAGATGCATTCGTGGTTGTTGCCGTAGTAACCAGGGTAGTTGGGAGAGAGGAGCACCCCTTGCATGCCAGTCACGGATGAGCCGCATTCAGCTAGAAAAAAGGAGAGGGAGCAGAGATCCAGGCAGAGACGGAGGGGAAGTGGCGTTGGAGAGAGCAGAGGACATGTCAATCGCTATATGCTTGAAACTCTTGGGGTGTTTTATTCACGTTGTCATGCACGGGGGTGGGGGAGGGGGGGAGTTGACGGTGAGAGGAATATGGTCACTGAGTGTACCTGAATGTTGAGTGGCGCATCATCATAATCACCCTGCAATCTGAATATGATTAACTGTAATTTCAGCTCTATCTGAAAATTGCTATTCATGGCTCACATCGGGGGAAGAGTCAAAAAAAGGACAACATTTTCTATAGCAAAATTGCTGCAGGAATTGAAAAGGCCCACAACTGCACCCCGGCTTTAAACTCAGGGAATTCAGCAAGGTGTAATAAGGTAAAAGGATTAGACGGCGTTGTTAGGAAAGTGGGAAGTTTCGAAAATAGGGCAGACAGTGACAGAAGTATGAAAATATCAAAATGTCTATTTCCTGTCAGTCTTCAGAGACTTGGATTCATCTAGAGGCAAAAGAAAGACCCAGCAAGAAACCTAAAAACTAGACAACAGCACAAAAGGAAGCTAGGAACATGAGGTTTTGTCTACAAGGTAAAATATAAAAATTAGTAAACTAAGTGGGTAAATAACCTGCAATTAAGAGAAAGTACAGATGCCCCAATAAAGCCATTTATAGCGTCCTCATGTTGATTATAAGCAATGCGAGAAGTTCAGTAACTACAGGGAAGGACAAACACAAGGAGGTCAACGGTGGCCATGATGTGCGATTCAATGCTAATTATGGTCATTGGGAACAAATTCAATTTCATTTTAACAAATAAACGTAGCGGTAAATGTTTGTTGTGTCATAAAAACAAACAAACTGACCTATACTCGGCCTGTCATTTTCCCATGTGTTAAAAAAAAAAAAACACAAACCACATCAATAATTAACACATTTCAGCTTTTTGATGCCATCCCCCATTAAAACTGCTGCCCTATATAATTTGGACAAAGTCACACAGGCTGTGTCTGGGAAGCCGTCCAAACGCAGCGACAAAACGTGGGCGTAGAGAGTGCTGTAAATGAGGAGGATGCTAAAAGAAAATGCCTCATTTCCTGACATAATTGATAATTTGGTAAATTTCCTAATTTGCAGGACGACGTGAGAGAGCTAGCTTGCTGGGATGACAAGAGGGACCGGGAGTTGTGATGAAGGCAAAAAAAAAATAAAGCATGTGACCACCTACCAACACACCTTGGCAGAGGGGAGCTCCACACCCGCCTTCTGCCCCCTAAGCATACCACCCTCGCCGGACCCTCTAACCGGTAACCGGGGAAACAGGAAAAGATGAGGGCATCGCCGACTCCATACTGGAGACCTTTTCTGGTGCTGTATGGAGGGATTCCAGGATCCTCACAGGGCTCCAAATCATACTCTGAAAGAGAGACGCAGATGTACTGTCAGCAAATTTTACTGCAAGACTATAAAGGAGATGACACTCATGCAGTGCTGTTTGTCATCTTTATTCTCATGTTTTACTAACATTTTTTTCCCCTTCAAAAGTACTGTATTCTGTATAGCTGCAGCAGAACTTTTCAGCCTTCTGAGAAACACAAGACAGACGTCAGGAAAACTTGTCAACAATAAGCCGCATGGAAGCAACTTGGGAAGAAGGCCAGATCATTAAAGATCTGTAAATATCATTTTGAGCCAAGTTCTTATCAAAACCACATAATCAGGGTACCGACATGGCTTTTAAGTCACAACCTGCTTAAATGCTACTAAATGATCTCTTCTAAAGCCCATCCCTACAAGGCTGCCACCACCAACCACCATTATCAGTCAACACTAAAGAAGACAGCAGAGAGACAGAAGTTGTTTGGATATGCTGGAATAGTCTTGAGTTCAGAGGGAATCCGGTGCACCTAAACTGACAAATCATTTAACTATTTATTGTAATGTCAGCGAAGTATTATATTTACTCAATTTATAAGAAACAAATATGAAAATAAATCAAGTAGATGTAAATATTTAAAGTGGAACATGTGAAAACTACAGTGTTCCTGATTGTCGTCGTCATTGTTTCTAGTTATCTCAGATTTGCAAATACCTGCGCAATTCCAACGTCACTTGAATGCCTCAAAATGTACGACAGATTATCAACAGTCACTTGTTTATCGCTGTCTTGAAATAATGCTGCCTTCTTAGCTTGATTTGATGTTATCAATCTAAATACTGACAGAAGTTGCTAATTTTTCTTCAGTGCTCTTTTCTCAACATTGGAAATTTTGAAATTGTGCCAAAGAAATCCACACTTCTTTGTTTCTTTTTTGTTTTTTGGGGGGTTTTGTTCTTCAGGATGTGGTGCAAAATACATTGCTGGGTAATATCCTCCATATTCTTTGGCTGAAAAAGATTCAACCACAGTAAGACACTCTATATTCTTCCCAAGCTTATCTGTTAACATTAAATAAGTTGTCTTGGTATTAAGCAACATTCTAGTTCAAGTTCTTTAATCTTCCTTCTCAGTGTGACTCCCTACTACATAATAAGCGTGGCTCAGCACATAGTGTCCCAGTTTTACTCTGCTGGTGTGGTTAAGAGATAAAATTTACATTATTCTCACCTGAGAACGTGATGTTAAATCCCTCGTACGAAACAGAGAAGTCGGAGAGGAAGCGGATCTGCGCGGTGTAGTTCCCGAACAGGCCCGCGCTTAAAGGAGGGGGCAAGGTGGAGCCGGTCAGTCTCCAGAGGGGCTGAGAGAAACTGCCGTTCTCGGTCACCAGCAAATGGTCATGGGGACTCTCGAGGTGGAAGGTGTGAAAGGTGAACTGTACGCCTGATTTAAAGAAGAAGAAGAAGAAGAAGAAAAAAAAAACATTAGATAAACATGTTTTCTTCGTTTTCTCTGGGTTAAAGAAAAGTAAATGCTAACTGAAACCGAACAGAATGTATTTTGGAGTCAAATGCTCCTATGTCTTTGCCTGCTATTTATCAAACGCATCCGCACATAGTGAGCATCTGCAAATGAGGCTGTGTCAAATTGATGTGAGAGCTTGGCCAAAGGGGACATGACTGGAGAGTCATCCCATGGCACCGTAGCCTCAGGCCAGCCTCTCAGCACTCTACTCTTACAAAGACAGCTTGTTCGGCAAAATAAAAAGGCCACTCGGTGGGGGGAAGTGACACCGTAAAGGAAGTTCAATTTGACTGCTGCATGTTTTGACACGGATTTCCTCTGCTAACCTTTTCCGTGGGAGGTCTCGATTGTCCACGTGCAGTTCAAGTTGTGTGGGTAGAAGTCGGGAAAGCCGGGAGAAAGGATGGTTCCGGTGTTGCCCTGGATATAACCGCCGCACAACGCTGACAACGGAGGCAGAGGGAAGCAGAGAGGGGGGAACATGAAGATGAGTTTACTGAAAACACTCCCAAACTGCTGTTATTTACCCTCATGTAAAATGCATTTAAAAAGGACATTCTCTTCAAGATAGGATAAAAGCAAAGAGAGTGTTATTTACAACATTAATAGAAAGCACAAACATCAATACCGTTCTCAAGAGGCAAAAACAAAAACAAAAAAAAACAAAGAAAAGAAGTGTATACACGCAAGAAAAATCCAATTCTTAAAGGGGATAGCAGCTGGGGAGGGGCATGTTATTACTGCAGCATCTAAAACATTTCTCAGTAGATTAGTCCTTCCAAGTGTAAAACAAGAGTCATTCAAAGAAACTTTCTCATCTTTTATAGATTTTCTAATGACTTTGTAATATTTAATAATAAAAATCTGATGCAATATGAAGCAAACGCTAAAATCATGTTTCATTCATAAAAAGCTCAGAACAATGAATTCTGCTTTAATCTCCCCCCCCCATCACCATTTGTGACTTGGGGGGAAGAAATCTGCCAGGCGACTCTTCGTTTCTAGGTCAATATTAAGGAGCGTACCATCACAGCTAGGCAGGGGGCGACTCCACTGGAAATTAGGCTCGCACTCCAAAGGCTCGGCGTCGCTTAGCGAATAGCCGGCGTCGCAGCTAAATGTCACCAGGCCTCCCACGTAGAAGTCATTGCCGTGCCGCTGCCCGTTCACAGGGATGCCGGGATCCACGCAGTGGTCCGACTGCAACTGCAGGGCTAGAAAAGGAGGGAGACGACAGATCAGAGCATCAAAAACGGGCGAGCGACCGAAATAAAAGCGGCATCATTTAAATTTGAATAGGCAATTGCAAATATTCTAATGAGGCTTAAATAAGTTTGCTTAAGATGTTAAAATCCTTCCAAATAAATTATTCACATATATGCCCATTATTCCCCTCAGCAGACGTGAACCAGTAAGCTTTCTCTCAAAGCTACTTCCCCTGCCCCACCGTCTACATTCTCTGGTATGGCAAGGCTCGTAGTAAATAATTGAAGCTGAACAGAGATTTACCCAAAGTGAAAGTTTAAAAGGTTAGCTTGTGTGCCATACATGGAGGAACGAAAGATGGCCCAGAGGACTAAATTACATGATTAGCGAAGGCTGGCGTAAGGGTAAAAGGTGTAATTGCAGGAACGGGGTACAGCCTGTAACACACTCTTTAGTTAGACTTTGGCAGTGTGTGCATGCGTGCGTATGAGCGTGTGTGTGTCACAGGAGAAATTTCTGACAGAATCTTCGAAAGCCATTTACATCTGAACTAGAGATGTTTTGTTAAGAAGGGGTTTTTAGGTGACAAAGTGAACAGAGAATTATTCTTGCACCCAAGACTAAGTAACATTAAAAATGCAAAGAAGGCTGCCGCCTCTGATTTGGGCTTCCTGCAGGTATTTGATTCACTCAGGCTACGAAAGGAAAACATGAAAATGAACCACATCCTGTTTTATCTGGATGTACATTGGACTTTGTAGCATCACATGCGGTGGCCCTTACTCTCGTAACGTATGCGGAAGCCGATGTCAGAGTGACTCTTGTCGGTGGTAAAGAGGAGGTACAGGAAGTTTGAGGTGCTGATGAGGAACTGTGGAACCTGGGTGCCCTGGTAACTTCCAATTAGAGGTGAGGAGGGAAATCGGCCATCCCGCACCTCGAGAACGTCATAGTTGACCTCAGTTCGAAACCTACAGGAAATAAAGGGAAGGCAAAAGATTGTCGGTGTGAAAGAATCGGGCCAACAGAAGAGAGGGAATATGGCTATGTTTTTGATAATCTTCCAGTTGAAATGGTGACTCAGTCCACTACGTTATGAATGCTAATTTCTTTGTATTTATAATGGAATACGTGTCGTGAAAAGGATCAGGCTCACAGCATCACAAATCATCCATAACGCTTAGCAGTGATCATCAGGTGTTTCTCTCTCTTCTGTCGTGTTTGTGGTAAAAAAAAAAAACAACAAAAAAAACAAAACAAGGCAGTATGACTAAAGTACACCGTTTCAGTTAAAGTCCTGAAAGAGAAAAAGCTTGTCTTTAGGTCATAATAAAAAAAAATAACTCAATTTTTCTAAAAAGCACTTAAGATGGATGTTTGCAATTTACTTTCCGTTTAACTCTTCGTTTTGTGTGCGCGCGCGCGAGAGCATGTGCAATTTCTGTTTTTGTTGCCGCAGCCACTTCATCTTCAAAGCCATGAATAAATAGCCTGCTTACAGAGCCATGTCATCTAAATGAAATGGTTTGTGATATTTTATTGATGCTACATAAAAATTAAAGAGCAACAAACATTTACGGAACATTCGTTATGAATAGGATCCTATCGCAGCAGGAGCATGGATAAGATGGGGTTGCGAGGATGAGTTTTACTTAAAACATTTAATGCGGCGTTTCATCCTACATCCTGTCTGTGTGTCCTTTTACTTCAGAACAAATTGCCTCCTCTTCCACCTCTGTGGCCGCCGTGTGTGGATGAGTGGATTTTATATGACTGAGTGCAGATGGCTAGGGTTGGGGAGGTCAGATTTATGGTCAAAGCATTCTGTGCCCCAAAACAATGCTGATTACCAACAATTGCAACGCACTGTGTTGTTAAGAATACTTTACAGTCTGTTTGCCTTTTGCTAAATTTTTAATGCCAACTATTTGTTGCTTGTTCGCTCATTGAAAACACAACGTCTACGTTTGTTTGGTGGGTTTTTATGGCATCGTAACATTATGGGATTTTGTATTCTGTTGAAATTTTATAGTAATTCCTTTGAAGGTTAATGTTGACAAAACATATATATATATTTAATCAAGTTAAAGATCATTCAGTCAGGATGAGTAGATGTTTTTTTCACCTGAAAAAATGTATTGTATGTCCTGCCTGATCACTGTGTGCAGTCCAGCTGAAATAACCGTGATGACTCTTTAAGACTGAAAGCTCAGTTTAAATAACGTGACAGTTAGGTAGAGCCTAAGCTACCTCTTTAGGCGTGGTTTATTTATTTAGTCTGTTTTTGTGTGCGAAGAAAGGTGCTTTTAATTGCTGAGGCATAAAAAGTAATTAAGTTAATCAAGTTAAGCTTTCCCTATGAAATTAGAGCGCTCATTACTTTTAACAGTGACAAATTAACACAAGGTAGGGTAACAAAAGAAGAGGCAATAAAGTGCAATTTCCTCTTTAAGCTAATTTAATAACAGGAAATTGTACATCCTACTTTCTAGGCCTTTTGGCCTCATCTAGAAGCCAGATTTGGAGCGGTGTTGAAATTGAAATATTTAGAAAGTAAACTTAATCCAGAGAGAGCACAGCCAACAAACACAGGATCCAAAATGGTATTGGTCCATACGTTTTGGTCCTAGACGGTGTAGAAAAACAGATGTTTCTTCTTCACCTTCCTATTGTTCAGGTCTGTCTTTGTGGGGGGAAAAAGAACCTGCGAAATATTAGGTAATTGTTTATAATCAGCGTTTGTATGCATGTGCTAGATTTGCCACTTAAAGACCACTAAAAGCAATAAAATGAAAGAGTCGATAAAGAGACAAACACAAGGCAAGCCGCTGAAAACCGAGAGGCTAAAAACAGAAACATCCCGGACTGTTTAGAGTGGATAAAACGTCGGGGAATAAAGCGGTTGCTGTCTCGGTGACTCACTTGTCGAAGATGATCTTGATGGGATAGCCTGGAGGAGCCTCAATGATCCATTCACAGTTAAGGGCCTCCTTGTACAGTTCTGGCCAGCCAGGGGAGAGAATGATCCCACTGGGAGCCTTCAGATCTCCTCCACATGGGGCTAACAGCGGGAGAAGAAGAAATGAAGAGAGAGAGGGGGAAGAAAAAAAAGACAGAGGCTGAATTATGCATGTCCGTCCCAGGTGATGAATGACGAGGTCTATTGATGATTTCTCGCATTAGCCCAGGCTCCGCCCATTTCCTTTTGCTGCCAGTCTATATTTGATGTAAACTGGTGACGGCTCATTTCAAGGTTAACCACGTCTCTTGCGAACACGTTTGCCACTCTCCGTGTGTCTGTGTTTAAATGCACTAGCTGTTCACGTTACACGCATCACTCAAACTGCTACCTTGTAAAATGTTTCATGCACGGTGATCTTTATCAGGAATAAAACCTGAGAACACAATATCTTTCATGACTTGCACAAAATAATAATAATAATAATAATAAAAAAAATCCACTTAAGCACACAAGCCTCTTCATATTTCCCAGCTCTGTTACAGCTCACTTTACTAGGCATCGCCGGCACCGCCTGTCCTTAACTGGAACTCGCAGAAATGCTGGAGTTCCTCTTGCAGCGCCAGCTCCCCGATCCCTCTCTAAAGTGGAATGATTTAATCAGTCGGCTCAACATACTGAAGGACTTCTATGAAACGCATTATGCTACAAACGCAGGGGTGAGATAGACGGACTCAAAGGAATATCAAGCTGCTGAGAAATGCAGAGGAGAGGGCATGCTTTAATACTTGATTTTCTTTTTGAATATTGCAGATAGTGAACTTGATTAGCTCTCTTAGAATTTCTGTCATGTCTGCAATCACATTGATTTGTTGCAGATGTCCAAGAAACCTTGGTAAATGCTAAGCTTTATCTAATCTTTGCCAGCTATGCTGGTCTTTTCTGGTTTGCTGGAAATAGTTTATTGATTATGAAGCCACGGAGGGGTAAATTGAAAGCTCAGCAATCTGCATGTAAACACAGCATGTCCGCTGATTCAGACGTTTGGGAGGAGAAAAAAAAAAGCCTCTGGATGGAGCTAAGTTTCACCATCACATGACTTTGGATGTGCAGTGGTACACTTGTTTTGATCAACAAATTACTAAAGCTATTAAACATTTAAGAGATGTTAAAGAGACTTTAATATTTTAGTCAGCAGACTAATTTATCATTTTGTTTGTGATGCTGCATCAAAAGATATCCAGATCATGGAACAAAAGATCGCTTCATGCCAGGAGGAGTTAAATTTGATGGCTCCTGCTGATGCGTTCATAAAACATGTAGTTATTTCTTGGCTCTCATCTCCTCAAGTCGCATCAACTCATACACTGAGGTTCATGCAAATTTTCCATTTCAAATTTCACACTTTTCCGCACTGAAGTTTCTAGATTTTAACCCCTTAAACTGTCATGACGACACTGGTGTCCTAATGAACCCATTGACTTGCATGCAAACATTGTGAGGGTGATGGATAACGGGCTAATGACATTCTGGTAATGTGATTACATAATATTTACCATGTTGCAAATGTATAGTACATAGTATCCAAACACAACCCAATGGCTACAGTAGTTTACATTTATGTAGTGTGGTAAAGGGTCAATTAACGGCTCTGTTGTTTTTCTGGACAAAGTTCATTAATTCTGTTCCAACGTCGTCGACACATAGACTTACCAATTCTAGAATGGATTTTCCAACAATTAAAATGATTGCCAAACTTTTCAGGTTCTGACACACAAAACAAGACGCAATCCCCCAAACATTCATTGAGTACTGAGAAAGGAAGTTGTGACGCAGGGAATTTCCAACATGTCTGCCATTTGTATGCAATAAGTACCAAGTCGTTTTTGTACCAAGTCTTTTAGGAGTACATGAAAAAGAATTGCCTTCAGAATAAAAGCCACAGTTTCCAAAAAGTTAAACCAAAGATCATTATTGTAATAACAGCATGTAATCAGACGCTGGTTTCGCCTCACTCACCTTCACATCGGGGGACGGCATTGTCCCACACGACGTTGCCATCCTTCAGAATGCAGGATATGGTCTGAGAGCCGTGGGTCTTAACAAAGCCCTCTTCACAAAGGAATGAGATGGAGCTGCCCAGCTGAAGGCTCTCGCCAAAACGCTTCCCGTTAACCGGCACCCCTGGATCTGGGCATTCGTTGTGGCGAAAAGCTTTGGAAAATGCAAACAAGGAGGCAGTTCATTTGGAGGATCAACAAAGGTGTGAGGAGAGTGTTGTTGCCTTTCACTGAATTAAGCATTTTAGCTCACAGCATTGAGCTTAAAAAAAAAAGATAATTATTCAGATTGAAGGACTTAAATTATGTGTTACTGTTTCCAGATGTCTTTGTTTTTATTCATTTTATTAAAAACTCACGTGAAAAATAGAGGGTCCAAGGCAACACATAAAAACTGTCGTTTCTTGTTTTTCACAACAAACTTGTTCATCATTATTTATACTATAATGTACAATGCATGCCTTAATTTACGTTTACTTTACTGTATAAAGTATCATGCAAAAAAAAACAGACGATTGCAGTAATATTCCTGTACCTAAATTTTTTGTAAAGATTCAATTAAAGATCTTCCCCACTGGCTAATAAAAAATAAACATAAAATAAAAACAGGCAAAAACGGACACCTTCACCTATTAATCTTTTTCTATTATTATTATTTATTTGCGAGATGTTCGACGGTCTCATTTTTCTGTGGGCGATCACAAGATAGTGATGAAGGATTCTTGGCAAAACCTTCTCTCTATTCAATTAACTACAGGCATTTTGCAATGTGAGCTTAAGATGAGAGGGAATTCATTTCACTTTAGTCACAAAGATTCACTGTGCTGCAGTGATTCTGCGCAACCACTTCGCCATGGAGATTACTTGCACCAGCTGATGCTGCTGAGATATTTGTAAAGTAAACAAAAGGGGACATTGTTGTCACACCTTCAGAGCCCTATAAATCAGGCTTTTCAATAAAATTCAAGTGGGGACAAGATAGAAGGGCCACGGCAGCGCGCGGCCCTCGAGGAAGACTCATAGCCCCGGAAAAAAAGGGAACGTAAACAAATGCATTACCTGTCCTGCTATCTCTCTCACTCAGTCTTTCTCAGTCTTGTATACACAGCAATTGGTGACACATGTAGGTGTTGATGAATCCCTCTTTCCTAGCCAATGGACCCAAACAGTGCCAGCGCCTCTTCATCAATCTCAAATATCTTATTTATTAGGGTGCCAGAAATTGCCTCGATACAGTTTGGCATGTCCTTAATTAACAAGAATGATGGAAGTTGTGTGCTCAGCCCAATGACCTCCTAAAAACTCTCCTGCAGTCGGACGACACTGTTCACAGGAATAGAGTGTCATCTTCAATTAACGTCTCCTGACATTTTTCCACAATGCTACACTGACTCTTTATTTTTATGGCTCGATAAATCATTCATTAGCCACCGTGTGTTGTCGCCATTATGTCTTTACAGGAATACCTGGATTTGGGTAAATCACAGAGCATGTCGGAGTCAGAGTTCAAAAGCATTCTTTCACACTGCAGTGACTTAAAAAACAAAGAGTTGACCTGAAAATGTTCATACTTTGTCATGATTTCACATGAAAATCTTAAAAATTGTGGTGTGTATTTGTATCCAGCTCCTGGATTAATACTTTATGGAACCACCCTTTGCTACAATTACGGCTGCGAGTTTTTCTTTTTTTTATTTTTTTTATATATATACTTTTGCCAGCTTTTCACAGCTAGAGAGGAAAATTGTTCCACTTTTCCTTCCAAAATAGCTCAAGCTCCATTATAATGGAAGTAGAGTGTCTCTGAAATTTAATTTTCAAGTCTGGCCACAGATTCTGACACATGGATATGCACTGATCTAAATTATTCCATTGTAGGTTTAACCTCCATCATCCCGTCTCACAGGCTCTGAAACGTCTAACAGCTTGACTTGGAAGATTGACCTATATTTTGAGATTTCTGGCCCAAGAACATTCTGGCCCAACGACTAACACCAGCTTTCGTATTGATACTAAATAAATGCTTCCGCACAGCGTGATACTGACACCACTGAGTTTCAGAACGGGATGGTGTGTTCACAATAAGATGTAGTGTTTGTTTTCAACCACATATAGTATTTTGCTTATAGGTCAAAGTTTTCTATAGTCTCATCTTAGCAGAGGATCTTCTTCCATGTTTTTTGCTGTGTCCCCTACATGGCTTGTATTAACCAGCTAACTGGACATCTGATGGCTGTCTTCCTCTTTCATAAACATGAATAACTAATAGTTGTACTGATGATGACCTGAGGTGCGGATCTCTGCAGGTCCTCCATAATAATCATAGGTCTGATTGCTGCCTCTCTGATTTGTGCTCTAATTTTCCATCCTTTCCAAAAACGTGGATGACCATAACCAACTCAGACTGCAGTTGTGCCATACTCAGTTCATTTTCAGAGGAAAGATTAAGCAGTCCTCTGCGAGATGTCCAAAGCTAAAGCTAAGTTAGGATTAATTTTCTTTGAAACTTTTGCTGTACTGACAGTATCTGTTAATGTACAACTTTGTCTTCTTGTGCTTCAATTTGACTATAGTCCACTAAATTTATTGAGTCAGGGTTCAAAATGTACAAGAGTGGACTGGTTGCAGGAACAAAACCCAAAAGAGCAAGGTTAGAGACCGAACCGCATTTAGTCTTAATGAGGGGGAAAACAAAACACAGAACATGTAAAAACCTAAATGTCACCATGGGCTTAGATCTTAATTTTAAAAACCATATAAAATCTTAATTTTAAATCATAGTAGTGCACCCTGAAACATTGCAAAACAAATCATTTTCTATCAAGACGGCACAAAAAAAGCCTATGCACGTCTTATTTTCAGTAGGTTAGAAACATGTGATACAAGTCAGTGTGTCCATACAGATCTCTGAAAATAAATCAATCAGACAGCTGCAGCTCATCTAAAATAAACCTGCCAGAATCCCAAACACCACCAGGAAAATGGATCATGCCATACCAGTCCCTAAATACCTACATTGGCTCCCTCTGTGAAAGCGTGGATTTTCAAATTGTCTTGATTGTTCATGACACGGAATCGTCTTGGCCTGAATTCATTTCAGAGACGCTGGTCAGGTGTGATACATCTGGACTCCTGAGGTCGTCACAGACTGCTTTACTCTGTTTTCCTGGGTTAAAGACTAAGCAAGTACAGGCAGCAAAGAACTACTGTATTCTCAACATTACTTACATGAAACCCTATTTACTCATTTCTAAAGACTAGTGGTTTTATTAGGATGCAATAGAGAAAAGAGGATGAATACCAAAGCATACTGCTTTTTTTTGTACAAAATTTTGAAACATGTATTTTTTTCTACCACTACAGTGCTGTACTTCTCTGTTTTGCTGAGTGACACATAATCTGTATTTGTAACATTCCACAATGTTTCAAGGTCTAAGGGGTTTATAAGGTGCTGTATTAAACTAGCGTTACCTTGAAAACAGCCAAGAATCAATAGTTTACAAAGTAGTATTGTCTGCGAGATTGATATTTATTTGAGATGTTGGCAAATTCAAAATTCAGGCTCACTGCACAATAGTGCATAGACAACAAACACGATAATCCTGCTGCCAAAATCCTCACGGTGAAGTATATCCATGAAATGGGTTTACCAGCATGCACCCTGTGTTTACTGTGTCTGACTATAAAAAGCATGTTGAATTACCTCCAAAGTTGGCAGTTAACAAAAATGGATTATTACAAGCACTGCCACAATGTGTCAGGTAAGGATATTATACTTCATTTAGTTTTTTTTAATTTTTTTTATATGTTTTGTGTTTGCTTAGATGTGTTTTTGTCATATTGTGGGACTTTATAGAGAGCGTGTTTTTGATGTGGAAACAGATTTCAGTCTGCAAGAAAACAGGGCAAGGCGATATGTGGGATGATTTATAATACCAATTACAGGCTTTGGCACAAATACACACACACAAATGTACACCATCCGTGTCAAACGTTAACACTTATTTTTCTCTTCTGTTAAGAAAGACTTACTTGTAAAAGTGATATTGAAGCCTCTGTCCGTGTACGTGTGGTCTGTCAGGAATTCAAGTCGGGCCACGTGACCGCTTGTTGTTATGGGGGGAGGCAGAGCGTCTCCAGAGAAGGTGCCCAGAATGGGAGATTCGGCCTGAAAAAGAAAAGATTTTCTGATGAGGACCAAAGATTTCCAGTTTGTAGAGAGGAGAAAAAAAAAAAAGAAAATATTGCACAAGTTTAAAAATTCAGTCAAAACAGCAGGCTTGTAGTTATAATTGCGCAGTGTGATTTTCCTAAAGACATTGACAGATCTACAGATCAACACGAGAAGTGAAGCCAAGAGCTATTAAAAGAAAGCGAGGAAATTAAGACGTAATTGAGCAGAACCTTTCCGCCGTCCTTAATGGAGAGGAAGTCAAACTGTTTCTCCATGCTAAGGTCGTTGAAGGCCAGGTTGATTCTGCTCTCGGGGTTGGTGATGATGAGCCACACACAGTGCATGTTGTTCCCGTATTCCTGAGGGTAGTTGGGAGACAGCAGGACTCCGGATGGAGTAGTAAAGTTGAAGAAGCAGGAAACTGGAACAAGTAAAAAGAGACGCAAACAAAAGAAGACGTGAGGAAGAAATGAAATGCAATAACCAAGGAGATGGGAGAAATATATTGGATGTGTTCAAATGACTTTCTTTGATTATATGACAATATAAAATGAACAATTTTAATGAATTTGTAGAAATGCATCTGATAAAGAAAAAACACACTTATGGCACCTAATAATTCAGAGGACAATTAATTTTAAGCCCCATGACAATTATTAAAGATTTCTCGCTCACACACACAGTGAGAGCAAAATTAATCTAATACATCTTCTGAGTATAAAACAAATAAAAACAGACAGAAAAAAAAAGCAATTTTTCATCCTGCCAGCTAGGGCGTTTTAGACAGAGCTGGTATGGATTGTGTACACTTATGGGAAAGGCTTTATGTAACCCAACAATAAGTGGAATCTTCCCTGTCTACCAAATGGGAAGATTATTACTTGATCCCAGCAAAGTCCAGACAATGCCCTTTAATGGCAACAGCTCAACATCATGCTGTATGTCAGGGTGAGAGTCTGAACAGAGCAAGAAGACCGCTGCCATTTTTTTTAAAGCTCATTTTTAAACCACAGTGGCTAAGAAGCATTTCCACCACTTACACATTTTATTACCATTTTATTGAAATTGCCTAACTTAGTATTTTATGTTAATGATAGGTGAACAATTATTTTAAACCGTATAATTTCCACTTTGTATTTGTCTCACATTAAATGTCAACAGTACATATTGTTTATATAAATTAATTGCATGATCTTGGCAATTTGTTAGTTCAATGTTAACTAAATAGTCCTTGTATTAGGCCAAATTAAATTTGCGTCAAAAAAAAAAAAAAAAGTTATTCAGCTCACTGATATTTATCACAGTTTTTGTCCATCTTACTGTCGCTTAAAAAATAAAACATTATCTACACGGTCAGCTCTCTCTTCCTGCACCCCTCATCATTTACCTCTCATTTTCTGTGTTTGTTGTTTATTGAGTTAATTAGCTAATAATCCCTCCCCATTGTTTCTAAATCCACAGTCTCTGCAAGACAAACTGTGGGGATAATCTCATTCTTTATTATGCAGCTGCCCCCCGTACTTGTCTGCACAGTATTTATTCACCCACATCAGTAGTTTATAACTTCACAAATGAGGACCGTCAAATCTGACGCAAAAAGAACTTACAAACACAGCTGGGTTTCTTGGCGGACCACTGATTGTTCTTCTGACAGGTGATGTTCTTTTTTCCCACGAGCTCGAAGGCAGGCAGACACTCAAAGTACAACCTGTCCCCGTGACGAAAGCCTGTCCCTTCCCGTTTGCCGTAGGCCGGAATTCCAGGATCCCCGCAACTGCCCTGGTCGATCTCTGTAGAGGGAGGTGCACACACAAGTTAAAGCAAAGTTAAAGTAAAGTTCAAGTAAATATTGTAAATAAAAACTCTCTCCAAGTTATTTGAATTTTATCGTCAACGTCTGAGCATCTCTCCGTCTCATCTGACTGCAACTGTATCCATTCGATTACCGAGTGATGAATGTTCTCGCCTCTGTTGGGAAGTTGATGTGAGCACTTTTTGACTAGCGCACAAACACATCCGCACCTTTCTGCAACACACCTCTTTGCAAATTTCATTATCACAATAATGCATCGACCCTTCTTTCGCTCGCTCGCCTCTCGACTCTCCCGCAGTTGAAGATTGCAAAAAGAATTGCTGAGGCGTCCTATTTAGGCGTCTGAACAGAGAGTGAATAAGCTCATCCATCCAGGTAAAAAAAGATGGCAGGGCATAATATGATTTTGAGTGGCACCGGAGGTAATTCTTGCCATAGATCCACACTCAGCCATAATGATGATCATAATTTGGAACACGTGGTGTTTGGTGCTGTTTGCAGGTATAGCTGTCCTTAGACGGCCTCATTTCAGGGACAGCACAGCGGTCCTTACGTGGATCGAGGATAAGGGTGAATGCTGGGTGATCCTCAGGGAAGACGTAAGTTCGGACAAGAAGATGCACCTCAAACAAAGCTACAAGTATATGATACATTAGTACACACAGATAGAAAAAAGTCACACACAGAGGCACTCGAGTACAAAGATGATGTATATTTACCATATTGGTCCCCTACCATTGAAACGCCAGGCAAAGTCAAGCTATTAAACATGAGCCTTTTGAAGTCTGAGAACATATAAATGAGATGTTTTCCATGACCTATGTGTTTTAGTGTGTGTGTGTGTGTAGTATATGACAAAACAGAGAATTAAACTGCACTCGAAAGTTATGAAAAGGGTAAATATGGAAAAAAAAATAAAAATAAAAAAATAAACAATCTTATCTGTTGAGTCAGCCTTCCATCAGCTACTACACTGCAATCTCCAAAGGCCGTACGGAAAAATGGAGCTCTGCTAGTCAAGGTTTACAGTATGGCCCAGAAACGCATGCAATAGCTTAAAACGCTTTTAACAACAACACCTCAACCTTGTTTCAGAAAGAGTTGCAGACCTCAGAACAGCTTCCCGTTTTAAATAAAAAGCTGCTCAGGAGACAGCATCACACTCCTGCTCTACAAATTAATGAGCTCTTAAAGTAGATTTCTTTAAACGGGCTTTCTGCTCCGATAAAGTGTGTTTTGTTTTTCTATTTTTACATTTTCTATTACTTATTGGCTTTAAAAACAATTTTCTTTTATTAGCTTCTAATGTTTGATTGTTGACATTTCCCTTTTAAATGTATTCTGCTAGATTTATTCATAATTTGTTTCTAAAAATACTTTAGTTTGAGGTGGTTTTTAAATGTAGCTCTACTAACGAATAAATTAAGTGAAAAACGAGCACATAATCAAGCCCATGAAAAATATTAGGACTAAATCCATCAACCAACCGATCATTTTAAAGTCTACTTCTGTTTCAATCAGCTGTAACAAATATAAAGTCAACAACGCACTATTTAAGAGGCTGTCACTAGTCTAAATGCTAATACAGGAGCTAGTGTTATGAATAAAATATTTGACCAGATGTATAACACAATATCAATAAAGGTGGCATTTAGGTAAAAAATGTATAAAGGACAAAATGATGTCATACATTTTGTGCAGTGCATGAATTTGCTTTAAGGTAGAAATACAAGCCGCTGATTCATGTCACTCTATCATAAACTTCTGAAGTGGCTGACTCACCTACAGACCTGCTTACTTGCATTAACACCTAATCATGTTTGTAAGCATTACATTCTCAGAAAGAAGGCCAGCGCTGAAGGTGTGTGACCTACAATAAAATATGTGCACTGATTTGACTGTATTGGCAACTAAACCTGATGATCAGGCTTAAAAAAATACAGGTAATTGAAAATGCTAATTAGATTTCGGTTGCTCCTATCGAGGAGGTGAAGTGTTCCAGAGTGTTTCTTCCCCCTTCATTAGGTAGAACTCATTGTTTTAATTACACTTTTGTTCCATGTGCTGCTGCTCCACTTTCTCTGTGGTTTTTACTGATAATATACAAACATTTGGACCGGAGGAAAAGGCTCAATGTACTTTAGATAGAACGGCGGACGGACGCAAAAACAAGAAAACATAAGCTTATACGCATCCGCTTATATGTTAAATTATATTATGCAGCCAAGACACATAATAGAAATTATGATTAAAAACACTGGAATTAAGCACTGGGGGAAAAAAACAAAAGCCACATCAATACTAATGAATTAAAGGCCATCTGATTGTGTTTGAGCTCATTAAGGTTCAATGTATGAAACTCGATGCTAGCAATGAATAAAAATCAGTTTACAACTTATTATTGCCAAAGAGAGTTAAACCCAACAGAGATTTTCTGTCAGATTTTTAAGAGATCACTTGGACCTGTGTTACGTTTGAAGTCCTCGTAAGCCATCATTATATTCTATGAATGTGGCAAATGGAGATCAAAGGCCTTTAATTACCACAATCTTTTGTTATTATGCTAAAAGGCTTCAAAAGCCAATGTCTCTCTCTGTTCAATAAGTTTTGGGACCTAAACTCAATCAAGCTTGTTAAACTGAAAGAAAAGCAAAACAGGCTTTGGTTATGCAGATTAACTCAGCTTTCTCTGTCCGTGGAAAAACAGCTAATGTATGAGGGGGAAAAAAATAGGTATAGACAATAACCTCTTTCAGAAAATAGCTCCTTCAAACAGCTGCAAAGTCGAGCCCTATTTAAACTACTTCTCAGTATTTGCAAATCTCCAGCCGAGCTGGTTAGGTATCCCACAGATGGCTTCATAAATTAGGATAAGAACTCAAACCAAGTCCGTACACAGCATGATTATACATTTATTGTGTAAAAAGTATGGCAGATATTTTCTTTTCTGAGAGTTACTGGAAATTGGATGACGTGTCTGAAGTCTGTCGAAACACATTCTCTATTTTTCCTCATCACAAAGCCCAACACCAATAGTGTTTGGCCTTTTATGTCTGTGACATTTTGTATATAAAAACCTATTCTGAAGAATTATTGGCACATTGAATAAGTCTTAAAATGAATCTGAACACATTTTTATTATTTAGTGTTGCTAATCAATCTGACTTATATCCATTCTTACCCTCAAAAGTGACTTTAAATCCAAGGGAGCCACTGGTGTCATCCGTTTTGAAGTTCAGCCACATCTGGTGACTGGTGCTCACCACCAGGTCTGGCGTCGTCGTACCAGACAAGCTGCAAAATCATTAACACAAATTTTGTTTGGTTAGGTCAAATACACAGTTTGAGAGCGAAGAATACATCAGAGGTGACTGTACTTAGTGAAAGTTATCCATCCACTCATCGTCTATACTTGCTTATCGTCACAGAGCAACACAGGGGCAGAAGAACCTTGCACATATATACTCGTACACAAAAACTATCTAGACAGACTAATCTAAAAAGTGATTTTTTTTTATTTTTGTTTTTGAGGAAACCGACTCATGTAAAGTAGAGAACATGCAAACTCCAATTAGAAGGGCCCCAGGCTGGGATTTGAACCCACGACTCTCTTACTTCAAGGCAACAGTGCCATCAACTGCTCCACCGTGCAAGCTGCAGGCTGCATGGAGGAATGGTGATTTTATTACGAAATTGTTGTCACGTTAATAGCTCAAGGACTTAGTATTTCTGTATCCTTTCAACTACCAAAGGGAAATATTAAAGCCTGGGTTACATACAAGACTACTGAACTCTAAAGCTCCTATGAGAAACTCCAACCTGAGAAATTTCAAAGCCTTCATGCAAAACAGCTGGGGACCAGTGGAAAATGAAGGCAAGATCAGTCAATGTCACAGTAGTAATTTAATCCTATTTGAATAGTAATTTCACCCAACTCTAATTAGGAAGCGTATAGCTGCAGAGTAAGTGATTAACGGCTCTAATTTTAATGGTGGAATACAGAGAATAGAGAAACGAGTGGTTGTGTCTAGCAAAGTTGTTTTTATGTGTCGTTTTTATCCTTTTAAAACATTATATTTGTTAGGGTTTTTTTTTGTCAGCATTGTGTGTGGAGCAGGGATCAAATATTTAGTTGCTGTTTTTGTTTTTTCAGGGGGTTTTTTATTTCAGGAACAAAAAGCTGAATGGAATATCCGTTCATGTTGCACGACTTGACCCATAAAACTGCATCGAGATTTTAAAAAATCTATTTCTGCAAATACTGCTTCCTTTACTACTTTCATAAATCTAAAACTGCTTGAACTAATTTTACACAATACACGTCATTATTCTTAATTTTGACCCATTTAAAGGAACAGTTTGGATTTTCTATGGTGAGATTCTGTGAGTGTGTGTGTAAAAATCTCATATCCACGATGAGTTTGCAAAAAAAACAAAAAAACACTAAGAAATCTTCAGATAATTTGGAGGCTAAAAAACTGTCACTCACATTTTATTTGTGTGCAAAGATGACTAACCTACTAACTAGGCTTTTGTGCTCAGAAGAGATTGATGGGATGAGCAAAAATCTTCACAAAAATTGATTTCTATCCTTGCTTTATTTTTGTTTAACTGTTTGCCAGAGAAAAATAGAGAACAATATTAAACTGCAGAAGCCATTCACACATCGGCAACATTTATCATTTTTTCCTGCTCACTTCTAACAGTCAGGCAGCCTCAAATATAAACTGATCTATAAAACCTTTATTAAGGTGGTAAACTTCTGCACAATTAATAATAACATCCTGTGAATAGAGCATCTGCTAGTATGAACCAGCAGATGCTGTTTGCAATGCCACACCACTTTGCCGTTGCACTGTTTTTCAGTACTGGAAAGAGTTCTGATTGACAGTGTAGTGCAGCATCTATTTTTAATACCCCACTGCATCAGGTGCTGACGAAATAAAAGAGAAACTGTGCCAATGGGAGATAAGTGCTAGGGGCAAAGGAAGAAAGTGGGCCCTTGCTGGGCATGAGGAGGCAGAGAGGAAAACTAATAGCAAGTGCTACAACACAGAACAAAGACTAAGAGAGGAAAGCACGAACAGCGTCAAAAGACATCTGGCAGAACAGAAACGACTAGTGTCCCAAAGAGCAAAAATGAAAACAAAGGGGAAAAAAATTCAAAGCAAAGAAAGATGAAGGTCAAAGAAGGAGGCACTCACACGTGGAAAATGGTCTTCTGGTCTCCCACGAGCTCGCCGTCTCCCACCGTCAAGGTGTCGTAACCTCTCTCCAGGTCAAAATCCTCAAATGTCAGCTTGATCACCTAGACAACAGCAGAGATATCGCCCAGAGAGGCATAACTGACAGATGCTTGAATGATCTCGAGATCAGGCGCAGAGAAGAGACCGCCTTCCATCTGTGATTCCCGATGCCCCCGTCCATCAATCCATCATTCAAGAGTCTCATTTGAATATTTTTCAGACACATTTCAGTGGACACCTATGATGCAGCTGTGCAACCTGCATATAAAGTTCTACTTTGCCTTGCGAATTTTCATACTGGTTTTGGACAATTTCTATAAACTTTTGTTGAACATATGGCCCCCGTTTTGGTTTGTACAGATAAACATTTTTGCATTAAAGCGACACATGGTTCCTTAGGTATGCTTCCCCACATCTCATTTTCTATGTTTCCCTCATTAATCCTCACCCACTAATCAAACATCTAGTGCCTTATCAGATGAGACATGTTTTGAATCATCTCAACACATTCCAAATTCAAAGCAGGAAGAAGTCAATCAGTTTTAAGGCCCGTTTCACCAGACTTAAAATGATTTAAAGCACCATTTTCTGACTGAATACACACTTTGTAGAATATTTCCTACATATAAAGTAGACATAACGACTGAACATCTCTTTAAAGACTTCATGGGGTTTTTTTTGTTCAGCACATAAAATCTCTATAAAACACAGACATGACATGCAATGGGTGTGAATCTTTTGCAAGACACTGAACATTTTATAACAAGACACAGAAACAGAAATATTTTTATATTATGCGGTCGATATTGAAGCATAAAAAAACAACTTAGTCCTAAAATGCATCTCTGATAGGCACGGATGAACACATTAATTAACCAACAAAGAAACCCAGTGATGACAGACAGAGTAGCGGAGCTGATAGGTACGATATCACCAAAAAACAGAACAATATTTTGTCTCTTAGACTAAATTGGGTGCCACTGATTTCTGACAAACTCCTAATATTTTCAGAAGGCTGAGAGAGCAAGGACTAATGAAAAAGCTTATATAAATGCAAATTGCATTCTGTACTATGTTAAACCTTGTGCCTAATGAAAATTGCCAAGGTGGAGAGAAAAGATTGATGATGTGTTCCAAAATAGGTCAGATCGCTCGATAAATAGAGTTTTATACTACAAACTCTTCTCCAATCTGTCAGCCAACAAGTTAAGTTAAGGGGAGATAAAAGAGCAAAGGTGGGGAAAGGTGGAAAAAAAACAAAGAAAAAAAAAATCTTTGCAACCACACCATGAGTCTGTTATGGGAAATGCATCTATGCAGTTGAAAGGGATCAATAACGAGCTTAAATTTGAAATAGTGTTTACTGGTGTATGTTTTTTATTCCGTGAACCTCTATGCTGTCAAGACAAATCCTTGAGAGTATTACTCAACAAAAACACCAAATATTCTGAAGATATAGTCTCGTTTAAAAGTATTAATACCCCTTCAGCTTTTACACATTTCACCACTTTAAAACTACAAGCTCCAGTGTGTTTTATTCAGCATAAAGTAGTGAAAACGTTTCAAGTGAAAGGAAATATCCCACCACAGATTCTCAGAAAGAGTTAGGTCTGACAATGAATAGGATTTAAAAGTTGAATCTATAAAGTATTTAATCAGGTGAGCAAAAATACATGCACACTTGGAAAAAAAAAAAAACATTTCCCTTTTCTTTCGCTTTATAGTTATGCAGTGTTGGTTTAACACATACAATTTCAATGAATATAGCATATCCTAACATGACAAATGTTATGGGGTATGAATATTTATGGTAGGTTCTGTAAAGTGCAAAGAAGACGGTGTTAATGCAGATACCAGCTGTTCAAAAAACCAAACAAAATAATCTTAGAGTTGAACTTTTTGAAGCCAAACACCTTTGGCAACTTTACTGTAAATTTAGATTCATATCGGATTAATGCTTTGATACCAATATTAGTAGTTGGTTAAAGAACAAGTCTCTGAAACTTTGTTTTCTTTCCTAAGAGCAGTGTACTTTACATTGCAGAACATCTTCAATGGTACACTTGTCATTCAATTTGTTTTGGAGCAGAAAACCAGAGTCCTTCATATTGATGCTTTAATACCTGAAAGACTTCAAAAATAAACTTTTTGTATCTTCAATAAAACTGACCACAACCCACATTTTGTCACGGCGTCTCGAAACTGAATTTAGGCCTAGAGGAATGATTGTCATGTCCTATTCTACTCCCTGTGCAGAACCTCAGCTAACACCTCCTCTGGCTGGGTCTGTGGAGATGGACAGAAATAGAAGCTCATTACATCTGTAAACAGAAAGAACAGCCTCGTTCCATCGTCATCTGCACCAAACAAAGCAAGATGCTGCCTAAAATACCAGGGTGTGTTTCCGCTTGCAGCCTGTTGGGTATACGGAGTGCGTTTCCATAGCTGCAAACAAAGGTTGGGCGTCGGTGGACATATATCGTTTCTGACTTGCATCCCTGCTTTATCTCTGTTCACAAAGCCGCTTTCACTCGTTGCAGTGAAAAAGAAGGGGAAAAAAAGGCGATTTTTACAACTACGTTGCTCGGTTTTACAGAGGGGCATTTGGCAGAAGAGTAGCTGAATGGCCTTGAACACAACTCCAAAGTCCATGGTTCTAAACAGAGGGGCTGTGAGACTTTCATGTTCTCCTCTAAGCATGCCCTTAAAACCATTATTCTGCTGTCCAATTCACCCTCTTTGTGCCACCACAGGTAATTCTAACAACTCGCTCATGGCTTTTGTTGGAGCTCATCCAGTCATTTTCTCTCCTTTAATTTCTTCGTCTCTTACGTTTCAGTCTATCGCTTGGCGTGCTGAAAAGCTCCCCAAAAGTGTCCTGTAGCGATCGTCAAAACCCCAAAAGGAGTCCTGCGTGGCAGAACGCTGCGTCCTCTTCTCAAACAGGTAAGCTGAATTACACGGCTTCACACACATTAACATTTTCACAGAAAACAACCAAAAGTCGATTGAAAACCCTAACCGGTTTCAACTCAGAGCTCAGGATAAGTGAGAATTACCTTAGACGTGTCAGTTGCTGTGATGATCCAAGTGCAGTTGGCATTGTTATCGTACTGAACAGGATAATTAGGAGATGTGATGACACCGCTGGGTCCTTTTAGCTGACCGCCGCACATTGGCGCTACGAGACAACAGACACAAAGAAGCAAATGTTTTGTTAAAGACCAATTCAGACACATGATATGATCACAGAAATGGTGGTGTTTTATATTGTCACTGCCCGAAATGACAAAAATGTCAGTCATTCTTCTATAGACACACCTGTGTAGGATTGGATTGCAAGTTTATCTTTAAGACTTTACTGATTGCATTTTCTGAAGGATCTACTTTCAGTGTTGTATTAAAAAAAAAACCTAATTAATCACCAAAGTTGCTCTAGCTCTTACACCGTGCAACTGATTATGCCTATTTACATGAACATTCAATAAATTAGAATATGCATTTCAATGAGACTTGTCTGTCAGTTTAAAAAAACCTTTTGAAAGTAACCTTGAACCAGGTGCTAGGACATACTTTTATTAAGCCCACATTTCTGTATTAAAAGTCATGTTTTTGCTGGACTCATTTTATTTTATCTGTAATTGCATTGCTGTTGAGTTGTCGTCATTAACTGAAGTAAAGGCTTGAAGACGCGAGTAATTAACGTATATAATTAAGTTCACTTAGTGAATTGAGTTACTGCAATAAATGGACTTTCCAATAATATTCAAATCAAAAACAATAATTTTCTTACAGATAAAATGATCTATTTCAGACTCAAAGATGTGGAGTCTGACTTGTAAAAAAGTCAAAAGTCATAAAATAAACAATACAGTCAACAACTGAGAAAACCAGAAACAAAGATCACAATAAACGACAAAACCGCCATGACTTCCTATCCAATTATGGATGTCTGTCGGATCTGTCTGATGCATTTCTGCTGCAGCATCAAGTCAAAAGTTATGTGCAGTTTGATAGAAGTCATTATCAACTTGAACATGCACATTCCTCCTGTAAGGTTTTTGAAACAAGATTGTCTGTCGACCTTTGACTTTATAACTTACTGGGATTCTTTCTAGAGAACACTAAAATAAAAACAGAACGATGGGGCCAAGAGAATAAACAGTAGAAGTAATCATAACACAGAACCTTAAAAAGTATTTAAACCTATTCAATTTCTTTTTCACATTTTGTCATGTTGTAGCTACTATGCACTGAACTATGGCATAACTGAAGTTTTTAAATGTGAGATTCAAGTTCGTTGCAACAAAACAAAATGTGGCAAAGGATGAATTCCTTTTCCAGTATGTATAATATATAAGCTGTCCTCATCCTCAGGATTCACTGCCCTTCATACTTTGAGCCAGGCGATAACTTAAACACATTTCTCTTTGAACATTGCAGTAACCTGATTATAACTTAATAACAAAGAAAGTAGATTGCTTGGAAATCAAGATCCACTCAACTAATAGAAAATCAGTTTTATTTAAATGTTTTAATGATCTTAGTCCACCTGTCTGTATTTAAAATTTCACCTAATCAACAGGGAAAGGAAACGGCATAAAATCTCCCTTTAAATATTCACATCGACAGAGTAGGTGAGGAATTAGCAAAACAGACTTAAAAAAGAAAAAAGGTACAAGGTGACTTTTCTTAGGGAGGCCCGAGGGCATCAGCATGGTGGAACAGTTAAAAAAGAAATACATTTAATTAAAAACAAGACTTCAGGAAGTCCTCTGCCTGTGCGTATGTGAAGACAAATCTCACATATGCATTATTTGGAAAAAGAGAGGTCTTCAGGGTGTTGAAGAACCACAAACTACTTGCATACTAAATCATTATACCACCAACGTAAACCTATTTACATCTAGATCTGTCTGGCAAATTTAGGAGCAAGTTATGTAACTGTAAATAATGTTGATAATTAGAGCAAGAAAATTAAGGTTGTTCTTTTTTACCACTTGTCCTATACACCTTATGCAGGAATCTGTTGGCAGAGGAGATAGGCATATGAGAGGATTATATGCTAATTATTAGGATTATATCAGATCATTAGCAGAGGAGAACATAAGTAAGATTGAAAAGGTAAATAACATATAATTGAAGTTAGAAATATTGATCTTATGCCAAGAAATCAATTTGTAAATACCTTATCCCAAAGTGTTAATGATAGCCCAATTAAATGTAATGATGACTGATGCTAATTCAGGATACTCTAATTGCTCCCCGAGAATGTTTTATCTTTATCTAAGCATTGTGAGTCTGATTAAAGGCGCAGCATGAAAGGGTTCATAATGGATTGTTGAATGCTGAAAGAAGATATTTGTCAGGACAAATTTCACTCACATTACGGATGATGTTGGTACAAAACTGTCAGTATAAGACTTTATGCTTCACTGCATCACAAAGGTATTTTCTGAAATGCAGGTGACAAAGACTGCAGATGGAACCACGACTAATTAGCACCACATTTCCTAAAAGTCACATTCATTTAGTGGATGCTGCAGTGTAAACCGGTTGTACCAATTTTAGAAAATCAGTGACAGCTCTCGCAGTCAAAGCAAAAACCATCGCTACCGTTGACAAAAGTATAGAAATAAAACTTTTGCTAAATTATCGCAATCTCCATAAAAAACCTTTTGATTTTGTGGAATATTTTTTGTTGGATTTTTGTGACGTCTTAAGTGTCCTGATAATTTTGCTTCTAAGGGTGTAAAATGAGATGCATTTAGTGAATAAGTAACTATAAACTATTTTGTTTATTAGCTTATTCATTAAGTTCTCTTTCTCCATTAAATCTGTTTGGCTGCTCAGCAGAAAAGTGATGCACTTTCACATCCACTCAGCAATTTAGAATTCTTTGAACGTCCTAAAATAGTAAGCCGTTATTTTTTTGTTGTTTTTTATTGAACTAGCTGTTAAAGTTTTATTTGAGTTCTCAAACACGTAGAGGACAGAAATCTCTACCTCAAGGTAGAGAAGTGATGAAATATAAATAACTTTACAGATTCTATGTCCTTTCTCCGTGCCTGAAAATCACTTTTAAATCGAATACCAACTTTTTCCTGACTGTGCAGGAACGCTCCGGAATTTCCTTTGAGCTACCAAGTTTGACGTTACGGTAAAGCACTCCATTGATGAATCCGTAATACTGTTTTAGAAAGAATCCACTCAAGACCAGATACTCAAAAACTGCACAGATGTCAAAATGCTCAAAATTTCAATAAATCATCCATTACCAAAAGGTCATGAGGAGAAACGACATGATTGATGGGCATGGACCATGCGTGCATGGCTAAGCAACAGAAGCAGAATAATGCTGAGTGAAAGGTCAAAGTCAGGCCACTCATAAACTTGTGGGAACTGCGTATCAAGGAGAAAAAGAAACGTACTGCACTCCCACACAAAATAACAGCAGCCTTATAAGCAAACATGGGTTGAGCACCTCAGTGCAGAAGAATGAATCGAGATCAAATTCAGTCTGCTTACGTTACATACGTGCATAGAGACAACATGTCAAAGCTTACCTCTGCAGATGGGCCGGTCATCACTCCAGCCCACATAGCTGTCTGTCACTCGGAGGCAGCTGATGCTCTTTGAGCCTTGCAGTTCGTAACCCTCATCGCAGGAAAAGTGCACTGTAGCTCCTCGCCTGCAGTCAGAGAAAGCGCAGAAAATAAATTTGCTAAAATGTTGGAGAACCAGGAAAACGTATTTACTGATGATAAAAAAAAAAAAAAAAGCATGTATATTTTCTTAGCCCTACTGGGTGTGATTTGCAAAAATGACACAAATACCGGATACAGATAACACCCATTTGTCTGCGTTACAGGTGACCACTGATGCAGACAACAGCTTTGACAGGAAACAAGACTCCATAGCCCTTATGGTGATATCACCGTCTCCTGGAGGCAGGCTATTGCTGCGCTGTGGCTAAAATAGGAGGGGACCTGTATCTGCTTAAGCTTACACATTTGTCTCATTTGGTTTGCTTCGCATCAGGAAATGTGTCGCACTGGAGCACGTTTTAAAAATAAACACCAGGAGGTTGCAGAGCCAGATAAGCTATCAGAAGAAACGCTGTTTCTTCGTTGTTTCAGCCATATTAATCTAAATGAAAGGTAAAACTGAATTATCCGATGTTCTTAGTGTTCCTCTTGTTTACCTGAAGTCAGAGCCTTTTCTTTTCCCCCGATCTGGAATCCCAGGATCTGGACACATGTTGTGTCCTTGAGCTACACCCATTTGGGACACTATTGACAGAGAACAAACAAAAAAAAAGTATAGATTGTTCAGCAGGTCAAGGACAAAATATTTATTTTCTGAAAATGCTGTGCCAAATGTTACAAAAACAACATACTGCAGAATGCATGGCTAGCTTTTACACTAAATGCTTAACAACTAAAAAGACTATTCTCCATAGGGTAAATAAAGTTGAATAAATGTCCATTTTACTTTGCCACTGCTTGATATTATGGTTTACATTTTAGAATTCAAGTCTTTATACGTGCATCTTCTGTTTTATTTGTACAATATGTTTTTCTTTTCTTTTGTCAGTTTAGCTTCACTTTTTTGTGATTAAAATTTAGAAGTTTCTTTATTTAATTATTTAAAAAAAAACTGGGAAAGAAATCAAATCAAGCAGCTCGATAACCGCTGATCTATCTACAGACAAGTTGTGTTCACAACCCTATTTTTGAGCAACAGAAAAATGTTTTTTCCAACCACAAAATCTCCGTAACTCTCTGTTTAATCATGTCATTGAGTGCAAAACAGTGAAGTTTCAGTGTCAAGAGGGGTCAGGTAAACTTGGCAAAGTGGGTAAGCCCTGACTGACTGCCAGGGGTCAGAGTTCTACAGGGTCCAATCAATGGGACACCTGCTCTCTGGCCCGAGTCGCAGACTAATGTGAGACTGCTATAAATTCAAAACAAGGCTCGACAGTGTCAGCAGAGCTTCCAGGTGCTAAAATATGCAATAAATTCTGAATAAATAAAGCTGGGAGAAAGCTGGTTATTCAATTTACCTCAAGCTTTAAAGGGGAAAAAAAAACACATTTTGAGCAATTTTTAAAAGAACATAATTGCAAACAATTACAGCATATTTAAAGAGAAAAACGATAAATGAAGCTTGAAGGCTGGATTTATAGATATACAAGATCTCGATAGATCTAGCTGCAGATGTACAAAAGGTGTCGTGCCTTTGGTAATGTCCTTTTTGGTGCAATTATGTGACTGCTTTTGTTTAATTTTCACAGAATGGCAGCACTAAATTACTGAATCTTGTATGTGTTTTTGTTGAATTGGTATCGATGAATTCGTTTTTTTTTTTTTTAAATGAATCAAAGTTGGCCACTAAACCTTGTGCTGCACAATTTGCAGACAAAAGCAGTATTATTTAGACAAAATAAAATAATCAATGCAAAATGCAAAAGTACTCCCAGGAGCAGTAATATTTGCTCACCTGTCTTCACAGACACACACACACACACACACACACTTGAGTGACATCCCAGTTTTAATCCAAAGGCTTTAATATGATTTCAGCCTACCCCTTTGCTGCTATACCAGCTTCAGCGTTTCCTGGAAGGCTTTTCATAAGGTTTAGGATTATGTTTATTGGATTTTTTCCACCCCCCCGTTTTTTTCAGGAGCACATTTTTGAGGTCACACACTGATGTCAAACGAGAAGGCTTGGCTTCCAGGCTTCGATTCATCCCAAACGTTTGGTCCGTCTGGCTGAGGTCAGTTGTGTTCCTCCACACCAGACTTGTTCATCCTCGCCTTCGTGGCCCATCGCTTTGTGAACTGGTGTGCAGTCATGTTGAAACAGGAGGGCTCCATCCTCAAGACATATATTCAATGTTGAGAATATGAAAGCGACAAATGCCTACAGAAGCAGTCTCCATGTTTGAAGGTTTGACTGAGTATCTCTGTCGCCATGGATACGACTGAATACCCCTGAATTCAATGATTTTGGTCAGACCCAATACCTTTTGGAAATGTAGCATGTATGAAAAAACCCAAATGGCCATCATTGAAACTTTTAAGTGACATCATTACTTTACAGAAGGAAGCACCCGTTAGTGCTACCTGTAACAAAACTACCACTTCTTTACATGTAATCGTCATATTCTTCACTAAGGCTACCACTGTACTGATTCACCCAGTTTATCCACTAAAGAACTGGATCACAATTTAAAGAGCCTTGGCTTTGAGTAGCTAAGGATGATCAAACTAGAGTCTTCTATTTGATATAGATATCCTTTTTTTTTTCTTTTTTATCTGAGTCAATGAGGATATCTGGAATGCCTCATCAGGTATAATTAAGTTTATATGAGGGAAGCTAAGTGTCATTAAATCACACACTGTTATTTGGGATCTGCTCTGATTTGGCCTGTTCCTTCTACACCTCTTGGCCCATTATTGTAATGAGCTGCTTGCACCTGTGTTTGAAGATCAGCACAGATTTGGGGTTTCACCTGTACGACTGGATTCTCCCACAGGTACTAATTATGATTCGCAAACAGTCACAAATTTACATGTCTCTGCAAATTTATCCCGTGAAAACAACAACAAAAAAAGTGTCATTTATTGGCAAAAAATGTCTCATGCATTGTAAACTGGTATATAAGGTGATAAAATATACAAACAGTAGAAATAAAACAAAAAACATCTAAATTTTACAGTAGCAACTGGAGAGAATAAAAATCAACACAATAAAAGGAGCTTTCTAGACAGAAGTGTAAATAGAGCAGTTTTCTACTATTTTCAGTCTTCAGCTTGCAACTTTGCGTAGTTCTGGATGACTTAATCCTCTCAGTATGTTATTGTTTACATGTTTAGCTATTGCTGAATGAGATTAATGCTAAGCTGAGAGGACAAGGAAGGTTTAAAAATAGCAACGGAGGCAATTACTGCTGTCTTTTCACAGGTACAAGAGTGTGTTTAAAGACTAGACATCACTGTTTTTAACTGGCTTTGATGCTTAATGGGTACTTTAAAAGAACAAGGAGCAGAGACAAGAACCTTTGACTTGGTAGTGAGCAAGTTTCAGGCAGTTGAATCTATTTTAAGAGTAACAAAATATTTTCACATTTTAATACTTCCTTAGCAACTTATATTCAACATATCAACTGAATCCAACATTTGACAAGTTCTGTAAAAGATTAGTCTTTTTGCCCTCCAGCGTTGTATGCCTGAGCGAAATTTCCGTACGTCCAATAACATGCATGGTGTCTAAGTCTTAAGTCAGTGCCTCACCAGCAGTGAACCTCACCGCACGTCACTGTGAGATATATATAGGGTATGTATATATATATATATATATATACATACCCTACCCTAACCCTATGTGTTTAGAACAGCTGACAAATACAGAGGTCTTAAGTTAAACCTTTGAAACTAAAACATAATTTAAAGCATCAAATAATGGATCTGCAGCACAGTTAAAAACAGGCAGTTCTGGTAATATTTAGGCATATCATGTTAAAGCCAGGCTCTATTTTCCACATTATGATTAAAAAGTGCTAATCATTTTTCCCATAGTGCAATATGTAAAACTGAATTATTCACTTGTCACAAGCCATGTTGATTTGTGTTTTTTTTCAAAAGGCACGTTTTGTTCGGGGAGGTGCACATGTGCAGTCAAACTCTGGTGCAGATCAGTGAAGCAAACTATGATTGGTCTAAAAACAGGTTTCAATTCATTTGGATGAAGTGGACCATGACATGAGGCATTGTGAGTAAAAACAACCCAACCAAAGATCTGGGTAGCAAGGTTGCCTTCAGAATGAGCTCACATTCACATGGATTGAGGATAACGGTGACAGAAATACAGTCAGATGAAATTATTTCAAAACTGCTGATATTTCAGCAATATAAAAAGTAAGAATTATAACTTACACACTGATATCTTGTGGTGGTTGTCTTTGCTTGGCAACATCTTCACACCTCTGGATTTGAGTTCAGTCATCTTTTTCACTGTTGACAGCACAGACACAAAGGACAAAAAAAGAAGAGTTTTTATAATGACATCAGTATAGTCAACTAGGAGCTTAATGACTGCAGCACATAACTTCCATGCTGCTGATTATAGCACTACCCACTGAGTTATGTTTACATCGATTTGGGGAAAGTAATTTATTAAGCAGCTAAGCAGCTGGATCATTGTCAAAATGTGCAGAATAGTAAAAAGGTTTATGTTTAGAATGATGGTGTTATTTATTTTGACTTATAAAAAAAAAAGATTTTACACTTAGGAATAAAGCTCAACAATGTGAAATGTCTTCATTCCTGTGGAGTCCTTGAGGAAAACATTTTTATTCAGAGAAAATGATTAATGAAGGAAATATACAAACAAAAGATGCAGTTTAAGTAGTGGAGCCTTGTAATAGCAGCAGTGAGAATGAAAGCTAAGTCATAATGGTAGAGTAAAAAGCTAATATTTGTTCCTCAGTTTTTAAAAAAAATATATATATATATATATCTTCAGCATTATCAAAGACCCAAATAAACTGTTTTGTCTCTTTGTGACATTTTTTGAAATGGCATCCTTTGCTCTGTTTTAGCTGGGGTTTTTTGTCTCTCAAAGATATCTGAGGCACATGTCAAAAAGTCTGTTTAAGATGGTTGTGATAAAAGAAAAACAATTAAAAAGATGTGCTCTCTCAACTAAACAAAAAATGAAAACGGCTCGTTCCTGTAATTTGGCGTCTAAACTGACAACTACTTCAGGTTCTAAAGCAACATGCCAGCTTTCTGACATAATGTTTGACACGTAAAAATGAATCTTGTGATCAAGCTGATTTTGGTGTTCAGATGATGAACGGATTTTAAGAACAAGGCAGTTCAAAACGCTTTTCATGATAAAAATATAACCGCTTATAAATCATTGAATGGCTGAATCCTGTTTTTTATTCTTCTTTCTGAACACACCACGGGTAAATTAAAAGGATCTTCTCTCAGTTCTCTGTTAGAATCTGATCTTGTTAAAATCTTGGTCAACATTTGTCAAACAGTGAACAATTGAATAAACTTGTATTTTACATTCCAGGCATTTCTCCTTTTTTACTTTGTAATTTTCACAGTACTCCCCCCGCTTCCAATTATCTCGCCGGTGGATGGCTGGAGGTAAAATCCTCACATATGACCATTTTTGTAGAAGATCTAATCCTTTTTCAGAGCTCATCCCCTCTTAGAGGTGCCCCCTGCACTGCTAACAGTTATGAGGAAGAAAATGGATGCCTGTTGCAAAAAAAGCAAAAAAAAAAAAAAAAAAAAAAAAAGGGGTTTAGCGGGTGTGTGTTTTTGTGCACGTGTCGTTTCTGCGTGTGTGCGTGTTTGCACAAAAGTAATTGGCTCAGAAGTAAGGACCTTGCAATCTTTGCAATGTTGAGAGTCCTCTGCCAATACAGAAAGAATACAGTATTCCTTCTTCTACCTAAAAGTGTTCAGAATTGGTAAAACAGCAACAGTTTAAAGTGAACGAGAAAACCATGTTACAGAAATTACCCAACAAAGTTGTTACTGACCTTAGTTATGATATTTGTAGATTTACAATAAATGAATACTTTTTTTTTTATTAGCTACTAATGAAAATGTGAAACATTTTTACTGTTAACCCTTTTGTTAAATATGCACTAAACCAGAAATAAGGTCATAATAAAGGTCATAAATTCTGACAACTTGAGTCAGAATTAATATTTTTGGGTTTTTACAAAAATTGGAAATCAGAAGCTGCCAAGAAAGCGACATTTTGTGCATCTATGTATGATATTAAAAAGGTCATAACAAAGGTGAACATGCCAGATACAGTTAGCAATATGTCTATAATACTTTTGATGTTCTATTAATTCATCTCTTGATCTTACCCTGGTACTGGGCGCTGAAACCTCTCAACCTGTGGTTGCCATCTGACGTAAAGTGAAGTCGAAGCCAGTTCTTGCTGCTAATGATGGGCGAAGGAAGGTTGGGACCAGTAAACCTGCAAAAGGAGAGACGTACAAAATCATCAAGAAGTCTGTAAAGCAACGTTTATCAGAATAGGTTACAGCTACACCAACATTACAGTTATCCTGTTTCTACATAAATTAAATGCAAAATCGAAGATATGGATCAGAGTCCCCTGTGCGTCTATCAATACAGCCTACCTGAGATCAGACAGTCTGACAAATCTAGTAAGCTTCTCTTGTTCAATATTTTATGTCTTATTTTCTATTCAATCCTCCACTATTTGACACTGGGGATGCTTGTGCTTTGCTTTAGTGGCATATGGCAGTTATGTAATCCATTATGTTTTGCATAAAATCAAGCCTAATGACACCCAATATCTCATGGCACTTGGCAGAAACTGCTGGTTTTCCCAAGTGACTGCCTTGTTTGTTTTTCTTAATTATACAAAAACTCGAAAACTAATGCGTCCACAACTTGAGAGGTGGTAATGGGGTACTCCTAGAACAGCTATCAAAGTGGATGTTTTGGTGCTTAAGAGGACATGTAACATTAACAACTTTGAATCAAGTTATGATCCCAACATTAAAAAAGAACTAAGGCAAACCAGTACTGACTTTTGATGAAAAAAACTATTTATTTTATTGCGTTGGAGAAGCAATGGCGAATTATACACTTAAACTGCCTCTTGATCTGTATTTTAATGAGGCATGTTGCTCACCATGCCCTTGTTCTGTTGTTAGAGCCAAAGTCATTTGGAGACGCATCATGTTTTATCTTGAGAAGCACAAAACCAAGCATGCAACCACACTCAAACACGTATTTTCCATCCACAGAAAAACACAGACGTGTATTTGAATGTGATTGTGAATTCCCTAGGTGCAAATTGCATTTTCCTGACATCATTGACCTTATTTAACTATTCATATGTACTATTAGAGAGGACATATTGTAATTAACATTCTTTTGACTGTATTATTTGCTCACACTAGTAGGTGCCCATGTTATTTGGCATTGTGACCAAGGTTATATTGAGTATGTACAATATAAGAAGTTTGCTTTCTCATTGATGCCAAAATATGCAACACTTAAGATTGTTGAAATAACTGACTCTTCATGTACATGTGTTCAGTTTCTTAAACAGAAATGTAACGACTGGCTTTTCTCAAAACAGATTTTACATCAAAAAGTTACAGATGGCCCCAGGTAAAAACAACAAAAAAAGAAAACAACACAGGTCGGAATCATTTTATTCTACTCATATGCAATTAAATATTTTCATACTAGGAGTGTTTTATGTTTCAAACATGCTGGAAATAAATTGTTCCATCATTTTCAAAATGTATGTATTCTTTCTTATTAGTAATTTCAAGGTGAAAAAGGGTTAAGGACAACCAAGAGTGTCCTCAAAGCAACAGGCATGTCTCCTCTTGAGGAGTGAACTATAGGAGTTGCTATAACCACTGTAGAGGTTATTAAAGGAAATTAGAGGTTATTAAATATTGGCAGCACTGTGTATCTGCTCACAGTGAAGACTTCTAAATGAAGGCCTTGTTACAAAAAGTGCAAGAACACAGCTTCTGTTCAATAAAGACATCAAGGACGAACTGTACTTATGCAGGGTGTACAGAACTTCAATTTTACTACAGGATGCGTCATCTTTCTGATTACAATTTTTACCACAGAATAAAAGGCCAGTGCTACTATGAGTTCCTGTGTCGTGTTCACAGTGAGACATCCAAATACAAACTATGTGCAGTTGCTTTTTATTCAAGGGATCGTGTTTGCTCAATACACTGCAAAAACAAAATGTTCTTATTTTTATGTAAAGCATAACCGTGCCACAGTGTGGCGTGAGAAGGAAAACTTTTGGGTTCATACTAAATGTTCAAAGTAGTAGTTGTCTTTTATATTCATTTCAGTACACACCAGATGAAATGCTAACAACAGTGTAAAACATGAACTGAGCCTTCATTTGCAAATGCAAGAGTATGACTTTAAGAGTTACTTTAAAAACACAACATTCAGTCCGTTACGATATCAGGTTTCCAAGCTTGATATTTATTTCTCGATTATTAATAAGCTTCTCATGAACACAGCGGTGGTTGAGTAGCTAATTTAAACCCCTGCTCTGCTCGTCAGTCGGTCTTTGAGTCGCCTTTTTTTTTTCTTTTCTTTTTGTTAATGGAACCAAAACGCACAGAACTGCGCAACACCTTGTTGAAACAATAATTACTGAGATTATTAATTTTAACACGTTTCGTTGATTTTTTTATAATTATTATTTTTTAATGAAGCTACAAACGTTTAGGATCTTAGTGAATACTTTTTGATAAGAAGAGGAAGTGCTGGTCTCAGCGTCCTGGCGGCGATCAGTTTGTCACCTGCCGAGATCGACTCAAAACCTTTCCGCGATCGACATATTGGGCACCCCTGGTGAAGGTTATGTGGTCCACTCAAGCTTTGGGACCCAAGTGTTACGCTTGCCACTGAGCTAGAGAAGAAAATTCCTCTGATGTAGTTTGTTTGTCATGATTCTTATGAACTTTAAAAACTCACCTAAAAGATTTAAGAAGTCAGTTTAATTCTTTGCTCAGGGCCATCCACCAATTAGCATTCAGTCTCCAAGGTAATTAACTGCTCCACTGTTCGATTGGAGGTAGTAGGAAAAAAATAAACAAGCAGAGTAGTTGTTTATTTCAAGTAAGACCTAAGCTGTGTATGTAGCTCTAACCATCTTTACTCTGCCAGCTGTGATGTCCCTCAAAAGTTGCTAATGGACTTTTTTCCTCCACACCAAACTGTCTGCTATTCTACATTATTGAAGTATATCCTTATCTCAGTCGGGGGGAAAAAAAAAACATCTGGTGTCATTTGTGCCCAAAATAACCAAGAGAAGTGGATGCAAATGCATAGGCAGCCAATCACAGACTGACTAAACTGCACAAGCACCAATGAATTTCCCATTTAATTTGACATAAATTAACTTCCAACTCATTGGAAGGATTTTAGACAAACCACCCACATCCTATTTAGCAAACTTTATGGATGTAAGTGTCAATTTCCTAGTTTATATTATGCGTTTCATGTCTGCTATTCTCCATTCAAAGGCTAGGAGGTCAAATTATTCTATGCATAATCAGCAAAGGGCAGAGTTGAAGAGCCAAAGATCATCAGCTCCAAATCAAGATCAAAGTTGTTTTTTTTTTGTTTTTTTTTATAGTTTCATTTTGATATACCATGTGACGAAGAAGCATAGATTTGTGTGTGGGTGTTTTGCATGGGCTTAAAAGAAAGGGAGGCAGTTTCTTTGTAAAGAACAATCCCAATAATTGCTCTCACTTAGAGAGATCAATCAGAGCTCTGCTCAGTATGCAGAAACTGATGCTTGCAGCAGACAACAGGGTCACAGTGACTTTAAAAAGCCAAAACTTTCGGCATTTTAATGAGATTATATGAATTACCGCATGCGCTAGGCGAACATGTAAACGAAAACGTTCAAACCAGCACACCTATGGCAACCGTTAGGGTAATAAAAGACCCTTTGCTTTTTACTCTTCCTTTAAACTATATTAGCCCTAAGAGAACATTGCTTCTTTATGAGGCAAAGTGAATCACGGTGGGAGACTTTTAAGCCCAGAATGGCAATATTAAGGAAATGGACAAGTTGCTGTGACCTTCAGATGTAACTGTAGCCAGAAAAAAAAAGCACAAAGGGATTTAAATAAACCACTTCTGCAACAAACGTAAAACCCAAATCATTATTACTTCAAAAAAAAAAAAAACAACCTATGATCCAAGTGATCAATGAAAGCCTTCACTCACTCGAGAGGATGAGGCCAAAATATAACAAGAGGCCTTGAGGGCAATTATGTCTCATGAGTTGCTTTTTTTTTTTTTTTTCCCTGAAGTGAAGTGCAGAGTAGAAAAAAAAAAGTTACAGACCCATCAGAGCCAACATGTCTACTCCAACCATACACTCCCTGGTTCGACAGAGCCAATATGTCTCTTCTTCCTCCTCTTTCACTTCTCATGTGTTATTCATGGGCAGACCTTTGGCCTCATCAGAAGAAGTTGTTAAATCTTCTGAGAGATTCTTTTCTTCCTCTTCCCACAAAACATATTCTGACCTCAAAGAACATATAATAGGACACTGATTAAAGGATATTTCCTTTTGGGAAGAACACTCTTCGTCTTTTCTCCCATTCTTGTACTCCATTTAAAAAAAAATAAAAAATTCTTGCTTTTTTTGTTATTTTTCATCGCTCTCTAAACGGCTCCCTGCGGTCATGACAATTTATCAGTCAAAAGCAGCGATCTAAAAACCGCGAGCTCCGTTCCCAGGGTTTGAGATAACCTCGGATGTAAAAAGCCTGATTGATCAAGCATCCTTAAGTCCACAACCAGTTGTTTTATATTCAGCACTTGGGATACATATTTAAAGACAGCAACAACATGAGGGGAAAAGTGCTTTGATCAAGCGTTTACTCTGTCAAATAGCTTGGAGCCCATATGGAAATAAAAAAAGTAAGCTTGAAAGCTACTGTGGATGTTTTATTTTCTAGGTTAATTCATAGTCAGTGTTATGGATATTAGAACTCAAAGACTGAGTTCTAATTCAGATATTTTAAGGAAATGCTGTTGCCTTGGATGAAATGTTACTTTTTCCATTTAATTCATTTTCTTTTCCCTTCATTGGAAATAAAAAAAAAGACACATTTTCTGTTAAGTGGTAAAGTGTGTTAATTCAAGATCAGTCAAGGCTGACTATACTAGAATTATACAAAGTTACTATCCAAAAAGCTATTTCATTCTTCACTTTTACTAAATAAATTTTACCTTATGCCAGAAAACCTACATGATCCCTTGTGGGAATGATATACCTACTCAAGAAAAATCATATTTTGGGGGTTTATTTGCTTTTTTAGGTTTCAGGGGAAAAAAGGATCAAAACTGTACAAGAAAAAAATATTATTAAGGGTCTATTTAGTTTGTTCAATACTTGGAAAGAAAGAAACATTGAAATTAAATGAATAAATACATTTATTATAACTACATAAATAAACGAGTCAGTTTGCTGCGTGAATTCTATGCAGATATTGCAGGACAAAAGACGCTGATCAAAACTAATCTTTTACAATCATCTAGAACTACAAACATTTTCTTTCAGGTCTGACTTGCCAGTTTAGATATTGGACAAATCCAGTTTTCTTTTCAAGGATATACAAACTATATAAAAACTCCTTTGGGCATTTTTTTTAGACTTCACAATTAAATTTGGGATACATTGAGGATAAAATAATACAAATGCACTTCAGAATCCTAAAAAACAACAACAAAAAAAAAAACAAGCTGTTCTGATTTTACTAAACTCAAAACAAAGTGCAGTGAATAGCAAACTGTTGTGAATTAATTTACAGACAAAAAACAACAAAAACGGTTTTAGTTTTGTTTATTCATTCTAAAAAAGGGAGCTATTTGAAACATAACGAGTCATTGCTTATAAAGGATTGGTGTCCCACTGAATGATAAAAAAAAAATGAGTCAATTTCTTAGAATATTAAATTTGTAAAGGAATTTAGTTAAACTGTTTCATTCTAAGCTAAAAAGTGGCATGATCAAGGACTTACTTTTCATGACGGTAAAGTAAGTCACGATGATAAAGACTATCACAAATACAATTTGTAGAGTGCCGATGAAGAAATTACACATTCCTAATACCTTGGATCACCTTCACCATAATGACTCAAGAGGTACAAATTGCGCGTTTGACATCTGTCGTCAAATAAAAATATGGGCGTCATCGAAGTACACACCATTTCCTCAGCCCGTTTCTTTTTTTGTTAATTTCCGTCAAGCCCGTCATACACGCTGCATCGTTGACCGTTATTACTTCCCAAGCCGATAAACGTGGATAAGCACACCAATAATCAGGTGACGATATAAAACAATGTACGTGTCTCTCTGTAATCACAGGCAGGATTCAATATGTGGTTAACAGAGGAAAAAAAAAAAAATCAAAAACAAATGAGTTTCCAAGGTCATACTTAAAAGCAGCTGTGATAAGCAAGTGGTCCATGTAGATCTATCAAACACAACAATAAACAAACTCCAATAATATCCTGGGACTGATTACAGGGACATTACAATTCTCTGCTTCAGGAGGCTTAAGATATAAAGAGACAGAGAAGGGCTCCAAAGGAACCATGAATGTGCGGCTAGGGAAGGCAGCCAACACAAACGGCAATGAAATGTAAGAAATACCATCATTCTCAGCAACTACTTTTGAATTATTTAGTTGGATTTAGCATGTGGCACTAAAAGAAAATACCTCCCCACAAGTGTCAATGAATAAATCCGACAGCAACAGTTCCAGCATTTAACCATGTCACAGTTTTTCCTCGTCTCGTGCGTCATGTTCGGTGAAGTATGCAAAACAATGTGCGAGAAAAAAAAAAAAATCAAATGCTGAAACTCATCAAAACAGGATTTCATATAGTTGTTTTGGTGACATTAATAATTGCAGAATCTGTCAGTTTACGTTTGGTATTCGTACAATGTTGGGAATTTTGCTTCCTTGTCTTCACAGTGTTTTTATTTGTGCTACTCTGTGACTGGTGTTCATGAGCAGGGGCTTTTCTCAAAGTGACTCTCAGACGATGCAGCATGTGAGGAGACAGGTGAAACCATGCTAATGATATTGAACCTGGCAAAACCGTCACATCCTCCCAAACACACACGCGGCTCGTTGTATTCCCCCGACGTCTCGGCATCCCGAAATAACTACATCGGTATGTTTGGCGTGAAGCTTTTGAAGTATCTGCGTGCAGGTCTGTTTGGATTTATTTTTGCATGATTCTGATTAAATCTTTATAAACGTCATATACGATAATTGACATTTTGCGTTTATTAAAAGAGAAACTTAGCGCTCTGCTCATTCGTGCATATAGATGTCAGGATTTTCTTTCGAATTGTCCCCCACTTCAGCCGGCCCTCCCACATTAAGATACTTTAATTGAAACGGAATCGATTCAGCCTACCTGCTTTGAACTCACTGCTAATGTTTCAATGTTTCATTTGCCCATGTTACCTTTCATCTATGTCAGTGTCATTACGTGGTGTTTATTCATAACCACTTCATTTCTACTGCTTTGAATAACAGAGTAAAAAGCCAAGTTGTTAACTCTGCAGGCATCCATAAATTGTTCCCAGCAAGGGCTGGATTTACTCAGAAGTTATTGTGGAGAGCTCATGAGCGTGCTCCCCTGTCTGTTTTCCTGTATTCTGCCAAAGCTTTAAGTGATCATTATGTCCGTCATATCAAGCTTTTCCTTGACACCTTAAAAGCTTGGACTGTCTCACGTGTGCCAGGTTCATCAAGGAATTTCTATGGCGATTTTTTTTTTGTTTTTTTTGTTTTTTGTTATTCAAGTAATGTTAATGATAAAGTGTACAGAATAATGATGGGACACTTTCTTAAAAGCTTTGCAAAGAACTTTTTTTTTATATTGTGGTTGCTTCATTTTTTTTCTATGATTCTATGTTGCAAAACTGAGGATGGAAAAAGTCAACTTTGTTACCAGAGGTACCCAAAAGGTATCCAACTCTTTCTCTCACTGCTACCATGTGATGTGATTCAAATTCAGGCCTATTTGTTTTTTTTTATTTTATGAATTACAAATATTTAAAAAAAAATTTAATACTGTCTGCGTACATTAAAAATGTACACATCTTCACAAAAACACATTTATAGTTACATTAAACAATTGCTTTCTTAGAGCCAAACTGAAATTGCAGACCCGTCTCTGCATCACAAAAAATCTATGAATTACTTCTTTACAACACACATTGAATATCTCCATAATTTAACCATTCATGCATTTATTCTAAGATTAATTAATCTTAATAAGCCTTTCAGTGACTGATCATTAATATTTTGTATTAGGACAAGTGGATGACTCATAGCATACAAGAGTGACTTTCCCGTTACCTGCTCAAACATAACTTTGTTAAAAAGCAACAGCCAAAAGAACAGACAACATACTTTTGTAAAAAGTAAAGATTTTTTTTTCTCAAAACTTCTAACAACTTTTGTGCTTCCCTCAGTAAAACAGAAAAAAGCTGAGTCGTCCTCTTGCAGTGCCATCTGCCACTCCAAGGAGTGTTGCAAAAATATTCACTGTAAATATTTTTGATCCATGTTTTGAATATTTTAAGTGCATCTCCTTGGTAAGCAGGACTGAACTGAAGTGAACCAAACAGGTGCAGTAGAAATGAAAAGAATAGATCACACATTTACAGTGAGACAACAAGATGTCAACCAAACATCTTTGTATTTTATTAAAGAATTATGCTTAAATTAAGATATTACTACAACATTCAATATGTTTATAGCTGGATACAGTACCAATACCAGCACAGCCTTGGTCCTACATGGCTGGATACAGTACCAAGGTAAGATGGTTGTGTTTGCAGCATCAAAATGCAACAACTATAAAATTTATGTAGCATACTTTGATTTCATCGTTGAGAAAAGCCTCTTATTTTCTCACAGTTTTTTAGGTCATTGTGGTCATTTAATGTATGATTGATTTACCAGCAGACCATTAGTAACTGCAGCTTACCGGCAATCATAAAACCTAATGGCATGCAAACCTACGTGGCTATAAAATCTGCATGTGTACACTTTTTATATTAAAGTTGCTGAATAGTGCATACTTAGAAGCTAGCCTTGAAAGCATAAACCCCAAGGCTCCACTGTTTTAAGGAGTAGAGCCCTTAATATATAGAAGCAGGAGCATAAAAGCTATTTAATGAAAATGCAAAAACAAAAACGTGTTTAAATTATGTAATAGAGTCGGTCTATGTTTAATATGTCAGACTAATTATCCAGTTTTTTTTTTCTGCTTTAATTAGAGGAAGATTAACATTTGAGAGCAGACAGAAGGAAGGGAGGAAACAGAAAACAGTAACATTCAAAAGATCAGACACTTCTATTGATTCGACATTAATGGGGAAGAGTGTGTAAACCCGCAAACTGTGGATTTAGTAGCTCCTAACTAAACACTTAAGTTTTAATCGTAATGGCTAACTCCACCATCCATTCGCTACATTTACTCCTATATTTCCCTAAGTAGTCTTATCTTTCCTGGTAGTTGCCATTGATTCCTTCCTCATTACCCACTGCACAACTTCCTGGCAGCTTTCCATGTGGAGAAAGAACATCAGATTAAAGCAAAGTCACACAAACGTCGACAAGGTAAGATGCTTGGGAAAATTATAGAAAATTACTTCATGTGTAACTTGAAGAGCTAATAAGAACACCTCAACCTGACCAATAAGTATTATCAAAGAAGAGTAAAACAACTGGGGCCATTTCCCCAGGAGTGTAACGGCATGAAATGTCATCTAGGAAAACTACAAGCAGTTAAATGATAAACTTTCTATTACTCTGACTTGTTGTAGCTTTGCCTTCTGTTTTCATCTGTATCCCCACTGTGTGCATCACTTCTGATGACATTTTGAAGAGTCACATACGAGCATGAAAAAGTCCACTATTCATATCTTTATCTAAGAGCCAGTGGTCATGCACTTGTAGGCAGTCGAGCAAAATGAATTTGAAACGGCTCAAAATCTTGACAGAAGAAAGTAGCAAGACAGTTTAGTACCTAGTGAGTGGATGAGCAACTGGAGGCAAACTGACTGTTTTTATCTTCTAGGTTAGCTGTAGAACAACTGAAGTGACAATCTGGTGGAAATCTAAAATGGGCAAAACAGTACAACTGACTGAACGTAGCTGGACAAGTTCATAAAGCGATCCAAACTCACAGTGTATAAAACCTGTGAATTTTGTTGATTGTGATCTGCAGCAGGGGGCTGAGGCAGCAAAGTGAGATCAAATCAATTTTGGAGCTGAAACTATACGATAACATTTATTTGCCGTTTTATGCTTTATTGTTATTCCCAGTTAGTTTTCTCTTTTAGTATTATCTTTGTTATAGCAATGTGCAGACTTTGCTACATAAAAAAACAACTATAAAATACCAGTTTGCCAGCATTTTGAAAGTTTAAAACAAGAAATGTATCAATTTCCTATACTGCTGATATTGTGATACGTTGTGTAGTTTTGTTCCCTTCATTTTCAAACCATAGATTGAATACAGCTTTGTAATATATTTTTTTTAAATCTTTTCATACCTTTTCTTAGTCTGTTAACCAGCTCTAAACACCTCACAACTTTATTCCTGACCTGTCTGTGTTCCTTGACCTCAAACTGCTTGTGAGAAAATGTTCTCCAACAAGCCTCTGAAAGCAGCTATATTTATACTGAGTAAATTACACAAAGACGGAAACATTACTAAATAGGTGACCTCTGAAGGTAATTTGCTACAATGTCACACTTTGTAGAGCTTTTAGTCGTTTTCTTTGGGTTCATCTTTATGTTCTATTTTGTGTTTGGTTTATCACAAAATCTTAAGGATGCGTTGATATTGTAATGAGACAAAATGTGCTTCGATGCGATTCACAGAATAGCTCAAATCAAAAAAGTCTCCAATCTGTTACTAACCTGCCTATTTTCAGCAACAAACAAAGTTCGCCTTCAAATCAGACATAGTATGTTTAATGAAACTAAAGGAATGTTGGCAAAGGAAAAAATAAAACTTTCACTCCGTACGAATAATGTAGCCTGGAAGTGCATCAGGTTCAACAGTGGGTCAAACTGCTTTCTTCATCAACAGCTTTTGCATCCATGTTGCAGTGCTAAATTTTCTGCTTTACAAAAAATAGAATTTGTTATAAGATACTATTTCTGTCAAACTCCTCAAATCATTACAACACTGACCAGCCCTGACAGAAATTATAAAGGAGAAAAGTTGTTTCACAGAGATGCAAGTTCAGAGGAAATACACAAGTGACAAACTGCTGTGAGAAAAACGAGTGACTCACTCATGCACCAACAACCTCCTAAACAAGGCCACATCATGTGTTCACTGCTTCTCCGTCTGCATTGTTCTCGCCGTCTCTCAGTTCGTTTGAATGGGTCTCCCAGCATTTGTCTCTTAATTAGTTAGAAAGTCACAAATGTAGCGATTCTATTGTGAGCTCAAAGATTTCCCCTAATTTGTGAAAGAAAGGACGACTTTATTCAGTGGACGTGTTCACAAACACCTTTGATTTTCACAGCCTTTTTGAGGAGATTAGGGATTCATCGCCCTCTATTGCTAAACCTCCTTGTAATCCTTCCCTCTGTCAGTACAGTTCTCTATGGCTTTGTTTAGGGTATGGCTTGCAAATAATTGCACCACTTGGTATATATAGTCAGTCTTTTCATTATTTGTCCAACAAAAAAAAAAAAAAGATACATGTCCAATTGAGCGATAATATGCTGGTTAAAAAGGTGGGTAAAATCAAGCCATCTGAAAAGCTGCTGCTGTGCATCTTCTCAGAAATATACAAGTCCTCGACCCTGTTGTGTTGACGCAGTTGACAGATAAATTAAAAAAAAAATCCGTGTCTTTCTGGCTGGTTGTGAATACCGTGAAAATACCATAACTAGCCAACAACTAGCAGCTAACAGCTAAAATCTGTGGTAGGCTAACGGGTGATTTCTTTTTAATCAGTCTGACAGCTTTTGAACAATCTGACAACCGAGAGGCAAGAGAACTTTTTTAGTATGAGAGTACTTATTTATGCTTGAATGACAAACAAACCTCCAGTCACTAGGTGGCAGAAGTGCTCAAAATAGAAATGATAACCTTCACAGGCGCACCTGACGGAGGAAGTTTTTTTTAAAGAAAAATGGTGGCGACGCCAGAGGCAAGTAAAGCAGGTGACAGAAACCAGTAAAAAACAGAAAGCCTACACTGACCTTGGGCTTATTGTGAATGCAAAATGTTATGGTATTTTCATGTCTTCTGATAAGTCAAAATATCAGCATTACTGTTGCTAATTATGCATTAAAAAATACGTACACCTGTTTGAAAAGGAATAAGCTGAAAAGTCACCAATAGTGACAGTTTAAAAAAGTTCCTAATGTTACTGTGTTCAATTGCATATGCAAGTGGATCGTTTGCAGTTTTGCTTTTGTGAGAATCACACAGACTAATTTGATTTATCTGTTTTGAAAATCAGGTGATCATTTAAAGTATACTGGAATAGTTATTTCTATGTAGTTTTTTTTCCAGTTTGGGTGTGGTGGGGTTATTTTACATTTATTACAGAATATTTCCAAACTATGTTATTTAGGAAAAATAACAAATTTTAAAATAATCAGTTTTCTCCAAAATTGTATTTTGTTTTCTTATAAACCGAACATCATGTATTAAATCGTCTTATAAACTAGATCTATCATAAACCCTCTACTTAATACATAACTGTGGAAAAGAGGCTCTGCACAAAGTCACTGGAGTCCCTGAAGTCCACAAAGAGTTTGTGTGGCTGGTAGGATGACATAACAGCTTTTGTAATTATTGACGTTTAGTTTTAAACAATGGCTGCCGTCTTCACAGCAAGTAAAAGATATAGAAATGATTGCTCTAACCTTTTTTAAAGATTTAATGTAGAAGCCACTAGTTTATAAAACACGGTTCTGTACCCATGTACAGAACACCAACATTTTATGACGTTGGTACTTATGTAGCTAAACTTTAGCCAAGCTGAAAAGACAGAGCTAAAAGGTAAGCACACACTAACTGCTTCTGGTGGAATTAAGAAGACTACAGGCAACTCGGGGAAGTCAGACAGGTTTGATGAACCGATCATTAGTAAGTTAAAGCACCTCGCTAAGAAAATAACCTTTAACAATTCTCCTTTCTGGAGCCTTCAGGCTGGTTCCAGGGAGGAAAGACGTCAGCCATAATCTCAGAAAAGCAATTGTTGCTGCCCATCACTCCACAAAGCATTACAATGCAATTTCCAAACAATTTGGAAGCTGTCATGCTACAGTGAGTGTGATTATGCACTAGTGAAAAGTTGCCAATCCTCTCAGGAGTGGATATCCGATTAAATTCACTCCTAGGTCACACAGTTTCATGCTGACAGGAAATACAAAGAACTCTAGAGAAACATGTAACCACTTAATATGACATTTAACAAAAAAAAAAAAAAAAAATCCATATTCATACTAGAGCTATGCATTACAAAGTCTTAATTGTCATTACAACATTGATGTTTAGATGCCATTAGTAGAGTATTAATATTCAAGTCCACAAATTTATATTGTACATACCAATAATATATTTGACTAGATTTGACTAGATGGATTAGATTAACACTATTTGAAACCCAAACTGATATATATTTAAGTGACTAAGATGCTAAAGAAGGTGCCATCAAATAACATTTTTCAGAGAGAGATGTGGATAATCACTTAGAGTGCACAAGTACACTAACAAGTAAATACCACACCAACATGCACAAATGTAGTAGCATGAAATTAGACGCTTTTTTGTTTGTTTGTTTGTTTGTTTTTAAGGACAATAGTCCATAAAAGAGAAAACTCTGATACAGCTCTGTTGAGTTAAGCCAAAGTTAAAACTGCTGGTGCTGGTTGATATTTTGCAGAAAGAAAATGGTGGAAATCATTAGATTCATGCAGTTAATAAATCAGGTTACATAAAGTTCTCCATTATTTCATTATTTGATACTAACCAGTTAATCAAGTGAAAAATGGCTGATTTGATGCTTCTTTAAATAAGCAATTTTAATATAACCTAATCAGCAGTACAAAATAAAATGCACTCCACTAATGTTATCTGCCTCAGGAAACAAAGGCAAACCCTCTCAGCCCCACAAGTTAACATGTCATTTTTAACACAACAGTTCACTGGAGTTTTCAGGTGCCAACTCAAGAAGTCCAACAAGGCTGCAAAGCTACTGCACCAAAAGGTGAATCTGAGTAATGTTCTTGGTTTTCTGTCCACCTCCAGAGAAAAGCTTCCTATCTAACCAGTCTCATCTTTGCTATTGTTTATTTTTTAAAAGCAGTTGTCAACCATGACAAGTAGCAGGTGTAGCCACTGCAGCAACCCAATTACTGCGCTAATTCAGAGAAACTGTGATGGTATGAAATTTTATATGACATCTAAATTCCTGATCTCGTTTCACGTTAAAGTCTAGGTTGAAAGAAGCGTTTCATCTTAAAACTGCTAAAGCACTGTTTGATCTTCACTCGCATGTCTAACAATAGATGGCGTACAGAGCAGGCAGAGTGGTACTTCAAAGTTATCTGAGCAAAGTGGAAGTGGGCCAAGTTCTCTTCCATTAGACGGCACAGAGTGGAGATATTCACTCTATCGCTGATACAGCTTGATGTCTCTTTCCATTAGTTTTTATTGGTCTTCCAGTCAAAAAAGACAAAAAAAAATAATAAAACATTTAACCAGGATAGCAAACGCTCATATACTTTTTTTTTTTTTAGTGTTGTATATTTTATTCAGCTTTAAACGGGTATTAACCTATTTTCCGTGTTTCCACTTTAGTCTTCCTTATCTCCCTCAGCACTGTTGAGAGGATACTGCAGGTAAATATTAACGTCATCAATCAACTAAAGTGGCAGCAGCAACGATGGAAAACACCTCAAGGTAGAAGAGATGAGCTTTCATTTATACATCTCACATAACTATGATAGATTTGTCATAAAACCACCATCTAATTAAAATGACTCAATCTGCTTCCTCCTGAGTCAGCAGTGACCCTTCACCCCACCTGTCACCCGATCTGTGGAGCATCCATCACTTCTGCTTTCACATGTTACAGTAAGAAGCAACCGTTAGTACGTTTTCAAATAGCACAAAAGAAGTTTATACATGTAAAAAACGCTGCCTTAAAAACAGATATGCAGCTAAAGAACAGAATTATACAACCTTTAACAAGTCCTTGTTGAGCTCCGTTTCAGATGCCCTGGTGTTACCCTCTAATTAAATGTAGTTTTTTTTTTAACAAGTTGCACATCTCTGCCAGAACACAGAAGGAAAAACATGCCTCTCAGCAACATTTCCCTGTCATTATCTTGTTTGCATTCGCATCTATCTTTGCTATTCCCAAGACAAAAACAAAACTGTTTTTGCAAAAAGCATAGATAGTGCAACTGCAGTTCAGCTGAGGACAGTTGCATACTCTTCAAGCTTGTTTTTTTTTTTTTTTTTTTTTTTTTATAAACAATTGCAGTGTGGAAATGTTTCTAATTTAGATGTATGCCATCACTTATTTAATGAGCAATTATTCAGATTATGATAAGGACCGCACATGAGGGCAGTACCATGCAGCTCATAAAAGGGATGCATGTATATGATTTGAATACAGGCTTGAACTATGGAAGAAAACAAAAGTCAGTAAGTTCTTTGCAACAGCATTAAAATACATTAAATCTTGTCAGATCAGTCTAGTCACGACTAAAATGTTCAATAATTGCTTTTTACAAATGAAAATTTGAGACATATGTGTGTGTTCATGCATACTACATGTACAACATCATTGCAGACATTGTCATGTCTAAGCAATATCTATATAAAGGCAGAGTGAAAGAGCATTGCATTGGTTGCAGTATGTGGGCAGACTGCATCTCCATCCCCATTCCCTCACTTTGGATTAATGAAGCCTTAATAGCCCATGTCATTAAGTTGGGTGGTCACTGAGTGGACTGCAAAGCCCTGGAGATTCTGTCATTAATGTATAATGTAGGCCATTTTGTAGACATAAACCAGGGAGTGAGTACAGGATGGTGATAGAATAAAATGATTTTCTGTTCTCAAAGATGTCAAATTCAGAGACAATGTCTTGCTAATTCAAGTAGAAAAAGACGTATCACACATTTTAATTCTATGACACAGAATATATAGCAGTCAGTCAAATGTGTGTAAACATTTCCATTTCAATAAACACCATTGAGTCATAAACTACAAATGCATTAGTCAACTGGCATTAACATGAAGTCCAAAATTGCAACTCAATTTACACAAGCTTCCAAGAGCCAAACCTCTCAGAAAATAAAAGGAGCTACATCTTTAGCAATGCTAGTTCCAATTGTGGTATCCAATTTTGCAGAAATAAAATGGACACATTGTTTTTCTTATTTTCCTAGCTAAGAAACTAAGCATAAAGCTTCTGACCATTCCTCATCTCACAGAAGAAAAATCTGCCTAAACTCTAAAAACGAAACAATAATGCTTCTGTGTGAGTAGCAGCTGTTTTCACTTCACTGGATGTGTAGAGTTATTTAATTTTGCATGATTTTGGAACATAAATACACAAGTGATGCCAACTCTGACAAATCCCACTGACTGGGAACCGTTTCAAGTCTGCAATTTCAAGCATCAGAATGCAGTTTATATTGCATTTCTGCGCGCGCGCACACACACACACACACACACACACACACACACACACCCTCTCAGTGAATAAGTTCTGCATTTACATAGCTTACATTACAAACATTTACATTCATTTATACGTACGGCTGAAAAAGCTCGCACTAGCACTTTAGTGACAGCTGTCTACCTCGTGCACAATACGTCACTTGACATCAATTTCTCATCTTGCTTCATGTTTTAACCAGCTTTAAAAAACTGACAGCGCTCATCAACTAAATAGATGGATTTTTATGCCTCCCTAAAAGAGCTTCACGCGAAACGGACAGAAACTGAAATTTATTTCATCAACACACAATTGGCAAGAAACCGTAATGGGATTGACAGCAGTAACTTCAGATAATTGGGACAGGAGTAGGCTAATGGCTGCACAATAGCAGCACTGCCATTAATTTCTTTCCCATTAATAGTGAGCCCCCAGCAGTAGGCTCTTAAGAGAAATCAAATAGGTTGTGGGGATGGATGAGTGAATGGAGTCACTTCGACAAGAACTAAAGCTGTATTATGAGGCTAGTTCAGCAAGCTAAGAAAAAGGCAAACCAGGGCCTAATAGAGCTAGATGATCCACAATGCATAGCATCACTATAAGTGTTGAGCAATTTTAGACATTTATTTTGGCTCAAATTATTAAAAAAAATATGCAAAAGCTGCTTCCTGTATTATTTACAAGTAAAATGCCTTGACAAGGGTTAGGGTTTGTTTAAAGTCATATTACTCCCACCTCAAGTGTCATGATGGGAAACTTTAGGAAAACACAAATACATCTCAAAAACATACAAAGTGCATACAACCTTAGTTGAAGCAGGTGTGCTTTTTATTATGGCTGTAGCCTAATGGGAACATTTTAATTCTTAACACGACAGAGAAGAATGGGCAGATTTCTGCCTAGTGCCGAGCTCTGCATATATTTTGGAGTTGCTATATTTAACTAAATTATGATAAAAAAAATAAAGTTTAGATGCAGTTGACAATCTGATGCTGTCGGGGCATCAAGCAGTGTGTCTGCCTCATCTTTTCCAGGGTGGATGTGATTACAGTGGCTTTGACACAGACCTTGTGTTAGCTGTCAATCAGCATCAGTCAGACTGATGCTGAACCTGAGGTAACAGTTACTGAAGGTAAAGTAATGCATGTTACTACACTCTACAAGAGGGACACATTTTGAGCGTGAAGACTCTTACCATAGCACTTAAAAATATTTATTTTACATGCATACACATACACACACACACACACACACAC
>NW_006800046.1:1494666-1501179 GCF_000485575.1 Poecilia formosa | reverse complement strand
CTGCTGCTGTGCATCTTCTCAGAAATATACAAGTCCTTGACCCTGTTGTGTTGATGCAGTTGACAGATAAATAAAAAAAAAATCCATGTCTTTCCGGCTGGTTGTGAATACCGTGAAAATACCATAACTAGCCAACAACTAGCAGCTAACAGCTAAAATCTGTGGTAGGCTAACGGGTGATTTCTTTTTAATCAGTCTGACAGCTTTTGAACAATCTGACAACCGAGAGGCAAGAGAACTTTTTTAGTATGAGAGTACTTATTTATGCTTGAATGACAAACAAACCTCCAGTCACTAGGTGGCAGAAGTGCTCAAAATAGAAATGATAACCTTCACAGGCGCACCTGACGGAGGAAGTTTTTTTTAAAGAAAAATGGTGGCGACGCCAGAGGCAAGTAAAGCAGGTGACAGAAACCAGTAAAAAACAGAAAGCCTACACTGACCTTGGGCTTATTGTGAATGCAAAATGTTATGGTATTTTCATGTCTTCTGATAAGTCAAAATATCAGCATTACTGTTGCTAATTATGCATTAAAAAATACGTACACCTGTTTGAAAAGGAATAAGCTGAAAAGTAACCAATAGTGACAGTTTAAAAAAGTTCCTAATGTTACTGTGTTCAATTGCATATGCAAGTGGATCGTTTGCAGTTTTGCTTTTGTGAGAATCACACAGACTAATTTGATTTATCTGTTTTGAAAATCAGGTGATCATTTAAAGTATACTGGAATAGTTATTTCTATGTAGTTTTTTTTCCAGTTTGGGTGTGGTGGGGTTATTTTACATTTATTACAGAATATTTCCAAACTATGTTATTTAGGAAAAATAACAAATTTTAAAATAATCAGTTTTCTCCAAAATTTTATTTTGTTTTCTTATAAACCGAACATCATGTATTAAATCGTCTTATAAACTAGATCTATCATAAACCCTCTACTTAATACATAACTGTGGAAAAGAGGCTCTGCACAAAGTCACTGGAGTCCCTGAAGTCCACAAAGAGTTTGTGTGGCTGGTAGGATGACATAACAGCTTTTGTAATTATTGACGTTTAGTTTTAAACAATGGCTGCCGTCTTCACAGCAAGTAAAAGATATAGAAATGATTGCTCTAACCTTTTTTAAAGATTTAATGTAAAAGCCACTAGTTTATAAAACATGGTTCTGTAACCATGTACAGAACACCAACATTTTATGACGTTGGTACTTATGTAGCTAAACTTTAGCCAAGCTGAAAAGACAGAGCTAAAAGGTAAGCACACACTAACTGCTTCTGGTGGAATTAAGAAGACTACAGGCAACTCGGGGAAGGCAGACAGGTTTGATGAAGTTTAAGCACCTCGCTAACAAAATAACCTTTAACAATTCTCCTTTCTGGAGCCTTCAGGCTGGTTCCAGGGAGGAAAGACGTCAGCCATAATCTCAGAAAAGCAATTGTTGCTGCCCATCACTCCACAAAGCATTACAATGCAATTTCCAAACAATTTGGAAGCTGTCATGCTACAGTGAGTGTGATTATGCACTAGTGAAAAGTTGCCAATCCTCTCAGGAGTGGATATCCGATTAAATTCACTCCTAGGTCACACAGTTTCATGCTGACAGGAAATACAAAGAACTCTAGAGAAACATGTAACCACTTAATATGAGATTTAACAACAACAAAAAATCTATATTCATACTAGAGCTATACATTACAAAGTCTTAATCGTCATTACAACATTGATGTTTAGATGCCATTAGTAGAGTATTAATATTCAAGTCCACAAATTTATACTGTACATACCAATAATATATTTGACTAGATTTGACTAGATGGATTAGATTAACACTATTTGAAACCCAAACTGATATATATTTAAGTGACTAAGATGCTAAAGAAGGTGCCATCAAATAACATTTTTCAGAGAGAGATGTGGATAATCACTTAGAGTGCACAAGTACACTAACAAGTAAATACCACACCAACATGCACAAATGTAGTAGCATGAAATTAGACGCTTTTTTGTTTGTTTGTTTGTTTGTTTTTAAGGACAATAGTCCATAAAAGAGAAAACTCTGATACAGCTCTGTTGAGTTAAGCCAAAGTTAAAACTGCTGGTGCTGGTTGATATTTTGCAGAAAGAAAATGGTGGAAATCATTAGATTCATGCAGTTAATAAATCAGGTTACATAAAGTTCTCCATTATTTCATTATTTGATACTAACCAGTTAATCAAGTGAAAAATGGCTGATTTGATGCTTCTTTAAATAAGCAATTTTAATATAACCTAATCAGCAGTACAAAATAAAATGCACTCCACTAATGTTATCTGCCTCAGGAAACAAAGGCAAACCCTCTCAGCCCCACAAGTTAACATGTCATTTTTAACACAACAGTTCACTGGAGTTTTCAGGTGCCAACTCAAGAAGTCCAACAAGGCTGCAAAGCTACTGCACCAAAAGGTGAATCTGAGTAATGTTCTTGGTTTTCTGTCCACCTCCAGAGAAAAGCTTCCTATCTAACCAGTCTCATCTTTGCTATTGTTTATTTTTTAAAAGCAGTTGTCAACCATGACAAGTAGCAGGTGTAGCCACTGCAGCAACCCAATTACTGCGCTAATTCAGAGAAACTGTGATGGTATGAAATTTTATATGACATCTAAATTCCTGATCTCGTTTCACGTTAAAGTCTAGGTTGAAAGAAGCGTTTCATCTTAAAACTGCTAAAGCACTGTTTGATCTTCACTCGCATGTCTAACAATAGATGGCGTACAGAGCAGGCAGAGTGGTACTTCAAAGTTATCTGAGCAAAGTGGAAGTGGGCCAAGTTCTCTTCCATTAAACGGCACAGAGTGGAGATATTCAGTCTATCGCTGATACAGCTTGATGTCTCTTTCCATTAGTTTTTATTGGTCTTCCAGTCAAAAAAGACAAAAAAAAATAATAAAACATTTAACCAGGATAGCAAACGCTCATATACTTTTTTTTTTTAGTGCTGTATATTTTATTCAGCTTTAAACGGGTATTAACCTATTTTCCGTGTTTCCACTTTAGTCTTCCTTATCTCCCTCAGCACTGTTGAGAGGATACTGCAGGTAAATATTAACGTCATCAATCAACTAAAGTGGCAGCAGCAACGATGGAAAACACCTCAAGGTAGAAGAGATGAGCTTTCATTTATACATCTCACATAACTATGATAGATTTGTCATAAAACCACCATCTAATTAAAATGACTCAATCTGCTTCCTCCTGAGTCAGCAGTGACCCTTCACCCCACCTGTCACCCGATCTGTGGAGCATCCATCACTTCTGCTTTCACATGTTACAGTAAGAAGCAACCGTTAGTACGTTTTCAAATAGCACAAAAGAAGTTTATACATGTAAAAAACGCTGCCTTAAAAACAGATATGCAGCTAAAGAACAGAATTATACAACCTTTAACAAGTCCTTGTTGAGCTCCATTTCAGATGCCCTGGTGTTACCCTCTAATTAAATGTAGTTTTTTTTTTAACAAGTTGCACATCTCTGCCAGAACACAGAAGGAAAAACATGCCTCTCAGCAACATTTCCCTGTCATTATCTTGTTTGCATTCGCATCTATCTTTGCTATTCCCAAGACAAAAACAAAACTGTTTTTGCAAAAAGCATAGATAGTGCAACTGCAGTTCAGATGAGGACTGTTGCATACTAAACAATTGCAGTGTGGAAATGTTTCTAATTTAGACGTATGCCATCACTTATTTAATGAGCAATTATTCAGATTATGATAAGGACCGCACATGAGGGCAGTACCATGCAGCTCATAAAAGGGATGCATGTATATGATTTGAATACAGGCTTGAACTATGGAAGAAAACAAAAGTCAGTAAGTTCTTTGCAACAGCATTAAAATACATTAAATCTTGTCAGATCAGTCTAGTCATGACTAAAATGTTCAATAATTGCTTTTTACAAATGAAAATTTGAGACATATGTGTGTGTTCATGCATACTACATGTACAACATCATTGCAGACATTTTCTCCAACAAAACGAAGTAATTTGTTACCTCAGTTCTCACTTTTTTCAATTAGAATAAGTTTACAGGTATAGTGTGAATTCAGTTTTGGATAAATGTTAGGAATACACTAGTAATGGTCAGGGGAAACATCTGGATTAGGGATAAGTGAGGTTACAAGATAAAAGGAAGTCAATACAGATGTATCGTTTTTAAAAATTTCTTCAATCTAAGCTTAGTGTCAGTTGTGTTGTAAACTAAAACTAATCATTTAGAAACGTGAAAACAATGTGGAAAATGTCTTGTTAACTTTATCTATGTTTGTTTAAAGCTTTTTAAATGTCACAAGTGTTTACTGTTACAGGCCTACCCCCCCCATTCTCATGTCTAAGCAATATCTATATAAAGGCAGAGTGAAAGAGCATTGCATTGGTTGCAGTATGTGGGCAGACTGCATCTCCATCCCCATTCCCTCACTTTGGATTAATGAAGCCTTAATAGCCCATGTCATTAAGTTGGGTGGTCACTGAGTGGACTGCAAAGCCCTGGAGATTCTGTCATTAATGTATAATGTAGGCCATTTTGTAGACATAAACCAGGGAGTGAGTACAGGATGGTGATAGAATAAAATGATTTTCTGTTCTCAAAGATGTCAAATTCAGAGACAATGTCTTGCTAATTCAAGTAGAAAAAGACGTATCACACATTTTAATTCTATGACACAGAATATATAGCAGTCAGTCAAATGTGTGTAAACATTTCCATTTCAATAAACACCATTGAGTCATAAACTACAAATGCATTAGTCAACTGGCATTAACATGAAGTCCAAAATTGCAACTCAATTTACACAAGCTTCCAAGAGCCAAACCTCTCAGAAAATAAAAGGAGCTACATCTTTAGCAATGCTAGTTCCAACTGTGCTATCCAATTTTGCAGAAATAAAATGGACACATTGTTTTTCTTATTTTCCTAGCTAAGAAACTAAGCATAAAGCTTCTGACCATTCCTCATCTCACAGAAGAAAAATCTGCCTAAACTCTAAAAACGAAACAATAATGCTTCTGTGTGAGTAGCAGCTGTTTTCACTTCACTGGATGTGTAGAGTTATTTAATTTTGCATGATTTTGGAACATAAATACACAAGTGATGCCAACTCTGACAAATCCCACTGACTGGGAACCGTTTCAAGTCTGCAATTTCAAGCATCAGAATGCAGTTTATATTGCATTTCTGCGCGCGCGCACACACACACACACACACACACACACACACACACACCCTCTCAGTGAATAAGTTCTGCATTTACATAGCTTACATTACAAACATTTACATTCATTTATACGTACGGCTGAAAAAGCTCGCACTAGCACTTTAGTGACAGCTGTCTACCTCGTGCACAATACGTCACTTGACATCAATTTCTCATCTTGCTTCATGTTTTAACCAGCTTTAAAAAACTGACAGCGCTCATCAACTAAATAGATGGATTTTTATGCCTCCCTAAAAGAGCTTCACGCGAAACGGACAGAAACTGAAATTTATTTCATCAACACACAATTGGCAAGAAACCGTAATGGGATTGACAGCAGTAACTTCAGATAATTGGGACAGGAGTAGGCTAATGGCTGCACAATAGCAGCACTGCCATTAATTTCTTTCCCATTAATAGTGAGCCCCCAGCAGTAGGCTCTTAAGAGAAATCAAATAGGTTGTGGGGATGGATGAGTGAATGGAGTCACTTCGACAAGAACTAAAGCTGTATTATGAGGCTAGTTCAGCAAGCTAAGAAAAAGGCAAACCAGGGCCTAATAGAGCTAGATGATCCACAATGCATAGCATCACTATAAGTGTTGAGCAATTTTAGACATTTATTTTGGCTCAAATTATTAAAAAAAATATGCAAAAGCTGCTTCCTGTATTATTTACAAGTAAAATGCCTTGACAAGGGTTAGGGTTTGTTTAAAGTCATATTACTCCCACCTCAAGTGTCATGATGGGAAACTTTAGGAAAACACAAATACATCTCAAAAACATACAAAGTGCATACAACCTTAGTTGAAGCAGGTGTGCTTTTTATTATGGCTGTAGCCTAATGGGAACATTTCAATTCTTAACACGACAGAGAAGAATGGGCAGATTTCTGCCTAGTGCCGAGCTCTGCATATATTTTGGAGTTGCTATATTTAACTAAATTATGATAAAAAAAATAAAGTTTAGATGCAGTTGACAATCTGATGCTGTCGGGGCATCAAGCAGTGTGTCTGCCTCATCTTTTCCAGGGTGGATGTGATTACAGTGGCTTTGACACAGACCTTGTGTTAGCTGTCAATCAGCATCAGTCAGACTGATGCTGAACCTGAGGTAACAGTTACTGAAGGTAAAGTAATGCATGTTACTACACTCTACAAGAGGGACACATTTTGAACGTGAAGAGTCTCTCCATAGCGCTTAAAAATATTTTTTTTTCATGCATACACACACACACACACACACACATATATATATATATATATATATATATATATATATATAT
>NW_006800046.1:1404839-1494656 GCF_000485575.1 Poecilia formosa | reverse complement strand
TATATATATATATATATATATATATAATTGAACTATGTCTTCCAAATTTCTGGTCTTCTCTTAAGAGGTTTCCCATATACATCTTAGTCCAGTGAGAAAATCTCACATCTGCCTTTGTCTAGTCTCAGGTTAAAAATAAAACAATTGCCTGTCTTTAGACTAAAAATATATGTGTAAAGAAATCAGGCAGAGAGAGGAGGCCAACTTTGAAGCATGATATATTTTATGTAAAGTAAGACAAAAACGAAACTATAAAGGTATGGAAATTACACAGCTTGTTAATTCTAACCAGACATGACAACTGAGCTGCAGGTACAAGAATGCCCTGACGTAAATAAGCTCCCCATGAACAACCAAACGTAGACCCACAACAAATACTGTATGTCGCCTCTTTGTATGTGTGTGTGAGTGTGCGCGCGTGTGTGTTTTCGTGTGCGAGAGCACCCATGTGTCCCCTCATCAACACTTTTTTTTTGTCTGGTGATCTACCACAAACTGCCTTGAGTAATTGTCAGTTTTTTGTAATTAGTCTCAAATTTGTCACTATTGTTAACAAAAGTCTGAGAGAAAACTGCCTCAGGGAAGAAAGAATGGTAGAAGTAACTTAATTTACACAGACTAAAATAATGGTAAAAAATATATATACTGCATTTTGTTCCCATTTTTAAAGGTTCATTATGTGCCTATGATGTGATCAAACTATGAAGCTTAACATTCTAAGTTGGTGAAAAACATTGTTTTGTTACATTATTACACTGTTTTCCTCCAAATAAATTCATTTTGAAGATCTTACAAAACTATTTTTATTATATTGTGTTTCCACAAAGTCACGTCTATTTGTCATGTATTTTCTCCCCAAGGTTTTACTCTGGACTTGTATTGCTTTTTTTTTGATCATTTTCAGTTCAACGTTTGAGGCCGACTCTCTTTAAAAGAAGTTTATTACAAAACAAAGGAACTTAGCAATGAGCTTTTTTTTAATATACAATCTGTTCAATCTGTAAAACTGAAGATAACAGGTGTTTTAAAATAATAGTTTTACTCCAAGGTCAAAACAAAACAAAACAAAAAAGTAGTTAAAGTAATTAGAAAAATCATGTGAACAAAAATTAGGTTTCATGAAAGCATTATGCATTTCATAAAAAAATAAATAAATTGTACAATCATGTGAAAGAGAAAGCATTCCCTTTTTAAAGTCTAGAGTTTTATATACTTTGTTTTTTCACACGCAATTTTAGAAATAGATTTAAGCAAAAAAAAAAAAAAAAAAAAAAGAACTTTGCTAATTTCTGTCTCTACACTAAGCTAGACATACTGCTGGTGTGAGCTAGATGGCTTAGCAGTAGGTCAACAATAGTGATGAGCTAAAGCCATTTTGCCCTTCAAAGGTTTACATCTTATTTACTGAGATATAATTAAAAAAGAGTCGCACCATATGCCATGAAAATGGAGAACAGTAAATGCATTTGCTTGGCCTGATAAGTGTTTCATGACTTTGTGCTTCAGCAACACATTCATTAGATTAATGGGCACTCGGCATAACACACAGCTGTAAACGGGCATGCCTAGTGATGTGATGGTGCATCACAGGGCTCTGGGCGCCGTACGCCATCAGTCTTCCAACAGTGGCTGTTATAGAAAAATAAGAAGCACAATTTCCCCAAGTCACGGTTCATCATGCTTATGTGTAAGCAAAAACTAAAAAAAAAATAAAAGATGGGGAGAAAAAGAAACAAAACAAAAAACTAGTAACAAACATGCTTTCACATTTGCAATGAATTTTCTACCTAAAGTTTATAGACGACAAATAAAAGTTTCACTAGGCACCTGCAGAGAAATTAAAGATTAAAGATGCACAAGGAAATCGGTTCTTTCCCAGAGTTGACATATTTTCAGCTTGATCGGCCCTGATCACTGACCGGCAGGTTTGGAAACCAATAAACCTCATCTTTTCCCATCAGTGAACACACTGTACCCAAGCATGAGTAGGAATACTCTGTGATGCTGCTTTTGTTACTGAATAATGAAGACTGTGTTAGTTTTTTTTTTTTTTTCTAGCATCGTTTTTAGTGAGATGTTGAAACCAATGAAAGCACAGAAAGCCATTTCAGAGAAAATAGTATTTTCCACAGCATGCATCTAAGGTTAATTCAGATGGTGAGCCAGGGAGAGAGACCAAGTCAAAGCCCATAACAGGAAGACTGAGCACATATTGCAGGATTTGTATTATAAAAAAATGGGAAAGATCACAGAATTTGGCAATTTGTACTTTTGATATTACAGCTCTCCAAATTGCAGTGTTATCAGTGGAAGTCACGCTGACATCCACATTGAAAGATGAGTAAAAGAGAGCATATCCTATCAGCTGCCATCTCTCAGCCTGTCTGCTTAGTGGCCTGCTCAGCCAAAGCACAGCTCTACCTCAGACAGACAGCCGCCTCCCAGAGCTCTCACTGCACTGTAACACTGTTATTACGATGACTTGCAAAGCAAAGTGCTTTGTTTATGAAGCAGGAAGACGTGTCCTCGCACAATGCATTGGAACAGCAGAGACAACATGCCCTGATCCGAAATATTAACCACATCGTGTCATCAAAGACAGGAAAAAAAACGCGAGTGTTAGCCTTGCCATTTCTTCAAACCTCTTTCTCAACAGAGATCCTGTGCAGAGACAAAAAAAAAAAAGCACTTTTATATACTTTGTGTTGGTCCTCTGTTCAGTTGGGAAACATTTTCAGTTTTGGTATGCATCTTTTTACAACTAACAGCTGCCTGAATTCGAAAAAAAAATAATAAAATTAAATTAAATTAAACAAGATCTGTTTTATAATACTGTTTTTTGTTTTTTTTACTTCTGCATGCTTTCTATCTGCTGTGGACAAGTCAAAGAAAATGTCTAGCCCTGTGAAGTTTCTTGGTCAGGATATCTGGCCAATCTGCTCTTGGGAATGAACACAGACAGGTTTCTGAAACCGTCGCTCACTGAGCTTACTGTATATAAAATGATAAAAAGGTATAGGGAAGTTTGAATTGTAAACAACTTTGTTTTAAAACCGTAAAAAATATGTAACATGGATAGATCTCTCACAAACATCACCTCTACTCCCCAAATAAAAAACCGGTGCCTACTAATGGCAGGAAGGATGGGGAAAAACATGCATTTAATGCTGTTCTTTTATCATTTTAGACTAACCAGCCAATGCAACAGGTCAAAGCCAAAGCATTCTGATCAGTAAACCTTTACTAATGATCATACATTCTCCGCCGCAGCCGAGTTTTGTTTATGCAGCTCTTCATCTTTCATATCTCCATGCTCAATCTCATTTCATGTTCTTCCCTCAACCCTATCCGTCCCTTCTGCACTGGTGCCAGGGTTTGCTGTCCTGTGTCTCTGCTGTTCCCTGCCCTCTCCCAGCACCTTTGATGTCAGAACCACAGCTAAAGCTAGAGCTTATCTGCTGTGGGGTTTTCTGAGCCCAAACCAAGCCAGAAGCTGGAAGCAAGAACATGGCATGGGGCGAAAGGAAGAAAAAAAAAAAGAAAAAAAAAAGGGACAGATTCAAAGTGAGCAAATAATGCTGCAATATTTTCAACTACAGCCTGGCTCAGATATTTTGGGTTTGCAATTCTCAGTAAACCCCAATTAGAAAGTTAAAACACTGTATTAAAAAATACAACAGAAAGCAAAAGATATTCATAAGAACATTTAATGTGTTTAAGCTTAAAGATAAATCACAAAAATAACAAATCTAGTAATCAGTCGGAACCGCAGGCCAGCATAAAGCAGACACTATTGAGTAAAATGATAAAAATAGCATCTTACAGCAGCAGGTCAGTGTAGGATTCTGATATATGATCACAGCATCAACCAAACACTGAACAATAAAGCACATAGAAAAGCTGTACAGTGGCTGTAATGAAGAGGAAAAACAAGATGAGAGAGGGACCAACCACAGAAAACCACAACAACAACAGGACAGAATGAGTGTGAAATTGACTTTATTACAGCTTGCTGCCATTTTGTAGTTTGTCCTTATGGTTTACACACAAAGACGTTCAGGCAGAGAAAATCAGCGTCTACACCATCAGCCAGGATGCAAGGGAACTGCAGCATTTCCAGCTCGTTAGATAGGTAAAAAGGCTCTCCATCATCTCCAACACTAAACCTACAAATTCAATAAAAGTTACTCCTAACAGAATCAGGGATTCTAGATGAAAAACGGGGAAGAAAAAAAATGTTCAAGGAGAAAAATATTAATTTTTGCAGCACCAGAAAAAAAAAAATCCATTAAAGATCAGATGTCATTTTACTCTTGACAAAACTGGATACCATTTAAAACAGTCACAACTTTTTATCCAATGTTAGAAGAAAAAAACCCACAATGCAGAGTTCTTCCCTGCAACAGTAATTGTTAAGAGTTAATGGAAGAGCAACAACAGCAATTTATTCTAAGAGATTTAACACCATATTGTTCACTGATGTATAAATACTGTACCCACAGGAGTTGAAGGAGCACGGCATGATAAAGGTTGCCTTATGAAACAATAAATCATTTCATGCAATATTAAGTGAGATTTAAGATAAGTCCCTAAAATTGTCGGAGCACTGAAAATATAGGGGGGGAGGGGGGAGAGAGATTGTGGCATAAATATGCAGGCTTTAGTTTGTGAAATCAAAGATAATTTAAAAAATTGTTGCACAAAAAAAAGTTAAATAACTTCAAGGCACTGCATATCAAACATCTTTCTTATACAGTACATAGCACTCAAGGAATGTCAACAATTAGACCACAGTATGATTGTTAACCATATTACACAGTTCTTTTGTCTTTTGACAACTCTATTTTCTTATCAACAAAGAAACTAAATGCTGTATTTGCTGTATACACAACAAAGCAGCATGTCAGCATGTGATACACAACTATTTTGTAGTGAGCTACAAAAAGCCTCAATGTTGGCCCTCTGTCAACAGATTGGCTTTATACCCGATTCATATCATTCATGTAAACATTGCATTAATTAGCGATGCTACGGCAAAACACCGTTGCTTTTCCTGGTTCAGCAGCCCCGGCACCTTCAATAATCCTTGGTTATCGCACAGTTGGGGAGAATAGTGCAGCTAATAATGCTTTGATATTAGAAACACTGATCTGAAAAAGATAGAGCTTGGTTGCACAAGCTGTTAATTCTGTTTGCCTGAGTCCCAGACTAGACTAATCCCCACTTTTTTTTCCTCTCTCTTAACACCCAATAAAATCCTTGCCAATGGTTTCTAATCAGGTCATCTAATTAAAAGACCACGTAGAGTAGAAAGCAGGGAGGCATTAAAAAGAATGAGAGAAACAATGTCAGCAGTAAAGAAGATTTTTTTTGTGATTTTAGTGAAATAGAGCTGAAGTCTTGACTATAAGACAGATTTTAATAAAAGCCATTTTTAAATTTGATCTCAGACTTATTTGGATATGGAGGAAGGTGGCAAAAAAAAAATCTTGACTGAATCCATTGAACATCTTTTTATCTGTGTTTATAAAAGGACAAATGTACAAAACTTTTTTCAGTGTTTTGTCAAATGAAACAACAGAAGTTCACAGTTGGTGGAAGAAACCAGTAACATGGACAGGGACACGGTCCAAAGAGAGGAGAGGAGAGAAAACCTGTACCTAGCTGGGCATCATGTAAAAGTAGGCATCACTGCCTACTTTTCTTTAAGGATACACCTAAATAAATCCAACAGGGAGCAGAAAAACATTCTGATCAGACACATTCCTGAGCTATGCAGAGGCTGTGAATCTTCTCTGTCTTTTCTGGAACAAAAACATCCCAGGATGACTTGAGAAAGCTTATTATAAGTTCTCGACTTTGCAGTTTCGCAGTTTTACTACAAAACCAATGTCTTCTCAAAATAACTGGTATATCAGTAGCTTTTTCCTTCAAGCTCCTTTTTTTTTGTTTTCAATAGAGAACACTGAGTCTATGTAATTGAAGTAGGTGTCCCAACAAGCTAACTGGTCCTCCACATCGTTCCACCTACACTTGCTAAAAAAAACAACAAAAAAAAAAAGAAAAAAACAAAAAGAAAAACTCCCACACATTGTTTGAGGCGCCAATTCCCACCTTGGCTGCAAGATTTATATTCGACTAGATCTCACAAAGGAATAGATTTAGTAACACAATTTAAATGGGATAAGAAAAATAGTCAAAATGCTCAAAATTGGAATGGATTTGTGTGATTTTTTTTTAGAAATTAATGAACAGAAAAATAAAAAGAGAAACATGTAGCAGCCATTAACATTAATGGTAAGAAACTCTACCTTCATAAATACACATGCAAAATCCCTGTGCAAGGAATAATTATTAAAATAAATAAATGGCCTTAGTTAAACATTTTTGGGTTTAATAATTACAATTTAAGAACTTCTTTTCTTTTGCTGTTTCTAACTCTTACTTTGAATTTGTCTCACTGCAGTGACATTGCCCCTCACCTCTATTTTCTCAAGTTTATGATGCTGTTGGGGAGCTTCGTCATAGAGGCGCTCTGGAGTGCAGCCTGTAATGGTCAGTCATGGTGCATTTATTAGAGTTCAGAAGGTTCCTTTATAAATATATTCAGGTCGGCCTGGTGTCACACTGGGTACAATGACAGCCAACGTCTGATAAAGTGACAGATGAGTGGTATTTCATTACTGTGCACAAAGAAAGCAGGACATGAGAAGGGAACAGCTGCTGCTTGTGTCAACTAACACACACATCCAACATCAATTGGTGTCCCTCTGAGCATTTAGGTACACAAACCTTGTTTTTCCTTCATTCTTTGCAAGCACGAAATGTGTGGATACTTGATGGATATCTTTATAGATATTTACAAAGTCACAGTTTTTGTCCATCCTTTACTAAATTTTGTTTCGTGGTTTATTTATGAAGGTCAGAGCAGAGTCTTGATTTTCAACTGTTTCCAAATATATATCTCTGTATTTTAGTCAAAAATCAATAAAACTAAAAAAAAAGACCAGCTGGGTTTGGAGGAAAAAAAAACAACATATTTTTATTTCCATCTCTTGTTATTGGTACAGAGGGACTTGAATCAATGAAGGAAAACTGATTTGCAATGAATATATGTGGAAATACGCTTGTTCTGTTGTCGAGAAAACCAACACGAAAGCTTTGCATGAGGTGCCTGTGTGTTTGGGCTCCATGTTGATCTATTTTCATTTGAGAGAAGGGGCTGTTGGAGTTTGCAAAGATTAGTGTTGTGGTTGAGCAGTGACCCAGCTGAGGCACCGACATCGCCGTTCACTCTGGGGAAACCCAGCAACAACATGTCTCTGCCATTCCTGCAGAGTGTGGCATACGGTCAATCACTTTAACTATTCATCATACATTCAGGTGATGAGATAAGACCACAGAATACTACATTTATAAGAACGAAGATGGATTTTAACATTCATTCTGTTTTCTGGTTTTCACAAACCAAGTACATGTTTCACAAATAACAGACCGACTTAAGAGAAACAGCGTCGAGTAGTTCCCCAGAAGATTGACACTTCTACATATGGTGTTCATTATGCAACCTCAAAGCAAAAAAAAAGCAAAAAAAAACATTCTTTATCTTTTCATAAACGAAAGTAATGCATTTACTGTTGTGTCATTAATGCCAGAGTTAGCCACCGTTCAAGATGTATTGTTATTTTGTCTATAAATCCCTCTGTCTAGCAGGTATCCAAAAGGCTGCCAGGTGAATGATTGGAACTTGATGGAGAGTTCTTCAATGCATTTGTACTGAGTGTTGTCAGCCACTCCAATGAGCAGTCTGAATTGTAATGCATATTGGGATGTTTGATGTCTCAAAAGGATCACTAGGCACTGTGATACCTTGGTGTTTCAGACAGCTCCCAGGTGACACTCTTATAAGCAATGTCATAGGAAGTAACTGGATTATATTTTTGTTGCTCGTGGACCAGAGTTTTAGTGGTTTTTGTGTCTACTCTGTCTTCTTAAACAAATAGAAGACGTCATGATGAAGTCAGTCATGGCTGTTGGCTGGTCAAACTGAGCTAGGTTTCTCTAGAGGTTATGTCATGTTAAAATTTAGTTTTTCTTAAAACTGCTGCATATTCCTGCTCAGTATGAGAGATTGGTGCAAAGACAGTGACTGCATGCAATCAACTACCTTAGATTTATTTATTTATATCTCATACCTACTAGAAGGTTGTACCAAACGGAATTTGAATAATAATAATAAAAACAAGAACACTAGACCATTTGTATTCACATACAACAAAACACGAAAAAGAATTCAATGTTTAGCTTGCAGGGCATCCATCTCCACCCGTTATTGGAGAGGCAGCATACACCCTAGACAGGTCGCTGGTGCATCACAGAGCAACACAGACTTACAGGACAGACGGCAAAGGACACACACACACACACATCCTAAGGGCAAATTCGAGGAGCCAATTAATCTAGCAGTCATGTTGTTGGACTGTGGGAGGAGGAAGCCTGGAGACAGCCTACGCATGCACAGGCAGAACATGCAAATAGCGTGCAGAAAAACCCCAGGCCAGAATTCAAACCCTGCTAAGCATTGGTCCCCGATGTCGTTCTAAAACGGATCTAAACACAGCAAGGTGTGATAAATTACTGGTAACTTGTTCTCCATCAAAGATTGATTTAGGATTTTTTTTTTTCAATATTCTTTGACATATTAGACTCTTGGTATGTGTTGTGACGTCAGTACAATCGCCCACATGAGTCTGTAGGCTTTTCTTTTTGTTCATTCTTAACTAGCAGTGAGGTTTCTTTATATTTTTCAATTTCACTTTTAGACCTTAGAAGCTGCCAGACTGTCAACTCAACGTTTTTCCTTATGCCATAATGACATGGTGATGCAGACTGTGTGACTCTGGACATCTAAGGGAAAAGGAAATATCACAGACGCACGATCAACTTAATGTTTTTATGATTTATATGTATGGCTATGTAGCAAAAATACTTTCTTAATCCCTGCAGACTGCACATAAAGCAAACTGTGAGATGTGTATTATATCCAGCATTTATTCCATGAATAATGCATATCTGACCACCTCACTGTAGCTATTTAAAACACATTTATGTAAAATACCGCCGTCATACACTATTAAAAGCTTATTTGCATGGTAATATCACTTTCTAAGCATACAAATGTACACTAAAGCACTTTTTTTAGGCAAGAATGTATGGTAATCACATGTGCAGTTTTCTATGCTTTTGCTCCCAGGCAAGCAGTCTACGGACGTACTGCATAATCACTCACTTCCAAACACTCTCAGTGTGACCGTACAACAATAGGAGGAGAAAGTACATGAGGCAGCCAACAGCTTGACATGACAAGCACTACTGTGGAGTCCCACTGCAGAGCAGAATGTGAAGGATGATCATCTTTTCAGAGATCAAGGTTTGCCACACATTTGCATGGATAAAATGACTTAGATTTTCAGAGCAGGGAAATTAAAAATACAGATGTCCAATGAAATAATAATAAAAAAAAAATCTTCCAGAATTTCTTTAGAAACATAACAGTTGTGTCTACACCCATTGTTGGCTCTCTTGGAGGTGGATAGTGGTCAGCACAGGCACTCTGACTGGACCCCAAACACAACAACCTGAGAGGCACTGTTATGCTGCCAGCTTTCTATCAGAAATGGCAATAATGTCTTCAGTAATTTGACTTACATTAGCTCTTCTGCTGGGCCAGACCTCACTCTTTTTTTTCTTTTCTTTGGATCTCTCTTGATGGACATTGAACCTTGTAGACCAAGAATTACCCTCATCAAACTTGCTCAAATCCTTACACTTGTCTATTTTCCCAGCGTTGAAAACATCTGACTTCGAGGGGCAAAAAGTTCACTTGCTGCTCAATACATCCCACCCACTGACAGATGCCATGAGGAAGAGCGTACTTTCAGTTGCTGAATGTGCAGCACACCATACATTACTGCAGTAGTTTTCTTCATCCTGAGATTAACAGGTACAACTGATATTTGTTGGTTGATTATTTGGCCTACATGTAAGGATAATAAGCCTACAGTAGACTCTTGACAGACATAATGCTTCTATTTTGCGCACTGTGGCTTTAAAAAAAAAAAAAACCTTATCTAGGTATAGTTTCCACACTCCTCATAATGTTTCTAGGCAGAAACATTACCAAACAACTTAGCTTTCTTTCTTTTAACCATGGAAGAAGTGCAGAAGACCAGAAACATGGGGACTGGGCCACCCATCCATTATTCCACAAACTTTTGATAAACGCCCGTTGCTGTGACATGGTATCTGCATCTCGGTAAAAGTTGCTTTAAACCGTAGGTCTGGTCTGACAAATGTGTTTGTGCCGTTTTTAAACCTTACAGTTTTACAGCCTTGGTCCATCTTTCCACATGTATTCAGGTCATAGGAATCAATCTTCAGAAATATGAAATGCTACTTGTATTGCAAGAGCACTCTTTGGAAGCTAAGGTAAATGGCAAAAACTGCTGCTCAGCAGACACGCTCAGGTGAGTAAACCTAACAGCCAATCAATACACATCCACTGTTCTGTGCTCCCAATACAAGTCTTTATCTCTCACTACCTCTCTCGTACACACACAACCATAGTCTTTTTTTGTTTTGTTTTCCCCCACACTGGGACAAGATGACACATATCAGCACGGCAGGGATAATCCATATGCTGACTAAATGTCAGTGTCTCAAGTCTGTACGGCATAGTGTTAAAAGGAAAGGGGGGAAAAAAGGATTGGAAGCTACCTAGAGAGATCAAAACTCATTGGGCTCTAAGATCTACTAGTAAAGAGAAATAAGCTGCATTGACCCAGGGAGCTTTGTGTTGTCAGAAAAGAGAGCATCAAAAACAGGAAACAAAAGGAAAAAAAAACACTTTTGGGGAAATGAAGTTTGTAAAAGTTAGCAGAATGGAAACAAGAACATATAAAAGTTTTGTTGTAGAACACTTTTTGTAAAGAGTTATTGCTGATAGTTTTTTTCTTTTTTTTTGGGGGGGGGGGGGTTAATTCCCCTTTTGTAGAACTAAAGAAATACTGCCAATATTCCGAATGCTTTCAAGCACAGAATCAGGCACTTGATGTTCTCTATTTACAGTATCAAAGGTGCTTTGGGAGCTGCATCTCAAATCTTAAGGGAACACTGCTGGAAGATGAAAATGCATTATACTCCCTTGGAAAACAAGTGATCATCCAAGGAAATTGCAAGTCAAATAGCTATGATTTTCACTTGGAGGCAAGTGGGCAAATGAGGATTTGGCAATTGATGTGCATAAGTGTTATTTACAAAGCCTTAAACTGAATGGGGGAAAAAATCAATGTGGATACAGATGGTATAATGGCTCAAGAATGTGTCCTCTTGTGTAACAAACATTGTACATCCCACCAGGATGTTACTAAATGGAGGCAGATTTTTTATTTTTTCCCCCCTAGTTCTTACCAGGCCCTTTCACTGGTTAACTCAGTTTAGACTGTAACAGCCTATTTGATATTGTTAAGCCTTCCTCTGACTATACTGTGGTATTCCATTTTACAGTCTGCCTAGAGCTTGTGGTTTCTTTTATTGCTGTATTTATTTTAGGGTAATTTTAAGACTGCCTGCTACATTTTTAAATTAATTTTATGAGACTGGAGATCCAATTCATAATTCATCTTCTCCCTGTTATTATACATCACAAAGCACAAAGTTTACATGCAAAGTAGACAGTGGTTCAAACAAACAGATCTACTTTACAGTTATGTTCCCGAACTAACACTTGTTAGACTTGGGCTATCAGTACGTTGACAACATCAGGTGTGAGGAGGCTATGCAGACTACAAACTTGTTACCCAAAAACTCAATATGAAATCATGTGTGGCGTGCACACAGTGGAAACAGACGTAATATTTCCATCAAACCTGCCTTGGCTTGTTTTTCCACCCAGTTTCCCACACTGTCCAGATGGACAATAGTCAGACATTTACTTTTTGGGGAGGTTTTGCTTTAGCTTAGCTCTCTTATGCAGCCTCCGATTGGCTGTTGCACCATTCTGAAAAAAATAAGCATACCTTTTTGATAGCTCCGTCTCATGTACTTATAAGTTATTTATATACCTCAAAATGCACCAGCTCCATTTAGAGTAGAAGTCTCTAAGTAAAAGATAACGCATGACACAACTGCCACCAGGCAGTGTAGATAAAGAAAGTTGCAGGAAGTACACGTTTCATAAAACAAACAAAGCTTACAATCATGGAGCCAGCAATAAATTCATAGCAGATTAGCAGCTGATATCCAGATCAGAGTAGTGTGTTCAGAAAAACTACTCTGTGGTTTATTTAGGGACCAACATTTTAAGATATAATTACAGTTTGTTCAGGCTGTGAAAGACCAGAACATCTTACAGCTTAAATGTCGTGTTGTATCTAACTTTAGTATGAAAAATCTTGGATATGAAAATGTCAGTCTTTACCATCTTCAATTTAAAGCAAAGTTAGGATTCCGCTAAATTTTCTAAATTCTGAAGAAAGTTCAATCTGAAACTCCTATTTTGTAATGATAGCCACTCTGGCATAGCAAGCTGTGCTAATCATGAATATAAGGCGTTAAAGCAAGTTTTACACAGCTTCACTTCTTAATCATGTCTTTTGAAGTTTTACTAAAACCCAGTTTTACAACAACCTATTTTCCCCACTCAGAGCTGTTATGCAACCTCTGCTTCAAATATAAATATTTAATGGTGCCTCCAGGCACGAACACTAGGAAAATAAATCCTATATCCTCTCACGTTGGAGTTTTTGAAATTGTTCAATCTTTTGATGATTCACTGTCATGAAAAACCACCACCGACCTCACTGTCAGCATTCCAACAGTGAAGATTCTCATATTTTAAATTAAGAGAAGAAAACTTGATAACATTTAACATTTTCTGTATTACTTTTACCCCAATTTAGGATGTAATTCAAGATGACTCACTCACATGTATTTAATATTTTCTTGGTAAACAAGATCGATAAATAAGCCAATTAATTGTACCTCTGATTCAGATTACTTTGCGATAATGTTAATCGTAAATTGCATGGGGATATACGAAGATAAAACAACAAAAACATTGTTTTGAACTTGTCGACAAAAGTCAATGTAATTCTGCCCATTATAACTGAAGGCAGTCAAGTTTAGCTTTTTTTTTTTTTTTTTGTATTAGGTCGTGGAGAATTCAGGGCCGTAAATTATCTTCTCCAGCAGCTATACAAGCAAAACCTCAATATTTCTCACAGTTATGGACATATATTCAGATATTCCTGATATGCCAGCATTCATGAACCTTGAAAGCTTTCACCACATCTCTGCTGACATTATGTCAACCCCTGTCATAGTGCAGAGATAGCGTTCATTCCTCTGCACATCAGGGGGGCAAAGCTGCAGAGGCAGATGACTGCTGCTCTAGGAACCGTTCCAGCATCTCCAACGACATCTTTTTTTTTTTTCTACCAAAAAATAAATCAGGACCACATACATAGGCCAATTTACTGAGGTTCTTCGCAGCTTATGACTCACCAAGGTATTACAATGAGAAGCAAATAAAGAAGCTTGGACTTTAAGAGCTGCTCTGGATGTTACAGTCTCTACGTGAGCAAAAGGGTCACTTCCAAATACCCAATGGATCCAATGTGTTGGCCATGTCCACAGCATCCAGTTTACAAACATTTGTGTAATGTGACAAAAAAATAAAAATAAATCAGGTAGCATGGAGAAAAGAAACTCAAGATAGTAATGTCCCACTCTGCCCTAAAAGTGTGGCTTTAGCAGAAAGCACATCTGAGCTTGTGGGTTTTTTTTTTACTTCAGTGTTGCATGAACTGCTTAGTAATTAGAGTTGTTCAGCCCCTCATTTTTCTTTTAAAAAGCAAACTTTTTCAAGAAATTTGTCTTTTCAAGTTAATGGGAACATTAGTGGTTAATTTATAATCGAGTTTCTCAAGAACAAAACTCTTCCATTGAACTAGTCATCATCATAAATCAAATTCACTGAATTACTTTTAATAGTCGTTGATGCATTTGGAAGGTACTGTATATGAACGTCTTTTGTAAACAGTTATCTTTGCTTCCCTTTTTCTTTTCCTTTGTGTTTAACAGCTCAGTTTGTGGTACTGGGAGTATTGTTCTGCAAACTGCTGCCTGTGGCTGTGACTTCAAAGTCTCTTTCACTGTCTCTTTATCTCTACTGCTAGCCTTATAAGAGTCTTTAAACAGATTATACCAAAGTAAAAGTTGGGACACTGGTTTTCGATGTCCATCAGAAGGGATTCATACACCAATATTTCACCAGGGTGTTTGTTTTTTGTTTTTATTTTTTTTATATGGGTTAAGGTTACAGGCGACAGTGTAGAGTTATTACTGTGCACATTCCCATATGAACTATAGTGTGTTACTGTGAAAGCAAAGAGTAGTGTGTATGAAACACCACTATAAGGCTGCTGGTGGTAATTGAGCTCACTAATTACTTCCTGAGCTGAGAGAGTTGTCAGAAAGAGGAGGAGCTGCCACAGATGGTGAGAGACCCACACTGACGCCAGGATACCCGGCCTCTTCATCATTGGAGTTGAGCATGTGTGTTTGTGCGAGACTCGGTAATTGAGAGAATGAGTGTGCAACCGAGATGGAGTGTTCAAATTACACATTAGAAACACCAAACATATGATACGCCACAAAGGAGTTTGAAAGCTAGGAAGTGCCTATCAAACAAATTACTGTTATCTGTCGATTTCGTTTTAAAGACAACTCACAACACTTGACATTGCGACAATCCGGCTTAGCAGAACCTATTTAACACCCACCCACCTCCGAGCATTGCTCGTGCTCACACAGGGTGCCCATGTGCAAGCAGATGCTACAAGATTGTTTATTCTTTTTTTTTTTTTACACTATTCAGCTCCTTCCGTGATTAAAACACTGCTGGCAGAACACTTACCACTGTGAAGGTCCGTCTGTACCGCTGACCTCCAGCAGGTCGTAGTCGTCCTCCAACTGAAAGTCAGAGAAAACCAAGGCGATGGTGTCTCCGGGCTCGGCCAGCACAGTCCAGGTGCAGTCAGCATTGTTGTTGTACTCGGCTGGGTAATTGGGGGTGGTGATCACCCCGCTCTGGCCCCGCAGTGTCCCTCCACATCCATCATCAGCTGTAAAGAAAAAGAAAGTTAGGAAAGTCTCAACACACTGCCGTTACAGTGCAATGAAGATCCAAAGATGAACTGCAGAGATAACTGCTGATGTTCAGAAAAATGAGAGCATCAGAGCAGGGAGAGTAAAAAGGTCAATAAACGCAAGCTGCAGCTTTAATGCGGCTAAAAGTTCACCTTTAGTTAGGACTCTGCAATGCCTAAATGAGCTGGCTGTTGCAGAGCGGGAAAAATACCCTATTAACACGAGACTAAATGGGATTAACTTTTCAGATAGTGTCAACCCACAAGTCTTTACAGCTCTAAATAAGACTGTTAGCATTTAGAGAACAAATATGTTATGTTTAAAACTTTTTTGGAGGAGGCCAAGTTGACAGAGTATTCCATTTCCCCATGAGAATCAGTGCAATTTATTGGTCAGCAGTGTCTTTTTTAGAGCCTGCACTCAAAATCTCCTTTGCATCTTGTTGTTTCTAGCAGATTGGGTGGTAGTCCTCACCACTTATACAACTTTCATTCAGAGATCCACAACAAGCAGCAGAAAACTCACTGACTCGTCACATGCGAGGAAGGATGTTAGCTTCAAACACCACTAGTATGTCCAGTTAGAGATTCCAATGTAGACGGTTAAAGAAAAAAAACAAAAAACAGAGCAGACTCTTTCTTGCAGCTGTAAATAATCCATATTGTTATTCAAGAGAGAACACATTAGGAGCTGTGGTTGTGTTGTTTCATGTGGTTCAGCTCTAGGCTATGCCATGCAAGCTGCCCACCCTCAGTCTCCCAGCACATTGTATTCCTCAGCTTTATTCAACCAGACTGTAACTCAGTGAAAACTTGCTTCTGGAAGTTTTTAAGTAACATCGTGTGGATTAAAAAAATAAAATAAAATAAAAAAATATGTGTGTTCACTGAACACACAGCAATCTGCTGCAACCCAAAACAGCATTGTTTTATTCACCACCATAAAATACTGCAGTGAATTACAGAATACCTTTCCATTGTCTACCAGTCTGCCAGAGGGCAAAATGCAGCAGTTTTACGGTTTCAAAATGCCTTACAATGGTTTTACAGCCAGCAAGAAGAAAGGTTTAGGGCATGATGCAAAGTAACGCAACAAGGAGGGACATGATTCAATTCAGACTAATGCAGGATTGAGTTAATCAAAACGACTCAGCTTAAAGCATATAGTTAAATAATAAGCCGCTCATTTAATGTGGTGCTGAGATAATGCTCATAATATCTTACATGTTGGAACAATACTGAGTGCGTCCTCAAAGCCGATGTGTTAAAAGCTGAATAAATTTGTAAGTCTACAGATCTCAGGAAGCTTTGAAAACTAATACTGCATCAGAACAACTCTAAAACTGCATCACCTGTGGGGTTGTTCTGAGTGTGCAGTGGTCAAAATCTACCAAAAAAAAAAAAAAAAAAAAACACTGTTCCAGATCATGTACTCCCTTTCATGCCAGTTTTTATTGACTGCTACGGCCTATTTCAGCAGCATAATTTGCCCCGACACAAAACAAAAATGTACAAGGAGTGAGTTTGAGATGTTGAATTTATTCCCCAATTCCCCAGATCTCAGTTCAGAATCAGAAACAGATTTATTCACCAAGTGGGTGGACACAAAGAAGGAATTAAACTTTGGTTATTTAAAAAAATAATAATAATAAAGGCTTTTTTTTATTTATGTTTGTACACAAAATTTCAAAATCCCAGACCAACTAGTCTCGTGCATGGAGGGCCCACCTAATATTTGAAGCATATCTTAGACACAGGCTCTGGCTATTTTTGCAGCAATACACTGCTTGACAGTTGCTTATATTGTGCTGAGAATGTTCGTTGCAACTAAAACGTGTGAAGATTAGTACTGTTGTACTTAAAAGGAAAGAGACAGGGGACATCAGTTGTATTTTTTAACACTTTGTCACGGTTATGTCCTGTGTAAGTATGTGTCAGTGGGAGATATTATGGCGGCCGAGCGTCCGAGTGGGTGTGATGTTTTAAAGAGGTGACGAGGACCTCAGAAGCCCCGTCCATCATCCGTTCAACCTGTCACCATGGCAAGCCCCCTAAGGGAGGGCGAGCATGGACGAGCCGGAACCTGGGGGTGTGATTTTCAACAGGAGGAAAATCCCGACAGTGGGAAGAGAACAGGGGATGAAGAGGATGACAGGTGACATGAGAGGACGGGCCAAAAAAAGAAAAAAAAGAAAAAAAAGAAAAAAAAACAGTGGAGAGAAGGTGGACAATAAAGACTGAGAAAGATGGCATGAGGAATGACAGGTGATTGTTGCAGAGGGAGAGACAGGAAGTAGAATGTAGAAAGAAAAGTGCATAAAGATATATATTGACATTCTACACAAGAATGTTTCTTCACACTTGAAAGGAGCTTCTTTTTTTTTTTTTTTTTGACTCTAAACTCTCCCCTTTGCCTCCACACTTCAACTCCCTCGGCTCTCTCCAGCTGCAATTGGCCACCATATGTAAGAGGAACAAAATCCAGCAATAAAACCCAAGTAGGACCCATTGAACATAAATTTTTCAAAATCCAAAATGTGCAATAAGAGCGATTGTTTTTCTTCTACAAGTCGATGCGTATGTCAAACTGTAACCCATGACTGAACAGCAGCACGCACATATTAGTGCTGTCACTTTCATTGTTTTCCATCATGTTTAAGGGGCTGATTTATTTCTGTGAGCACCATTGAAAGCCAGATATTGCAAGAGGAGGAAAGCAAAACATGCAAGCAAAAAAACATAAATATTTTAAAGGCATTAAATAAGAAATGGTTGTTCAGACGCACTATTGACCTACAAAGCATAAACACAGAGAACTAAATTTAAGAATCAACAATATGTGACAACTTACAAAACTGTGCAGGCAAGACCATTTACAGTCTGTCAATACTATGTATTCCAAATAGCAGAGGGAGGGGCACTAAACTTTTTGTGTCAGTAGGAAAAATATAAGAAAAAACCTGTTGATAGTTTAGGACCAGGAGTCCAAGTCAAGTCTAAAATGGGCCTAAAGTCTAAAGTCTGTGACACCAGTGCCTCTAGAGGCATCTGTGATTTGCGCTTTTTAGCTGGACAATATTCATAGTAATTACCTTTCACGTCATTTCATAGAAACATTATTTCTGGGAACTTATTGCAGGGTTCATAACATGTCATTTTCTAGTAAAAACAGCACAGCTAAAAGGGGGAAAATAAAACCCAGAGGAAAAAAACAAAAACACAAAGTCTCCTTTAAAAGAGATTGTGGCTGAACCGTGTTTATATCTTAATTGAATACAGATAAAACAACTTGATGAGCATGGAGCAGGGCTTATAAAAGATTATCTGTGCAATCATTGGCTGTATTTAATGTTTGGCTCAACACTGCTGGCACTCTGAGTCCAAAGTGGTGACCATGCCAAAATGTCCTCCCTGCTAAAAACTAAAGTGGGAGCTTTACACCTCCACATATGGGCAGGCACTGTAATTGGAGTGACATTAACAATACACTTGCGCATTATGAAAGTGCACTCAGGTGTACAAGTTGACTTTTATGTGGCCTCGAAGGGACCTCAATTAATCACAGCAAAATTGCTAGTTCCTAAAACTTGGTGTGTAATTTCAGCTGAAAAGGTGGCCTAATCACATCAGCGAGGGTTTGTGAATTTTCTTTACAAAAGGAGATTTTTTTGTATGCCTGATGGGAAATAAGTCCCAAAACTACTCGCTTTTGTTATTTATTACTCGTTTTAAGAAGGACGTCATTGTTACATATGTCATTTTGCGAAACGATTTTGACACACTATCAGTGGAAAGCTTCCATGCTTTTCTAGAGATCCTCATTCTCTTTAAGTCTAATTACATGAATGTATTTCAAGATATTTTAATTTGGACAGAATCTGCAAAACCCACAACTGACAAGAAGACGGGGGAAGGAAGGATGGAAGAATAGCAAATATGATGGCTAGAAAAATAGTCTGGAAATGCGAGCACCTTTCGGTTTTACATAGTCTACTCCCACACAGCTAGACTTAGAAAGATACAAAAGTCAAATTCCAAACTTTTTAACAATGTGTAGAAACCCTGATTTTAACAACGCTTTTTCAATACGAGCTTTAAAAAAAAAAAAATTACACAAAAAGTAGCGAAAACACCAACAATAGTCTCTTCTGGGACGCATTGTCCAGTCATGTGCATGTGCCTGCATGTGATGGGTGGGTGGGGACAGTTCTGGCGCACGGTGCCCAGCCATGTGTGCGCCTTTGTGGGCTTCCTGACTCCCGGCCTGGCTACAGATGGTATAGTGTCTCAGTGCTCCGCTCAGCAGGCACACTAACATAAACCATTGGCCACATGGATACAAGAGAACTCACACAAGCACGCACGAGCACAAATGGACATTCATGAACATGCATGCTCACATGTTTTTAGCATGTGCATCTGGTACAGTTCTGGAAATTAATTTTAGTACAAATATGAATGATGCAAAAATGTTAATCAGTGTTGCTTTTGTTTTTGTTTTTTTTCTTTTTTAAATCTGAAAACCGTGTCAATCTGGGTCAGACAACGCACACTGGCAGGTGTCACTGCAGCAGGGGTGCTTGCTAGCTCCGAGGGAAGGACAATTGGCACAAGCACCTGACTGGGAGCAAACACATGAGGTCCTGCCACCGTAAATAAGATATCAGTGTGAACACAGCAAACATTGTAAATACACATAAATGTGTGTGGGTGGGTGGGACGATTAATTCCATCAGCAAAAATCACACACACACATATGTGTGTGTGTGTTTATAAGTGGACTAAAGTATTTTGCTTGTAAGAGTTAAGAGATAATCAGCAATTATGTCAATTGCTACAAAAAAATAAATATTTCAAGACTTTTTTGTATTATGACCAGCTTTTTTTTAATAATGGTTTTGATAATAAAAAAACAATCAAATTATGTTCAGTGTTATGAAACTGTAAAAAAAAAGAAAGAAAAAAAAAAGAAGAACCAGCAATATTTACAAAGTTTAGTTTTAGTTGTACGCCTTCATGTATTCCTTGCTACTTACCTCTGCAGTAAGGAAGGGGGAAATCCCAAGCAGCCGTCCCAGTTGAAGTGGCGAGGCAGGAGAGAGTGGTGTGACCCTCCAGCACATAGCCAGGGCTACAGCTGTAGCGGATTTTATCCCCAATATTGAAAGTGGACCCCTGTTGATAGCCATTCAGCAGCTGGCCAGGATTACCACAAGTGTAACTGGGCAGAGCTGGAGGAGAAAGGAAAGAACACAAAATGTGCTGAGTATAAAAAAAATACCTTAAGGTTTATGACACAGTGAAAATACGAAGCAAGAAACGAGCAAGCAAAAAAACAAAAAAAATAAAAAAACACCACCATCTAGTTGTCACATTTGTGACCCTTGTAGCAGCCTCCTCTACAGTGAAAATGGTGATAAAATGATGTGTTGCAAAAGATAAAATGTTACACTTCAATTTGGAAGTCTCTTCCAACTATATAAATTGATTTTTTTGCAAATGCAACGTGGGAGTTAATGCTCTAGCAATCAGTTATTTGTGCAAATGAGGAAGTTCAACAGAACCTCATCTAATTCTGGTATTCAAGTATTATCTAAAGACGTGATTAATTACAGTTCCCTTCAAAACCCACATATAAAAGAAATTCAAAGCTAGATTGTTTTGTTCCTGAAATTCAGATAATAACTAATAACCAACCAGAAATAACATGTGACATAATTATGTACTCAGAGTACATAGACTTGGCCAGAAACAGTTACTGTCACAAGGAACCGAAGAACTACTTATTTTCTTCCATTTCTTCATATTTAATGGGAGGTAGAAAGCATCATAATTAGGAATGCACCTGGGCCTGTCCTGATCAGGTCTTTATGTTCCCGAGTTCTTTGAATCCCTTTGTCATCTGATGTCTTACTGCAAATTGGTTTCCACACCCACGAAAAAAATACATCCACTTTTGTTCAAGCAATCAAATTTTATGATTGTATTACATATAACCTATAAAATGACAGACAAAAGTGACCCTCCCAAAACTATTCCTGAACATGAGAGGACGAAGTAAAACAACCTTACTCTAAGTTACTTCTATTCACTGCAGGGCTATTGTGGTTTGAAAATTAAATCTATTGAAGTTGAACATTATGAATGCCATATTTAAAGACCATTTGGTAAATGCATTAAAGATTTTCACCTGTGTGCAGTCAGGTTACAGTTGCTGTTTTCCTTCATTTGACTACTTTTTTCAGCTAAATTGTACATGATATACATCAGATTAATGGTAAAAATAATAATAATAATAATAATAATAAAAAGAGTTGCACAATATCTCCAACAGCAAACTCGTCTAGTTACAGTGTTAAACTTCTGCAGACATAACTTTTTTCAGGACATTTGAAATTTACCATTTAATGTATGTAAGTGGTTTGCAGTTTTGAAATAAGTTCCTTGTAAACCTGTTTGGCAAACATGGATGCAAATCAGTCACAACATCTCCTTACTCTGATGAGATTTTTAGAGGGTAAAAATCACAAGCGACTCACTAGGGGTGGAGGACTCCAGCTGCAAGCTATACCATTAGTGAATTCATAGCAGGTGTTTTCCATCATCTGTTGAAGGCAGAACACCTGCTCACACACCAAGGATGCCCTAAATTACTCAGCACTGATTTGCCTTTTAAAGCACCTGGTTAGTACTTGGGTTCTTTCCCTCTGGTCTAATCAGATTTCTAATGATAGAGTAACTTGTCACTTTCAAGCTCCACTGTGCTGTAGCCTTTATTTTGATCTGCCAAGGCTACCTTATTACGGCCCGTGTTCCATCACTACCAGATTAGCACATGCACAAGGACTCAAATTAGCATATTAGCTGCCGGGACAAATGCTTGAGCGCTACAGCTTGGCAACTGGGAGGCTTCTGGCACACAGGCAGCATTTGTCCCCATTCCCCTTGAGATTTTGCTGCATCGTAACGTAGAAATGAAAAACTATGAGGAATAAAATTTTGCACTTTTACATCTCAGTTCAGAAGAGAACATTCAGAATATGAGCACTTGTGGCTTTCTGTTTGTGTGCCATCATATTTCCTGCTTGAGATCATACGGTTGAGGTTTCTTTAGTCGGGACCGCGCAAATGAAAGGCTTGTGTGATGCAAATTTTCCCATCCACGAAAATCTGCCAGGGTAACCACATGCAGAGTTTATTTTTGTGACTAGACTGACTGTTCTTACTAATAAAGAATTTCTGATTGTCTGAAGAAAAAGCTCCAAAAGAAAATGAAGCCCAATAAAACCAGGCAAAAAGAAAAATTAAACAATGAGAAGTTTAGAAACATAAAAAATGCTCGTCACGAGGAGCAGCAGGTATTTTTTTGTTGCCGCAAATAAGGAATGGGCTGCTGTACGATTTTCACAGTGTAAGCTTGAGAAATGAAAACACTTTTGATTGTGTCTACAAAAAAATCAAAAAAACACCTTGTTTTATTAGGTTAAGTTCGGAAAAAAGAACTGATAAATTTTAACAGTGGCTTTTAAGTAAATGTGCCAATAGTGCAGGATGATATTCTCACACAGAACTTTTAAAAAAAATAGACATATTGACTGATAGCTTTTTAGTTTTTCACTGCTGGAAATATAAAATGAGTGTGGTAATCTATCCTCCACACAGAAAACTCTGGTCACTGACACTTTCACTACCATCTTACTAAAAATGTTTTAAACCAAATCATAAGAACATTGTGTTTTGCTTAAACACTGGTATGCCTCAATCTTGGAAACTGGTGCATGTTTAGTAGAAAACTATGGCATCGATATGATAGACATTCATGAAGACATAAGGCATGAAATTGTTGAGAGAGCAGCAACTTATTTCATTGTATTAAATTAAAGTTTGTAAAACACTAAAGAGGGAATACTTAAATGGTCTTGCACATGTATAATTTTGAAAACCAGTTTCTATTTATTAGCTTGAACAATGAATTAGGCTCAAGGTTCATTCTTTCCGGGGACAGTGTCCTCTGTCATCCGATTGGTCCCCAACTCCTCGTGTCCAACCAAACAACGGCAACCTTGAGGCGCTCTTTACAGCAGGCTCATATTTCACAGCAATGGGGGACTTGGCCTGTCCCTGGGGTCTGAATCCTATAAGCAATGCCACTGCTGAAGTGGCAAATAATGCTCTTGTACATCATTGCAACTCGCTCTACCTCACATGGGCCAAAGGAAGAGGCACACAGATGCACACAAGAGCTTGCAAGCCGTTTCTAAACACACACTGTAAGAAATGAGTTGCTGTGCTATCCATCATGTCATCCATCAGCTACCTTATCAGGCTATAATATTTCATTCTTTCTTGTGTCATCCTCATTGCCTCCCATTTGTGGTGCTTAAAACGGAGCACAGGGAGGAGGGAGGCACAATGGAGCTTTTCTCCTGTGGGAAGGCTTCTCGACCTCCGTAAGCCTCATATTGTCTTCCTAGGTATTTTCAAGTCTGTCCCTCTATTTATCAATGTCTTTCCCAGAAAAAGGGGTGAAGGTTGTAGACCTTTGTAGAAACTTTTTCATTGCCCAAACCATTATAAACATTTTTAAAAAGCTGATGCTGCAAAATAAAGATGGTAAATATGCATTTTATTTACATTACTAAGAAAAGTCATCAAAGCAGATTTTAATGTGAAAGTTCTAGAAGTTCATGGTCTCTTGTTGTAATTAAATTTCAACTGGAAATTTCCTGGCAGATGGAGGTCGTAGCAAAGACAGAAAAAAAGGGAAAACAATAAGTCCATCTTGCTTCAACTGTGAGCCTTATCTAGTCAATACAACATAATTTCAAACTCAGTCCCAATACAAAACATATATAAAATAGAAAGAAAAAGAAAAGAAAAACTCCTTTACATGATAAGCATCACATCAACTGGAACAAAACAGTTTCAAGATTTAGTTATCTTGAAAAGAAAACACAGCTCACAAAAAGAACTCTGAGGCTACATTAGTGGGATGAATGGGTTAAATCATTTCTGTTTTTCCATTAGCAGCATAAATATTTTATATACAGGATGTTTTTATACTTTTTATATTTATTTAAAAAAAAAATACATACTGGTAACGTACACAAATACAAGCCATAAAAGCTTTTGCCGAACAGTATCTGTCAACAGTGGGTGGAAAGTTACCATATAGTTTATCATTTGTTATGAAAAAATTATTACCATGATAAGAAGTTTGATTTGTAATTATAAGTTTCAGTTATTGATGTTAATTTTTTTAAACTGACTGTATAAGCAGAAATGTAATTTTGCTTTTATCCCCTTTTTGTTCCATCAGAGCATCATTAAATATCAGCACATTTGAAAATATGATTAAATTCATATACAGTGAGCAGTTGCTTGATATAAATCACACTTTTAACTAAGTAGTGTCAATTTCAGATGAGTATGTTATTCAATAATATTTGAACAATATTTATTGTGTTTGAGGCATTATGGATGCTGTGCAGTACTACCATCCTTTGTTTGTTATTGTAATCTTTATCACAATCGTACCACAAAATATCAGTAAATTCCCAAGTCCATATCGCCCAGCCCTACCTGTATACAGAATATATTGAAGACTTCCATGCAAAGGTTGCATTAGACTTTTTTGTTGTCTGTCATTTTGACAGCCAGATTACAAAAGGAAAAAAAACTATCCTGATCTGTTCTACTTCTAATTTTTAAAAAAAATGTTGTGACATATTAAATTGCATTTCATTTTTATTTGGTTTAATATTCAGCAAGCTGGACAGAGAATCCACGTTGTGATATCATACATCAAACAGATGTATGACATGTACCTTTTTCAAAGAAAAACTACTGACTGCGGCCCCAATAACTACATATAAACAATGAAATAAAACAATCATACTTAAATTATCAACATGAACATGAATGGCGCACCTGCCTGTGTGCAAAGTGTTTCAAGGTTTGAATGTTGATCTGGAGGTTAAATCCACACTCTGCTGCCATATTATGTAGTGGAATTACAAGAGCCATTTCAGCAAAAGTTTTAAAATCAGGGAACATTTTTCCAATTGAAGTGATCAAAACCTGACAACTCTCTGAACAAGGGGCAGCAGGAGGAAATCACTCCAAAGTGAACCGCCTATAACTCATCAGCGTGATGTTAGCTCCCCAATAGCGAGATGTGTTTAATTTTATTTTCATCAAAAATAAAGAAGAATGACCAAAGTTCAGTGTCTGTATGTAGGTGTGTTCAGGTCAGAGTTGATACTCAGGTACAGATTTTTTTATTAAGTTAGTTACCGCTGTGATGTACTCTGGGGGTAAAGTTAGAAATGTTTGTGCATCGGCACCAAGTGGTGAATTGTGGAAAAAGTCATTGATGCAGATCTGTATCCTTGTTTAAGACACAGTGTTCAAAGTATGTGAAAAAAATGAAATGGCTTATAGTCCAGACATTACTGTAATATAAAAGATAGAGCATAAAATCTTTTCATAAAGAACTCTTCTTGGGAGTAAACTTTAGTCATAGTTTGAAATTGTGTTTATCAACATGATACTGCATAGGTGATAATAGAAATACTGTTACTTATGTAACAATATTTCAAATGACTACAGTCAGTCACATAGGAAAATGAGCACAATGTCCAAAATGTCCGTACTCTTTAACCAGCGGCTTGTGCATAATAAAGGTGTGTGGAGCATCTGACTGTTACTGGGAAACAGATGTTTTACTGCAGTGCTGTGTTAAAATCTTCAGTTTATTTTGATTTATTTCTCATTCAAAGCACAAAGACCATGCATAACTAAATTTGATGATCTGGTCTAATTAAAGCTTATAACATTTCGTATTTTCACCTTCTAGTAACTGCTAACTTACTAATGTTTCCTTAGTTCTTACACATTGAGTCCTCAATCTATTCCCTACGGTTTTGAGTTGCTCTACTTCTTCCTGCCATGTCTTTGGAAGTGACATTGCGAGATCGATCCCAACACACAGGTGCATTAGCTCAATAAGCAGTTTCTGCTTTGTCAAGCAGCAGTTCAATCAATGCCTTCTGTTCACTACATATGGACTGGACAAAGCTGGCAACTCTGATCGCTTCTGATTAGTGAGACTGCACAATGCCAAAAACTGACTTGTTACAAGAATTATATCTGCTTGACATTAATTAAAAGAAGCAAGAATGTATTTTATAAAGTATAAATGAGATATTTACACAGGTTTTTGGAGAATATGTTAACCACCAGCTACATTTTCTTATAAGTCATAACGCAACATCTACCTCCCTGGAGTTGAACCGCTTATTAAAAACAGCCCTAATCCATCACAGCATGGACTCCCTGAAGGTATACTGTGGTATCTGGCACAAAGATTTTTGCAGCAGATCCTCTAAGTCTGGTAAATTGTGAGGTGGGCCTTCCATTGATTAGATTTCTTTCTTCATCACACCCCAGGGATGTTTGATTGGACAGACACCCAGGGAATTTGGAGGTCAAGTCAAAACCTCAAACCTGCCGCTGTGCTCCATAAACTAACCCTGAACTAGCTTTGCTTCATGACGGGGCGCATTACCCTGCCACACAGAGGCCATGGCCTGTTAGGGAATGTTCTTTTCTTGAAAGTGTGTTTGCAGCCAGCAACAATGCTTATGTAGGTGGTATGCATCACAGATATTTATGGAAATCAGGGCTTGTCAGAATATTGTCCAAAGTATCACATCTTCTCTTCCAACTTGCATTCTTCTCGTGGTGTCTCCTGGTCACTTGCCATGTATTTCCAGGCAAGTGACACAGATATTTTGCTACCCATGATTCATTAAACCAGGACAACTGAATTCACCATTTATGGTCCGCAGATTCACAATGAACGTTTTCTCAAGGGACTTTACAAAAAAAGGACACCTTACATTACACCATGGCCCAGTTTTGTGAACAACATGCTCATTGTTGCGGTGTTAGTAGGCAGAAGATAGGAGTCTGCATGTGTACCATGACTGGTGGACAGTTTTGCAGTCTAATATGTAACAAACTGTAATGCACAGTGTATTCTAGTGCACTCTTATCAGAACCAGCAATGACTTTTGCACCAATCTCAGCTCCAGTAGGTAGTCTTTTGGATGCAATCACCAAAGCCAGCCAGCCTTTGCTCTCCATTGGCATCAGCGAGACTTGGATCTTCTTGCTGCTTCAATTGTGTTCCTTTTTAGGCTGGTTTTGATAGATATTCACCACTGTGGCTTGGAAACACCCCACAAAGGCTGACATTCGGGGAAGGCTCTGATTCAGTCATTCAGCAGTCACAATTTGGCCCTTGTTAAACTAGCTCAAATCTCTTCATTTGCCTTTTATTCTAGATTGTTAAGCATCAACTTTGATGACAGTCTATAGCCCATACACTACAACGTGCCATAATGAAGAAATAATCAGTATTATTCTCTTCATCTGTCACAGGTAATATTTCTATTGCTGACTGGTAAAATCATTCCATGATCTACAAATGTTCTCGACACTTTCAAATTAATCAAAAGGTCCCAACACAGGTCGAAGTCTTGACTAATGTTGAATCCACATTGAGAGGAAGTTAAAACCTGTACAAACTACAAGTGGAAGCAAATTGTTGCGGAACGAGTGTGACGAAGCGATGCATTACAAGGTGAAGACAGCTGGGGACGTAGCAGGAATCTGCCGCGCTCCGCGAGAGTTGATGCACCACGTAATATTCCAGGCTACATTTGAACTGAGAAATACATTCCTTATTGAATTCGATGCAGATATTAACATGCCTGGATGATGATCGCATGGAGTCGGTCATTTTAGAAATTCCTAAGGGAAATCCCTTACAAGTATTGCTCCAGTGGATGATGCAAGACAAACTATGCTCCTTTATAGTTAACTACAATCCTTAGAGTGGGTTGTCAAAGGATGGCCTGTCATGTTGACTGATTGACTTGTAATATCTGAATGGACAAATCAGATCCTCCCGATCAGTATAGGGGAGTTTGTGGTCACGTTTATTATAAAGCTATGATCTAAAAGGGACTTATGAAATTGAAATATTACATCAAAGTATGTATTCGTTAGAGTAGGACATTTCCTACATTTCCTGTTGGTAAAATCAGATTTAAGGAAGTTTAAAAAAAAATCTATTGTAGAGATGCATTTAAATAGTATATCAAAATTTACCTTGAAATGTGCCGGTGTCTGTTTAAATGGGCTGTTAATATTTTCTTTATTTAAGTTCTAACCTAGATGAGATAATTATTATCTTTTCCTACTCAGACAGCACAGCACAGCACAGGGCTGTGCAGGGCCAATTGCTGTGTGGAAGCTGTTGAGGTGTGAAGGGAAACTCATACAGAACTGATGACACTCCACATTGTCTGTAAAATGGAATAATGTGCCATTCAGTACCCATTCACTATATATGAGACTAAACTAGGAAGGATCAGGGAGTATCAGACACTTCAAGGAAAGCCGGGAGACGGATGAGAGACGTGGCTAGAGGAAGTTTGGAGGGGAGATGGATGCATCTGTGTACAGCCTGGACTCTGTATTTTCCCATCTAAATCCGTATGGCTTTTCAGGCTCATCTCTCTACTGACAGCGAAAACATATAACCCCCGAAATCCCATTGTACAAATGTTCAAAGTCAGGTACAAGGTTCTGTTACTGTAATTTTAAATATGGACTTGAGCAGATTTATAGCGTGATGCAATAAAATGTTGAGGGTTTTACTAACTTTTAACTACTTCAAAAGCAAACTTGTGAGTTAATGAGAGAAACATAATTGTGTATGTAATTATATACAACTTAAGAAAAAGAAAAGCTAATCAGCCACATGGAGCTAAATTTCAAAGCAGTAATTACTAATTAGGGTGAAAATTGATTAAAACAAATATATATTTTAACCACAATCAACAGCTGCTGCATTATAGTTCAAAACTACATTAAAGAATTTTTTATTTTTATTTGTTTTTTAAATATGGATATCAAAAAACAAAACAGCATCCACATTAATTCTGAGCAAGTACCTGTAACCTGTTCAAAATCGGGTAATTGTATCACAATAAAAATTCATGTTTATCGTGATAAACATGAATTTATCACGATAAATTCACCGTTGTCACAAACTCCATAAGAAAAAACACTGGCCAAAAATTCTAATTTTTTTTTGCTACAACACAACAGTAGAATGTATATTTATTTTTAGTATTTTAATTTAAAAAAATTGTAATAATAATAATGTAATTTTAAAATTGGTGGCAGTAACATCTCAATTAAGTTGGGGCTGGGACAGCAAAAGGCTAGAAATGTCAGAGGTATGAACAGGAAATTTTGCAGTTTAATAATATTACATTGTTTCCCATCAGTGCAGTTTCTGAATACAGCTCCACAAATAACAGCAGGGAAGAATATTTACTACACAACATCCACGGTTCATAATTTGATCAAATTATTTCAAGAATTTAAGAAATTTCATTTCACCAAGGACAAGGCTGAAGTGGCACAGTATTGAAACCTGATTCAGGTGTGGAAATTACTAATGTCCACGAGTAACTGTCTTTAAATACAATTTGGAGTGCTATCCACAAATGTAGCCTGATGATACAAAGCCAAATTCGTATGTCAACTCCACAGAGGACTGAAGCTATGTTATCTGAGTGAGGCTCGTTTACAATGAGCTGAGAGCAAAGTGAAATTCCATTCTGTCGTCACATTAATTGAAATTCAAAATTTTGTTTAAACCACGGACAATACTTTCCATTCTGTCAGTGCACAGTAAACGTGTCTGTTTTATTGGATTTTACATAGCATTGTGTTAGGGTTACACATGCATGTTGTAGATATCAAATTAACACTCAATGAAGGCAAAAGGCAAAAACAGATCAGTTGCGACACAATACATTCATAATAAAACCTCCATAAATATTTGAAAGTCAATCTTTTTTATATATAAAATTATTCTTAAATCAAGTTTAAGCTCTCTCTGCTGAGAGGTATGCAGCAGAAAAGAGCAGGTCGCACAAGATTAAATGCTACGTTTGGAAAACACAATTTTTTATTGCAATCTAACCAGTATGGGTAAACGCTTAAACCTTTAATGTAAACGGGGTTGGACAAATATCGAAGTGGACCAGTTCAAAAGGTGAAGCCAAACATAAAAAGTCCTCCACCTGGCCTCTTGAATTTGTCTTGCTTTGCCATTTTCTAAACCAATCCTCTTTTCTGCACTTTCAGGTTGCCTTGGAAACTGTAAAGGCCCACCAGAGAGGACGTTATGGTAGATAAAATGTTGATGTGTGAAAGTGCAGTGAGAAAGGTTTGTGCATCTCTTTTTCTTAGAGAGTCCTGCATTCTCAGACAAAAAATACATAAATTTAACTGAAGGGCATAAAATAACTGTAGACACATTCAAATCGACATGATCTTTCGTGCCTAGATTTTACTTATAATATTCATAATTCTGAAGGGATAGAAAGGGGAAAAGAACTGTAAAATTCAAGTCACTCCCTTTTTTTTTTTGTATTACCAGCCTTGAGCGCTGAACTTCTGCTAAAGCTCCCCATTTCTTCACCTTATTCTTAAGAAGTCGTGATAAAATTTATTTTTAGAATATTATTTAATTTTAAAAATCACCATTATGTCAAACAGGGTGGTTGTCCTAGAGAAACCTTATCCCTGACATTCTTTGTCATTATTACACACTGCAATATAACCAGAAATAACATAAATTTCACATAGAAAATACGTATGATTTAAGAGCTGAGAATGTATTGTTGGAGTTTGTGTGGGAGTTTGGGACAAATTATAATTTCACTTATTTTAAATACCAAAAGTCATTTCCAAATACAAATTTTCAAGATACAAAATGTTAGTTGGAGCAAATTAAGTTGGTATTGAGAGGTCTGCATGTTTGTCCACTCTAAATGACGTGGCTTCAGCTGTTCTGGTATGAATAAATAATATCTTCCATGAGATGGCTGTAAATTAAACTGTTTAAGGCGTGTAGGAAGCCCACAGGGCACAATTGCTGTGCAACATTGTTATCCATAAAAGTACTGTTGACTATTACAGATAACACCATTGTTATTTATAACACACTGAACTGTGAGACCCTCTCCCACATCCTCCATCTAAATGCATATTTAATCTTAGTTGAGCATTTGTTGATGTTAAAGATTTAGCGCAAATCCAAAGCCAAGCTGCAGTTATTCTATGCAAGTTCAATTTGGTTTTGCTTCAGTTCCTCTCGCAACAAGATGTCGTCTCCAGGTACCCGACTTGTAAAGATATATATTTTTTTTAGTTGCAATCAGCCAATGAAAAATATATGTCTGTTTTTCCATAACACCTCACAGTTATCTCTTTTCTCTACAACAAATCATTCTTTTTCCCCCCGCCAATAAATCATTCATAGGCCGGGTCTCTGCTGTCGGTTCACAAACAGTGAAAATGCAGCTGAGCACGGCAAACATTGTCTGTCAATGAAAAGGAAAGCCAGCACCACCAACCCGTATGTTTCTGAGGAGGGGATGATTGTTGTGAATTGCTTCGGTAAGTTTGCAGATTTTCTTTACGATCGCCATTTGTAAGGATTCAGCTCTGTTCTGTTGCAACACAGAACTCCGAGTCCTTCAGCAATCCAATAAAGAACAGTCATTGCTTTGACGTGGCTTTTGACAACGTATCTGTTTAGTGAAAGCAAGGGTTATTTCATTAAATTCACAGGCTGAAAAATCAGAGAAAATAATTTCATAGAAAAACTGCCACCGATAATTTGACAAAAAATTACAACTTGCCTGAACAAAAGACGTTGATTATGACCATAGCATTTAAGTAGTCAGCAAGTGAATAATGAACTGTCAATAAAATATGAAAGGATTTGTGGGGAAAATTGGCCATGGCTCATCAATGAATTTGTCTGATGAATAGTTGTGGATCAAAGCAGTCTAGTGAAAAGATTGAACACATCAACAAAGGAGGAGGCACTTCGTTAGCATCAATTATTTTAATGAGTCAATGCCCCACTTGCTGTATAGCCATCACTGAGTATTTCATCATGGATGGTAACATGAAACCAGCGCAATCCTAATGATATACGAGATTCAAAAGCTGTTTAATAATAAAAAGTAGCACATTCAATTCATCTTATACTTGACTTCAGTCCCAGTGAAAAACAAATCAACAGCTGAGGGGATTCAAGGGCTCCATCCATAAAATAAACAGCAAAAAATGATTACGTTCATATATTTTATTTTTAGAAACAAGCCGGTGAATAGTACACCAATGATGGAAAGATCATTGGTGTACTATACATCACAGCACATGACGCATGTACTGCATACGTCATGTGCTGTGATGTATGCAGTATGATGTGCTGCATACCATCACAGCACAATTGCACTCACATCTCCTGTCTTCAGTTGATAGCAGGAATGCCATCATCGTTTACTTGATTTTGCCAGATACAATTAAACTAAGAAAGAAACCTTAACAGCAGAAATGCATCTCTCCTGTTGCACACCAACTTTAAAAACCGATATTCTTTTTGCCACTACAAGTTGTATATTGTTATATATATTATTATGTATATCGTAAACACAACGGGTTCGACCCTCAACTCCAGCAACATGTCCAGAGTTTGGTCAGTCTATGCTGCAGCGCAGGGTAAGAGAAGCCAACAGAATCTTCCTTTGCTTTATTTTTTTTAATAATTACCTCTGAGAAGTAGGTAACCCTTTCCCGTGATGACATGCTGGGGAGGAAATTCAGCAATTTAATTCAATTGTGTCCAAGTGGGAATTAATTCATAGGTTGCAGGACAGTAGCCCTAGAGTATTGGAGTTTAAGAGCTTTTTATTGCAAAAACTGTGTCACACCTTCGCACTGAAGTTTTACTTTCTCTTGGTTTGTCAAACGAAATCCCCGCAAAGTAAGTTAAAGTTTGATTGTTGAAAAAAAATCTAAAACAAAAAAATCAAGGGGTACAAATGATTTTGCAAGGCACTACATTTTTAAAAGAACAACAAACAATAAATGAGGCCCAACATACAAACAAGAATTATGTTGGCTTAAATATGATGGCTCAAGGTTTTATGGGAAAACGTGATTGCGGATAGCATTGATTCAGTTCCCTGTGAAACTGGGATTACATCTTGCTTTCAAAAAGGCTCAAAATTTTCTAGGCTAATATTTCAAGTCCCAAAGCGTAAATGGACACAATTACACTACAAGTCCAAACCTTTTCTGCCCATAGTGATTACACCTTGCACAGAAAGTTTCAGTTCAACATGAAAAGGGCGAAAAAAATTCACAATGCTTTCCATCAATGTCAATGTCAAATTTATTTATTTAGCACTTTAAAAACAGGTGTAAAACTGCACCAAAGTGCTGTACAAAAACAATAATAAAGTAAGTTGATAAAAAGAAAAAGAGAAATAACACAAGAAAATAAAAATCTATATATATTGTTAAAATAATAACAGTATCAGGCCTCAATTGAATGCCAAATAATAAAAAATGAGTTTTAAGAAGTGATTTAAAATGTTCCAGGCTGTGAGCAGGTCTAATCTGGAAAGGCATATTATTCCAGAGAATAGGAGCAGTGACAGAGAAAGCCTGATCTCCTTTTCTCTTGAGTCGAGTCCGAGGGACTTTCAATAGCAGCTGATTATTTGAAATTTCAAAAGATCCTGTAGATAAGGAGGAGCCAACCCATTTAAAACTTTATAAGTTAAAAGAATCTTAAAATCTATTCGATATGAAACAGGCAGCCAGTGTAAGGAGGCCCATGTGGGGCTTATATGGTCACGCTTCCCGGTGCCTATAACATACCAAACGGTATCACCTCAGTCCTAAATGCACATACACACTTGAATGTGCACTCAAAAAATAGATTTGATCTAAGAAAAACAAAACACCAAAGCCACCTCACTCCATTAAAAATGCATGGGTCACTGACTTTAAAGATAAAGTTTTCAAACATAGGTCAACCATAGCAAATTGTACACAATTATCACACCTACACGGCATGTTTAACCTTCTCAGGGTTCAACAATTGCTTTTCATTAACCTGGAAGCACAAACACTTTATACAGCATGTGTTATTGTACTCTGTATTCTGTATGTAGAACAACATTTCTGTTTAAATGCATACTAATTAACATATTGAGAACTATATTCACTTAGCTAACAGCAGAGCAGAGAACAAATCAGCATTTCATATATACTCAATCAGCTGAAAAAACCAGACTAACTGAAGTTCCTATTTGCGTTGTTGCATGCACTGGTTTTAAAAGTTATTTAACAATTATGATCCCTTAACAAAAAGAGAACTATCCCTTAATCTGTCAGTAAAAATAACACTAATTTAAAAAAAAAAACACTAATTAAGATTGCCTAAGGATGGACTTGAAAAATCACATTACCAAGCAGCAAATCCACAAGCCACTTGAAACAAAAGGAACACACTATTGTGCTAGGGTTGTACATGACTAACACACCAACAACGTTTTGGCAAGTTTAATTGAATAAAGCAGGTAACCACTTTACTAGCAAAGTGGTTTCGAGGTTACATTTGATCCCTTTATCCCTAAAGGAGAAAAGAGAGCAGTTTGGCTTTGTGGCGCTTTCTGGGGAGATGAGCTAACCCTCTAAAAAATGCATGGCACTGGAAGAGACAGAGCTGTGCATGAGGAACAGCACAGCAAATGTGCCATGTGGCGTTGCTTGTGTTTCTCTGACATGGTTGTTAGGATGACCTCGATTGGTGTGGTGCAAAAAGACTCCCTATAGCTTCATCTACTACCAGAGTCATTGCTGTCATCGTTGTATCTTTGTGGTGACAAAAGTATATCATGTTTATTTTACAGTTATCACAATGTGTCCCACATTAAAAGAAAAAAAAAGAAACATAACACACCCTTGCTTCATTTTGAGAGCACATTTAACCACATTTTGTTCATTTTGTGCGATGTTGATGCATCAGACTCAATTAACAGTTAAAACATGATACTATAATTTGAAAACAAAACAGAAGCGCAGAGCTAAAGTTCACTCTTACTGCCTGCATAGATAACAGTATGACATTATTAATTATGAACAGTGTGTGCAAATTCTTTATAGTCACTTGAAATGTTACCATGACTATAACTAGCAGTAGATGTTCTGATTTTTTTTTTCTTTCCGTTGTTTCATCACAGTGAATCGAAAGCAAGTAAGTGTTCCTTTTTTGACAGTTGACCTAAAAAAAAAAGCAGCTTGAAACATCCCTTTTATTATGGCTGTGGTGAATTTGTTCTGAGCTTACACATGCTTTCAAATTGCCTAGTGAAATATGTATAAAATATAACACCAGGTAGATGTAATAGAGTAGCATGATTTATTAGAAAGGGACATTTGCACAGCTCCTGAAACCCTGGAAACCTTCCCAAAGTAAGCGCGTCGCAAGGAATAATGGCCATTTTGTGCACGCTCTACCGAGCAGCAGATGTGAAGTCTAAATGAGAATTGTGTGTCCATTTGTGCAAATGGATGTGATTGGGTAGTGTGTGTGAAGTGTTTGTGACAGTGCAACCTCAGTGCGGTGCAGGAATTTTTTTTTTTGCTAACCACAGCCCGGACTATGTCTTGCAACCAAATCACCCAGAAAGTGGGCGAAAGGGGAAAAAAAAAAAGAAAACAAAAACCTCAGGAGGGGAAAGAAGATCATAATAAAAACTGTGTCCTGGTTAGCCTGTCATAGAAATGACAAGCTGGCATAAGGCTTGTGCAGAAACAGCAACTGTTAAATATGGTCTTCACGTGTGAGGTCTATAAAAAAAAGTAATAAAAAAAAAACAGCAAAAAAGTGAAGGAATTCAAAATCACCAAAAACACTTCAATCTTTTGCAAAGCTTACCATAAATGAGCATCACAAGATCACATATTTTCTTTTATCAAATACTGTGATAAAAATCAGGAAAATTAAGTTTGAAAAATTTAGCAGAAAATGTGTGAAAGCCTCTTGGTGGCTTTTTTTTTTTTTTGGAAACTTTGGAAGCAACATGTTTTTTAGGCTCTAAAAAGAAATGCAGCACAATAATCAAACATGATGCCTTAGAGAAGTTGACTTCAACTCCAGAAAACTAAAAATAACCACAACCTACCGAACAGAGATCTGCTTACTCACAGTCAAACACTGTATTTTTCAAATAGCAACAAATGTGGGCACACAGTAGTGTTTGCAGTTAAAGGGTAGCTCAGTTCAGGCTCTCCTTAAAGTAAGCACTTCTTTTCTTTTTTTTTACCTAATAGAGTTCTTTTTGTGATCGTCTCCTCAGAGCAAACATTGCACCGCATGAATAAACATACCGCATCAAGAACACAAAAAGGAAGAACTTTTTACTTGGAGCACTTCTTTGACGATGGAAAGCATTAGAAATGCATTCTGCTGTGATAGAGGCCAAGTTTCACTTTGGTCAAAACCACCAGAGTATTTAATTTATCTCCGTTTCCAAAACAAAATGAGCACCAAAATTAAAGAAGACACCCAGTGCTGAAGCAACATAGAAATTTTTGATTTGCTTAAACACTAGTATAAATGTAATGGTGTTCGGATATTGGAATGTCAGGAGATCTAGTTGAAATAGCAGCAATTTCATCACTTAGATGAAAGTTTTGACTTTAGACTTTCTGGCTAAATCAAATGATTTATTATTTCAGTGAAATTCTATTAATTCTTTTAAGAAACAGCTTGATGTTTTTCTAAAATATGCATTAAATTCATAGCCAGCTAGGCATTACCTTTGCTTAGAAACCTTTAAAAAAAAGTTGAAAGCATTTAGCTGGTTTATTACTTCTATTCTATACAAAGGCAAGTTGTTGTTTTTTTAAGTTTTAGGATTTTATTTTCTTTAAAAAGAAGTCTCTGGTTGTAATCAATTTTACTAAAGCATCGTCACTCTAGTAAAGCAGCTCTGCTGTCTGCGACAGTCTCACTAAAGAAAGATAAAACTGTGGTTCAAGTCCTCCATTTTTATTCTGCCACACCAATCACCACTACATCAGACAATCTTTTCCTTTCTTAAAGGCATCATGGGAACAGTTCTTTCTTTAAAACTCTTGCAACCAAGTACTTATTTATTAGTTGTGCTCGTTTCCCCAGAAAACTTCCCAAAATTTGATCAGTCATTATCATGGTTTATTGTTTCACTAATGCTGAATAATGTCACCAAATGTCAAATACCTGCAAAGATCCAATATTTTGCATTCACCCTATCTGCTTACCTCATTTTCTGAAGTTTAATTTTTTTTATTTCTTTATTACCACACATTTAACATTTGAATTTGTTGAACCCATAAATTATTGTCTGGGAGCATATGTTACAGACTCATTCTGTTTCAGGCTTCAGAATTTCAGAATGTGCAGGAAAATGCTATAAGAGCAAGTTGGTTACCTTCAATTTTCTTTTTTTTTTCTTTTTTTTTTTTACAAGAAATGCATCTTTTGCAGAAATATAATGGCCTCTTAATGCCACTGTGCCACAGACAAACATACTTCTGACAATTTAGACAAATATCCAAAAAATAAATTGTACTCCAAGGTTGTTTATTGCACAGAAGTCTTAAAACAATGTGGAGGACAGACATCTGAATGTTAACTAAAATAAAATAACTTCCAACTGCAAAGGAATTGAAAATATGTATAAGTCCAGTAAGAGTCAAAGAAATGAATTTCAGTTGTTGTTTGGGTTCTGAGAAATGTCACTGGTTATTTTCTATTCATCAGAGAGCAGAGCTTCAAAAACGCCTCTGGGATTACAGATTCTTATCAGTGAATATAGCAAGTATCACTTGTTGAATAAACACTTGTGCTCGTACAGATGCAGCACAAAATGTGCCGTATTTACTTTGGTACTGGCATCTAAAGCTAAAGTTTTATCTTCAAATACCAATCCCAAGCTTTCAAAATTCACACTGCCTTCAAAATGCAGATCATTACTCTGGTTTCAAACCCATCTCAGGAGATTCTCTGCATTCTTTATGCAGATATACATTTTTGCTATAGCCCAGCTAATGCATAAAAAAAAGTACATTAGGCAACTTCTATGCAAATTGCAAAACACTGGAAATGTGGATGGTATGCATCTACATAATTTTATGAAAATAGGAATAATGTAGCTTTACTTAGTCACTAAGTATTGCCAATATCACTCTACTTTGGGGGTTAAGTAAATGAGAAACATTGTTTATTCCTGTTCCGAGAGAGTTTAATTAGATTGTTCTCAAAATTAGCTTTTAGATAATGTAATTTTACAACCTGTCTGAATTGAAGCAAGGTATCAAAGCCAGTCACTATGCATCGTGTTGTTTCCATAATCAAATACACTTCAAGCTTTATAAACTATGGTTTCGAGCAGTATGAGGCCACGTAAAAATTAAAGCCATTTTTAAGTTTCTAACATATAGCCAGAGCAAAACTGCATATTTAATCCTCATTAGCTTACTTGGAATGAACACTGTACGGGTTTATTAGTAAACAGCACAACAGTTCTCTAGTTTAATTGGTTGTGAGCTGCAGAGCAGCATACAAATTAAATAATGATAAATGTAAGGAAACAGTTATTCATCTTGACTCAGTTTATTACTCACAAAAATCCAATAATACCAACATGACCATAATGATGATAATGCGTGAGCTAGATATTTGGAAAATCTGCCGTGATAAATAAAGCTGTCCACATAAAGTTAATAATAGACATGAATGTGTTTGGAATTACCTCAATTACATTTGCACATTCGGCCTAATCAAATCAATTTCAACAAAGCAACCAGTAACAATAAGCAAAGAAACCTTGTTTTTGTGATGCAGAAATGCATAATCACAGCCATAATTATTACCTTTCACTAAACATTTCTTATTCCTTGTGTTTCTTTTAAAAAAAAAAGTAAAAAAGGCAAGATTGGAGAATTGATGCCTAGTATATTTATCTTAACCTCAGTCATTACTTTCATTTGGAGAAAACGCATCACTATAGGGACAAGGCTCAGTTATCAATCAGACACTAAACTCTCTCACGCTCTGCTGCTCTCTCATCACCTTTATTTAGTCAGCCCCCACTTTCCTTTCTCTCAAACACAGAGCGGGATGGAGGAGAAGCGCCAAGGCTGCTTGACTTAGAAGATGGTCAATAATCTAGATCAGCTTTAATGGATGCATGAAAAGCAATACAGCTGCACAGAAACTCCCTTGAGCCTTTTTTATTTTTTGCATGGGAAAAAAAAAGTAACTTATCAAAAGAAAACTTGTTTTAACATGCTTAAAATTTTAATCTAAGAGAAATATATTTACTTGACTGCTTATAAATATTGACTTCTTTTTTTTTCCGTTCCTTTACACAAACACCTACGAAGATTAGCTCGATAGGGAATGAGAATGCTTGAAACATGCTGAAGAGTTGGCTGAGGTTTTGCTTCACATGACCCAGTTGGGAAGCACTTTGATTATGCAACACAGACAAGACTTGATGATGATCACAACACGTTATTAAAGAAAGAGGCAGAAACAGCGAAGATAACGCATGTATCAGGAAACACTGAGAATCAGAAAAAAGGTGCAGAGTGCATAGAGGAAAAAAGAATAAGAGATAAATAAAGGGGGAAAAAAGATGCAGCAGTTATGCACAAGGATTGCAGCAACATATGAGAAGATAAGAGTGCTTTAACACTCCCAGCAGATATTTTCTGAGGCTTAGCAAATGTTCCCAATTCCCTTTGCCTCCTTTAGCTACTTCTCCATTGCTACAGATTAAACATGAGTAAAGAGTTTGCAAAGAGAGGAGATGGGAAGGAAGAATATGGGGTGGGAAAAAACAACAACAACAAAAACAGAGTTTTGTGGTTGCCATGGTGACAAGAGGGGAGAGATTCCAGAGTGGTCTCGGCCATTACGCAGTGTGTTCGGGAGATGGACTGTGCAGCACTTAGGCTTATTGCAGTGTGGGCTGAAAAAGAACATATCTAATATAGACGAGATGAGCTCCCACCAAAATGGTGGTTGGTAAGCATAGTCTTAATATAAAAAGGAGGTTGGTGTGCTGAGGCTTTACTGCCAAAAGCTCCATTTTTAGAAGCCAATTAGCTTGAAACAGATTCTGTGACATTTGCATGCAAACATACTAAAGGGAAAAAAAATCCAACTTAAGCCAATTATCATTAATATCTTTAAAACAAGAAATGTGGGGGGTTTTCTACCCTCCTGTCAAAAATGATCCCTTCCCCAATAAAGCAGAGCTTTACATTTTGTAATTTTTGTCTCAAAGGAAAGCTATGACATGTGATTACTGTAAAAGTGCAAGTCAGATATTATTGTTACAGAGTAACAACCCATATTTTTTCACTGTAGAAATTTTATACGTTTAATCTCTGCCTAGAAAAATAAAATTCTTAAATCCATCTTTGAATCAGGTTATGCTCATAGAGTAATATCAAATTATTACAACTTTACCTGCTAAAAGAGTGAGCCTCAATAGACTAACAGAAATTTTAACTCAGCTTTGGAAGGCAGAATGTCCAATTTGTCTTTTGGGTACGTCTTGTCAACATATCTGCCATTTGATCTTTCTCACACACCGACAAGAAAATTAATTACTGATAGTGCGGTTTCTCCTGCTATTCATATAAAACTGCTTTTGGCTCACTTTGACACTTCACTCAGACATCTAAACATTTTCCAGTTGGCATAGGCTTGTCCCTAAGCAAAAGGCAGAATCTCATTAAAGCCACTAACTGGTCAATTTTGATGAGTCACACCTCTGTCAACCAGCCAGAGTCAAGAGAATTTTCTTTGTTTTTGTGCAAGTTATCAAAATTTATTTCAAATCAGTACAGGGTCAGAGGAACACACGTTACCAGCAGGACTGAGAACTTGAAGAGAAATTTGGACCACAAATGTAATCCCCCCCCCACCACCCCCCCGTCTTTTTACTGTTAACACAAAGTTTTTGTCAGACAGGGGATGGGACACAAATTCTTTGTAAAGAGCAATGTCTTTGCTTTCAAATGTGTGATGTTTGCCAACAGTGGTGGTGTCAGTACTAGCAGAGCAGTGAACAGGAGCCGTTTTTGTGTTTGTGTTAGATGCCCAAATAATTGCTTGGGCTTGGAGTCTGTGTTTAGTTTCTGTGGCATTGCTTGACGAGGCGTTCGGCTGAGTTGTTCCTCAGTGTTTTGGTATCCTTCATGGTTGGATTAGTGCTTTTTAACAATGACATCTGTACTGCACACATCTTATGCAGCTCCCTGGAGGGGGGACTATATTTATACCAAAGAGTAAAGACATGAAACAAAGGATTCAGAATTGGTTTCATTATTTTTTTTTATTTTTTATTTACAGCTGAGAACTGTATTTTTAAGATAAACTGAAACATGGTTATTATTTTTGGACACTTCAGAACAAGGCAAAGCAGTTTGTTGAAATGCCAAAACGTCTTTGCTTTCCAATGTCTGAAAACAGTCCTTCAACCTATAATTTACTGGAACCTTTAAAAGTTTTTTTAGAACATTTGCAGGAACATACTAAAAGTCAATATGTAAGCTACTGCAAAATAAAAATTCAGACAGCAGAGCAGAATTTGATGCAATGAGTAGTGTTATTATGCCAACATGCTAGTGACTGGTATAAGCATATGAGATACCTGGGTGATCCCCACAGCCCCCAAAAGAATGAAAAAACGTTTAGACCTACACAGGCATCTATTTTTGATAACATAACCGCAGGCAATATCCATGCATCATATTTGACAGTGAACTGATATCACATTTCCAATCTTGTAAAATAAGTGGACCAAGCAAATCACTACATCACACATGCACCCACACTTTTCACTTTGGACGAATGCACAAGAGTTCAAACTCCAGGTCAGTTGTTTCTTTATTTACCTGAAGCTGTAGGTGAATAAAGTAATTCTACAAAACCTAATAATGTACACATGCTTGGAATGAACACGCTATGCAGTTTTGCTACTTTCATAAATGAGAGATTATGTGCATGAATGAGATTATGTGCAAATCCTGTATGCAAACAGGCTTGTGGTTGTCCATCATACTTTAGTGCTATGAAATGACCTGTAAAAGTAAACATCAATCATCTCAACAATGGACTCAAACTGAGTTTAAAGTGAACAACTTAACCCACACTGAGCATAAGGCCTGAAGCTGCAAGTTTGCAGTACATATGAATACTATGCAACACCGAGTAAATGTATCATGCTCACATCATGGAGGCTACACAAACATTTTTGTGTCACTAACTTGCTCATTGTTGACTATCCTGCACTGTTGCTGACTGAAAACTAAATTCAATCAAAGCACAGCAGCAGGTATTGATAGTGGCTTCCACTCAAACAGCCTTTGCACTGATCAGCTAAAAGCAACATGATATCATCCTGGGGTTTCTCAGATTCCAGCCAATATTAATTAACCACAATTTACAAAGACCTTATTGTGTTCCTTTGTGGCAAGACATAAATGAAATATTCCCTTTATGTCTTTGCCAAATGTTTCAGATAGAACATGTAGCATCAGTGCATAAATTGTGTCCTGTGCACAGTTAAAGGGAGACGGTTCTTATTTGCATATCACTTCTATTTTTCACAATCCAATTAACATTCACTGTAACTTAGAGGGCAGCACCACATGTCAGCACAGCAGAGCACTTATCTTTTCCCCTATGGCATAGGTCGTTCTAGTAGGGCTTGCCAGTGTCGTGAGGAAGGAGACAGGTAATTATGACTTTGTACAAATTCCTCCTGTTGCTGAATGCACTGACATTATCACAGGAGTAAAGAGCTCTATTATTTCACAAAATGCATTGTGTGGACAAATCGTTGACTTCGTGTATGATCAAAACTAAATAGTTTAAAATATATAACCATTGAGGTTAGCTCTCAGAAGTCTAGAAGTTTAGTTTAAAGAGATAACCACAATCCCCCTGTTGCTTTTGAAAGGAGTAAATTGCTCTTTTGCCATCTTGACTTTGACTATTTTTAGCCATAGATTATAGTCTGTGACCTTGTCAGTCATTGCTACTGATGATTTATAAGTACAATACATCCATAACATTTCTTACTGCCTCCACAATGGGTCAGAAACTTGGAACAAATAACACCAGCCTTCCCAAAATTAAGTGTTTAATCATCAAAATAAAGATGCTCAACCAGGCCAAGCAGAATGTTAGATTTCTGAGACACATTTTATATAACCTAAAATATCTATAGTCCTTAAGGATCTAAAATATCCATAGTCCATAAGGATATATTTTTTTAAAGTAGCCAACACATTTCTGACAGATGCAGCATGTCAGTACAGGTCAACTAAACACCTGGAGTATCAGATAAGCAAGTAGAGGTACACAGTAAATTATTTCTCTTTCCTAATGCTTTTATCTTCTATGATAAAACATTTGAGTTTGTAAAGGAATTTCAAACGCCGAGTTAACAATTAGAATTCTGTAAATAATAATAGAACTCATTGGCAACTTGCACAGCGTTTTTCAAGATCCTATCAGTTCAATTCATTTGCTAAAAAATATATTCTGCAACAACGATAAAAAAAAAAAAAGAAAAAAAAAAAAAAACAACCTTCGGCATTCATGAAACATCTAACCAGTCTTACCTTCATAAACTGCTTTAAATCCCTGCCCGCTGACAGCATAATCAGATAGCAGCCACAAGGTGAGTCTGGAGCCTGTACTCACAATAGGTGAAGGCAGCTGGAACCCAGTTAACCTAAGGGGGGAAATATAAAAATAAGAAGAAAAAAAATTCAGTCCTGTGATCCAAACCATAATACAATCAATTGCAAAAGTACTAAAAAAAAAGTCTCAAGTAAGCTTGCTTTGTATTTTTCACCTAAATGCAAACTTACCAATGCAACTGTAAAGAAAACTTGGTGAGCTTTGAAATCATCTATCCACTGTCAAAAAAACCTAAATAAAACACGACAACTTCCCATATTTAGCATTTCTTTAGCAAATGGTGCAACTGTAGTTACTGCAAACATAAACCTGCAGTGGAGTCAGTGTGGGAAGAAACACAGAGACAGATACCAAAAAATTTAAGACAGAGTAAATAGTCATTTTTACCAATGTGTCATATTTAGATGGGGTTTTTCCAGTGATCAACATTTTTTGAGGTGTTTAAAGACCTTTTAAATTCTCAATGAAACAAAAAAGATCTAATTAAGAAGCTTAAACCGACTGATTTGATTGTGTCAATTTTCTAGTTCTATAACACATTTCAGCTCCAATCAAACAAGTAATTGGTACTTTGGTAAACATTACTTATAATTTTAGGGGTTCTTAAAGTTTGGTAGTAGAGAAAAAAGGACATGTAAATTTCTTGTTTGATTAATTGAATACGTTTCAAATGTAATAAAAACTGACCATCCTGCCCTTTTAAAAATGGAACAAAACAGTTTCAGCATTAATTGGCAGCTAATAAAAACTGTGATCATCACACCTCTGAGATCCAATAACACATCAAAGATCCAAAAACACCTACATTTAGGGATGGAAGAAGTGCTATTTTTAACTCTGTAATTCACATTGAGAACATGCAGCTGAAATTATCTATTAACTTTTGTGCTACCTTTGATTTGCAAGTCCCAAATGTTCTAAAGAAACATCAAATGAGCATTCTGTTCCAAGTACAGGCCAACGCAGCAAATAAAACCATACCACAAGTCAGTAAATATTATTATGCAAACTAGAACTTTGATGTTGAAACCAAGTCACTCAGATATATATCATACACAGACACTCCAGAATCAGACCACCAGATCAAAGCTAGTGACAATGTATATATTATTGTAGTCAAATTGAATACACCATATGTAAATAATAATAATAATAATAATAACTGTCATTTTCTTGCCTCCTTGACTGCATATATTTTGATCAATTTCATGGCCTAGTGAATGGTACCAAGCTGAATGAAGGTTTTATTGCCACTAAATTTTCAGGTTCCTGTGAGATCACCATCTTACATTTTCCTTATTACTTTTTTTTATATTCAAGGATAAATTGTTTGATTAAAAACAGAAAAAAATGTATATCCTTTAGTAATTGCTCAAATATTCTGGAAGTCAGTCATGCCATGAGTGACTCATTTTCTAGCATTCACGAAGGGAGCTATACGAAACATCAACAGTGTAGCGCGAGGTTGAGTAATTGCATTTGTAGGGCTTTGCTGGAATTTTTGATTCACTGTCATATTAACTGTCTTGTAACATTGCACATGTGTTTTATACATAGTGCATAAGAGCTGCAGCATCATGCACTGGGCACTTCCAACATGTTTAGCTTGTGGCAGCCAAACTGCGTAAGCTACAGTTCCAAATGCGTAGAAGGCAATGCCAGATTGTTGAGGGGTTTTTTCCCCCCACATTGGCATTGCATCACTCTACTCTACTGAAAAGAAAACGTATATAAAATACAGTGATATTGATTTAAATAAGCACCACCAAACAATCTTACTACCTAATAAACTTGTCTGGTCATGTTTCATTCAGTCTGAAATCATTCACTTAACACAACTTACTGAACACCCAATGTCAACTTTTTAGATTAATTCCACTCTATAAAGAACAGAGTGTGAGAAAAATCTATTTTCCATGAGAAACACTTAAAAACTACTGCAAAATTTTGCATATTTTTGCTGAAGTCGAATGTCTCAAAAGCCAAATAAATAATCCTCATCAAGAATCCCTTGTGAAAAAGGGATTTTATTTTACACATGATGGTTACATAAAATGTTTCAAATCAAGGAAAAGGACAAACCTCAAAGGCATATTTTGTTGAGAAACGGTGGTAAAAGAATTTGGATAGCTAAAGGTGTTGTCACTGGAAATCAGAGGTAATGTGTGATGGTATTAGGTTTGTCACTCTGCAGCCTCCAGACACCATGCATTATAGAATCAGTGAGTTTCTTTTAGTATATCTGTACTAAAAGTTTGCACACATTTTAGATATGCTTAAATACATGCATGTTTATGTACCTTTCCTGTTGTGTTTCAGTTTTGTTCACCTCCCCTAAATTAAGCTGGACTTGGTCATATCTAAAGAAAAAAAATACTGATAATGAAGCTCTTTCTCAGAAAATGTTCTTCCAAATAGTTTATCTTAGCCGTTATTGTATGAGTCCATGAACCTTTACTCTTAATCCATAGCCAGTGATCCGATAACTGGGGAACTAACTTGGATCTATCAAATTTTGTTGTCTCGACAGCTTTTTCTTGGATTTGTATTCAGTGCCCCTGAGTGAACACTTCCTAGAAACAAAGACAACTTGGTTTGACCCTGCCACATCTTTCAAAGGATATTTGATGGCAACAATCTAGGAACATCAAATTGAAGTCTGCCACAGATCTCCAATTGCACTTAGGCTCGGACTTTGACAGGACCATTCACACCCATAAATGTGTTTATCTAAACCGTTCCGTTGTAGCCCTGGCAGTATGTTTAGTGCTTTTCTACTTCTGAGAGCTGAACCTCCACCTCAGTCTAAAGCATTCTGCTGCATATAACCAATTTTCTTTCAGGATTGCCCTGCATTAAGATCCATTTTCCCTATCAACTCTGAGCAGCTTCCCTGTGCCTACTTGTTTTTGCCAGTCTTCCATGAAGGTCAGATTTGCAGAGAGACCAGCTAATAGTTGTCCTGCCAAGATTCTGGCACCTGAGCTGTAGCTTCTCTGCATCTCCTGCAGAGAAAAAAATGCAATTCTTTGTTGCTTCTGTGATAAAATTGCTTTGCTTGCCAAGTAATTTAAGGGGATGGGCATATGCTGGCATGCCTGCACTTCAATTTTCTGATAATTTACTGAAAACGGCTCACATTGTTCAGTGCTAGATTATTATTTCATAATAATTATAAAAAAAACACATCCGATTTTGTTTTACAGTACACCTGTATTTCTACAGATTAAATTACACCAAGGTGGAAAGTAATTTCTAATAAAGGCAAGTTCCTAAAACAATTTATTAAGATGGGTTTTTATTTAGGGATGCCAAGGGAGGGTGAATACAGATGCAAACCTTTTAGATTTTTAAGAACAAAACTGACATCCATTAATTTTTCATCCACTCACCCTAGTGCTATAAAACACCAATAAGATTCACTAAAGTTGTTCTAAATGTTGCATGTCAAAATGTGTTATTTCAGTGCAGTACATTTTAACTTAAGAGTTAATATATTTTATCTGTCTACATGAATGCTTACTTTGAGAACTTGTATAATAAATATTCTAAAAAATAGGTTGGGATTGTGCATTAAGTTTTCAATTCAAATTAAAGCAGTTTAAGATCTTTTCAGTGACTGTATCAGTTATATCTATATCAGTCTAATAAAATTTGTTTTCTTTCATTATATTGTTGCTAATTACACAAAACCAGTCCATTATTCAAAATCTTATTGCATAGCATTTTCATAGCCACTTGATACCATTCATAACCAGTAAAACAGTATGTCATGAAAGCTTTTATATTCTTTAAAAGTGGCCCAATAAAATAAAGCTCGTCAGTTTAATTGTGATTTTCAAAAGGAAGACTTAAAAGAGCCACAAAAGTATCGTCGCAAATTTTTTTTTAAAAGGTACTAGGATTAATCAGCATATCTTACACAATGAGGCAAAGTAATTATATAATTTTGGCAAAGAGCCTCTTTGTGTTAGGAACAACATTCTGCTGCAGCATTGCCATTTTTAGCAATCAAAACAATTTACCACCCACAGAGCGGCAGAGATCCGTCAGAAACCCAGACAGACACAGGCGAATTGAAACGCAGGTGTCCTCCGCTCATTTGTTGCCCATCGCCACAAACTGATCTGCCTGTGCATGTGGATCGCCACGAAGAATCAAAATCCTTGTGTACATATTCTGACAGAGGACAGTGTTGCTGGCCAAACTCAGCTAATTGTTTAAAAGTCACTTTTATTTTTATTTTTTCCCCATTTGCAATATGTGCCCCCTCTCTCTCTCTCATTACATGTTTCATCTTATAGAATTTATTACATCCCACTTTTTTATTTCTAAATATTAAAATGTGTTTAAGTGTCACAATGCAGGGGGGAAAAAAAATCCCCCAAAGCACCGCCTATGTATGATAAACTAAAAAGAAGAGACGCAAATACACGCCTGTGGCAAACCAAGAAAGATTGCCACATGCTAAACGACAGGACACATGTTCATGCAAATAGCCCTTTTACTTGACCACAAATTGAGTTGGAAGGCAGCCATCTTGGTCCAGCAGCAGCAGCAACACTGCGGGAAAGTGGGGGATTAGATAGAGGGTGTAATGCAGAGCCCGAGGAGAAGGGGCGGTCAACAAACTGGGAGGGATTCTCGCAGCGTCCAAATCGCGATCGTCAAGCATGAGCCAGATACGGCGCTGAATCACATGCCAAGCACAGATAAAATTGGAGACACACAGACGCTGGTTTAATGTGTGAAGGCTGGGAAGATGACATTTTGCTATGCAATACGGGCAACGGCAATCTGTGAATTTGTGAAAATGAAAAGGGAAAAAAAAAAAAAAAAAAAAAACCTGCCACGGGAGTCTGCTGCTGTTGTCGAGGGAAAGCTGCGAGAAAATGTTGACATTGCAACAGACATGGTAAAGAATAGATTTCCTTCACAGGTGTCTCAAGTGAGGGCCAGATTGATGAAGAGAAGGGGGGAAAAGAGGCATATAATGTGTATTATAAAAACAAAAGGAACAATTATGTTCTCCAGAGAGAAGGATAAGCCTATGTGTTTATACGTTCAACCACAAAGGAATGTATGCACTATATGTATAGTTCTTAGCATTAAGGCATTCCTGCTGTGTGTGGAGAGAGCAGAGGTCCATTAAGAAGAGTTTTCACCTGACTGGCTTCAGAGTCATCTCAATGAAGAACCTCTGCTTCCAATTAGTCCAGCCTTACCCCATGGGGACGGGAGGAGGGGATGAACGGACCGGGAAGATGGAGTCAGACAGTAAATGTGTAGCCGTGAGAGAGGAGAGAAAAGGGTGGAGGTGGTGCCAACACCATCGGGTGAATACAGCGTCTCCAGAGTTGTCAAGGGATTTTTGTCTCTCTCAGTGAAAAATGCTGTCCTCACCTGGCCTGTCAGTTCATTTTTGACCATGTTTTGGTAGAACTGGAAGCAAGCAATGCTTGGCATTATTGATTAAACAGTCTTCCAGGAGATATTCAAAGTAGACTGCAACTCCTGATTAGGTGGCTTCTGAAGGCATTTCCTCATATTGGATTTAATTAGAACTATTTGATTCTAAAGACTTGAGTTTGTGTTGGTTTATTACATAAAATCCCAATAAAACAAAATTTTTTCCAACTTGACAAAATGTTAAAAATTTCAAGGTGTATGAATACATTTACAAGCTGTTGTTTTTGGAAACGTACAAACCTCACAGAAGAGAGTGACTAAGGTTTATTTACTCTGGAAAACCTCCCATACTTGCTTTTAGGGACTCGCCAAGCCACACAAAAGCAGTTTTACTTATTTAAACGTTTGTGTATGTTTTGTGCTCTCCGCTTGAAAATATGTGCATGCCTACAACAGCATAGACTAAATCAGGCCATTCATCCTTTAATCTTATTCACTCAATGTGTGGGTGTATGAGTGTGTGTAGAGTGTATTCTCAGGATAGAAGGTAAGCACAGTGCTGATGCAGCTGATTTTTTCCCCCCTAAAGGAGGGGAGAGGAAGGATAAAAAAAAATAGATACAGCAGCAAGATTTTGATGGCTGAGTCGAGGAGAGACATTAGCCAATAAATGATGGGTGGTTAGAGAGAAGGGAGGAAAGTGCATGGAGAAGAACGAGGGTATATTTTTTATTTGCGTGCGTGCGTGCGTGCGTGCGTGCGTGCGTGCGTGCGTGCGTGCGTGCGAGCTTATGTGTGGCATATCCTTCCCTTCCAGGACCCTGTGCACCTTGTCAGTGGTCAAGGCCAGAGGCTGATGTTCAGCTGTTCTCTGGAGCTCTAACTCTCCTCTGACTGCCTGTCACACAAACAGCAATGTTCTGAGCTAACCTCATGATGCCTAAAACGGTGCCTCTGCAACACACACACACACACACACACACACACACACACACACATAAAGCCCAACAAATTCTTAGTCTCCGCCCTTTTGTGCATGCTTCGAGATAAATTGCTGTTGGATCCAAATTTTAAAACCGTTGTCAAAATCTATGACTACGACTCATCCCTTTCTCCATCTAAGTAAAGAACAAAATGTGTATCCACGTAGAGGTTAACATGGTGCTTCACTCCCACACAAACACACACAATTAGATAACTCCAGGTAACAAGAAGAGTTTCACACACAAGTATATATATATATATATATATATATATATATATTTTACCCCCATCAGCCCTCTCTTCTTTTCCTGGCCTAAACGTAACGCTGCACGTCATTTTGCCCGGGGCAGGATCTGGCCTTGACAGAGCTGCCTTCGGTGCCTTCAGTTTCATTTAAAACTCCTGGTGTTTAAAGCACTAATTATGCTGCTTAATGGCTTTGCAGAGGCAGTAAAAAAAAAACTGTTAATGGCAAAGACTGTGGTCGATGTAGACTTTTTGGCACCTGTTGATTTTAAGCATGTCATTTTAAATGGCTTAAGAAATAAATATAAACGAGCTAGCTCTTTAAAAAAAAAAAGAGGGTAAAATCCAAACCCCATCAACACCACAGGGGGTATATTTTTAAACTGGGGATTTTTTTTTTCTGTTTTTAAAAATTTAGGTGTTTATTTATCCTGTGCCGTGCCAGACAGTGGACACAGAACCAGAAGAAGACAATCCTAATCACGCAAAAGCCTGGTTTACACATTCTTGAACAAAAAATTATATAGGAATTACATGAAAATGACTTTTTACTTATCTCATTTCATAATTTCTCTGTCATGCATTATTCCTTTTATTACAAAATGCAGCATAGCACCACATGATGGACCCTGTGCCGGGTTTTACTGCAGTGCTCTTTCACTTCAGCCCATCCCCAAAACCGCATTTCCACTGAGCTTTGTGCTCCTTTCATATACTTTCCCTGAAAAGTGAGAGACTGCTGAATAACTGAGTGCAAAGATCATCTTTTGCATGCAACATTCGGTATGCTCTGCCCACTCCTAATGGCTTCCACCCAATTTGAAGCTCTTTAGATCTTTTAAAAGGTGTGTTTTTTCCATAATCCACTCTGATCTTCCCAGTTGTCTCTAACAAGCTTTTTTTCTTTAGATCTTGTCCTGGAAGAGTATGAAAACTTCACAGCTATGTCATGATCCACCTAAATGGAATTTTAAAATCTTTGGGTTTTTTTTTGGTTTTTTTTTTAGAAATATATCTTTGAAGATCACAGAGATGTATCACTTCTTCTGACTTTTAGAGAACCACTTTTTCAAAGACTAGTTCAGGTAACTTAACAGATTTTTTTTTTTTTTTTTGCTGGGCTCACTAGGTGTTTCCAGTATGTCAGTAGACAAGGTTTCAGATGAGCAGACTGCATCACTTGGGCATTTTGCTTATTCCCCACGTCACTTTCTTCCAGCCTGAATCGTTCTTAAAGTTTCCCCAATATCCTGCATATACCAGCATGCAACTTGGGCCAGTGATAACTAGGGTTGAAGACCCAGCACCACAACTCTTGGTAAGAAAATGGCCCACAAACTGTCTGCAAACCAGCTACACTACCATAACTCTTGCTTTACACTCGTTATTTCTGCCTCGCCTTCATTCCAAGATACATTTGACTACACAAGAACATTGTTTTGAAGCACCACAAAAAAAAAAAACTAAAAAAAACAGGGTGATGTCTTAAACTTCACTTGGGGATGTATACTAGGATATTCAGCTACTCATCAACTGGCACCATTCCGGCTTGAACTGTACCGATTAAGTCCTACTTGATTCCTTTGATTTAATCCAAGAACCTCACTCCATTCTTGATAAATACAATTATCTTGCAATAACTGTTCTAGTTGATGACTGACAGTATCTAAAGAGATAAAGCTCCTTGAACAATGCCATGATTCCTAATCTGATCTCTCTCACATATTTCCATCTCAGCTTAGGGTTGATGACCAGGATCCAAAACTGAGACCTGCACATTTTGATTCAACAATGGAGACCATCTTGAAAGCACATATTCAATGTAACCTGTCTGTATACATGTATATTTTTCAGTGCCATCAGTGTCACCTTTCTGAAAAGTTCTCGGTTTGGTAAAGGTGGATCTCGATAGAAGCCACAACAGTTTTAAAAACAAAACAGCTTTCCCCCACATCCCTCAGCGCATCTATATTTAACACACCGCCGACATATTTTGACTCGGATAGCCCTTTTCCTTTGGTCTGTCTTGTGAAGAAAGTCAAGCCGCAATGAGCGGAGTCACATTCCAACATGACATCACAAGATATCAGCACCGCATGGACAACCTGTGAGGAGAGGAGAGCTTCTCAGATCTCTCCGACGCTAAACGTAGACGGTGAGTGAGTTCAAGCTGAAAGTCAAACCACAGCGAAGTCATTAAGAAACCAGCGCCTCTCTAGAAGGAGGGTGTGGGGAGACATGGAAGAAGATAGGCTGAAAGAGAGGGAAAAAAAAAAAAAGCCAGAGTGGAAGGCTAGCGTTCGAAGAAGATATGAGAAGAGAAGAAAACACATATTAGCACAGACTGGATGAGATTTTAAACAGATGAGGCACACTCGACAAAATTGGAGCAACTAAATAACAGCGTGTTTGGATGCTGGAAGTGAAAAACAAACTGCATGCGAGAACGGAAAAATAATGGAATCCGAGCTGCTGAGCACAAAAACAAAACCAATGCACTGATGAAAACTGGAGAGCAATTTATAGTGTCTAAACAATCACGGGATGCCTTGGGTTTTTGGTCTTTAAGAAGACAAGAGCAGCAGCTAAGGACCAATTAGTAATCATTTGCTTTGTGGAATGACAAAAGTAATCACCATCCACATTAAAAGATGAGTATAAATAAGTGGAAGGTTTATGGGATATTGTACCAATGCTTTACTGGAGATAGTCGGGCCGTCATCTTAGAGCGGATCTGTCTCTTAAATCTAATTCCACCCAGGATTTGCAGTAAGTGGAGCATAATGGCTTCCACACATTCTCATAGATGTAGTTCTTCTGCTGTGCCCAACAGTCAGCAAGTTAGCATGACTGGTTTATCTGTGAACCATCTAAAATCCATTAACAGCATATTAGATTGTGCCGATGTTATCTGCATCTCCCCAGCACTATGAATATCTCTGAAGCAACTCAGTATGCCTAGTACATGTGCAGAAAATGCATATGACTATCCATAAGTTTAGCATGGATGTCTGATTAAAAAAAAAAAACATATAAGTGCTCATGTTGAATTTTTAAGGCATATTGTCAAACGTAAACCACACAGGACAAAAACGGAAGAAACTACAAGGTCTAAAAATAATGCTAATAGTATAGTGCAGTGCACCCTAAACTTGACTGCATGCAAAACTACATTGAAATGTTATTTACAAATTATGAGAAAAGGTTTCATAAATAAAAATCTGAAACATGTGGTCTGCTTTTATAGTAATTACCCTGGAATCAAAACTGTCTGGAATAATTGTTAACAGTAATTATAGTTGAATATTTTTTGCTTATTCATCTTCTGAAATTAGCTCACACTCAGTCAAACTGAATCCAGTGGGGGTTTGTGCCACAATGCACCTTCTATGCACCACAAATTTGGAACAAAGTTCCAGAAAACTGTAAAACAGCTGAAACACTGAGTGCCTTTAAATCTCAATTTAAAACCCACCTGTTTAGAGTTGCTTATGGATAAATTAGGGTTAGAGTGCAGGTTTTAACGTCTTCAATGTTTTTATCTTTATTTTTTTTTTATCTACTTCCACCCCCCATCCCCAGGGAGGTGCAGGTACTGCCCCCCACTCTTAGAAGTATAAAAGGGTGCGGGTGCAATCCCCCTTCTTGAAAGTGTGGGGGGTTGGGGGGGGTTGTCCACCCCTGGTTGAAAAGGGCCGCGGGTTTTAATGTTTTTATCTTTATTTTTTTTTTATTTATTTATTTATTTATTTTTTGTTACTGTTTATTCAATGTAACATGACTGTTTCTGTTTTTAATGTTGTAAAGCACTTTGAAAAACCTTGCTGCTGAAATGTGCTATACAAAAAAAATGTGATTGATTGATTGATTGATTGATTTGTGGACAAGTCTTGCCACAAATTCTCAGAGGTATTCCAACTCATGAACAGGCTTCACTGTAAACCATTTTAATGTAGCCATGCTTATTTATTTAGGCTTTTCATTGTACTGCAAGGACATCAACATCCCCATAGAGTGATGCATGGTACTACGTTATTATGCACCGGGGATATAGTTTAGGGTGAGGTGCAGCATCAGTTTTGTATGTGAACTAGTTTAGTCTTCGTCCGGTTTATTTTTAATAATGATTGTCTTTGTCACTCTTTTGTTATGCCCAAATTTGTCGAGCGCACAGCTCAAAGTTGTCCAAATGCTCCTTGTCTTCATGATGGTGTTTGCTCACTAATGCCCTCTAACAAAGAACAAACTGTGAAGGCAAACAAACTCTTATCCTTCCCAGCGCTATTTATTCTGCGATAACAATATACACAGGTGGACTCTGTTTACACTTTTGAAAGCATCTTGTTGTCATGGACTTTATTTCAGTAAAAAAAAATAACTCAATACTTCTGCGTCTGTAATATACATTAATCTGTTTTTGTCTATCATATAAAACCCTTATAAAATATAGAAATGTATTGTGGTGATGAAAAAGAAACGTGAAAATGTTGACGTGATATGAATGCAAAGCACAGTGATTTTATTCCTTAAAATAGTCCACCCTTCAGTCCAACTTAAGAAAAGTTCAAAAACCAAACCAGAATTAAATTCTTTGTTTACTTGTCCCCCCTCTGTACAGACATAAGTCAATTATGCCCACAGCAAACAAATCAAAGCTGACAAATGGAACAAGGTGACGTCCGTACTCCCTCCCCTGTGTTTCCACTGCTCTGCACAAATCGCTTTGCAATAATCCTCAGGCAGAAAATAATTAGGGATAAAAAAAAAATTATTCAATGTTGTGCCCCTCTTGTCCCCAGCAAAGTGACAACTCTAAGCAGTAGCTATGAGATATGTCGTTGTTTACTTCTTTGTGAAAACATATGCATGCGTGTGCGCGTGTGTGTCTGTGTGTAAGTGAACAGAGCAATTATGACACAGAAGGCTGTGGAAAATGATCAAGGAGAGACTAAGGGCAGACATAAGAGATCACATTGACATCAAACAGGAGGCAAGATGAAAGAAATGCTGCATGACTGACAAATAAGCTAAAGGAGTGGATAGTATTTAATGCATGCTTCTTTTTAGGTGGTTGAAATAAGTAGTAATATTTTCAGTATTTAGATGTGTCCTTTTCTTTTTGAATCAACCGAGCAGCCATTTCGAACCGAGCTGAAATGGTTTTTGACACCAACATTACTACACAGAAAAAGCCTCATCACCGATTGCACACTAATGTAAGCCATACCCCCATCTGATTAACTCCAAGTTCTCTTTTTTTCTCTAAATGATCTTCCGTAACTTAAAAAGTCTACTATAGCTGTGATTAGAACATTTCCATGTAGGATGTACAAGATTCTGAATGTTTCCAAGGTGGTAATAGCAATTTTTTATACTGTGATTTGATGCAGTCTAAGAGGTGTTAACCTCCGTAAAACATGGAAGTAATATAATCAGGTTTGAGTCTATAAAACATTGGTATGGAATATTAATCAGAGTCATTGGATGACTCTACTACAGAGAGGCAGAAAACACCCAAGTATCAAATGCATCTTTGCATTTGATACTTATTTTTAATGAAGTGTTATGCCAGTGCCAGACATATTTCCATTTTTAATGACAAATGCACAAAGACCAAAAATAGATCAAATCTAAATCTATCAGCATTTTACTCCTGTTCATGAGTGAAATGAAAACACAGGCTAACATGAATAAAACTAGTAATTTCCTCAGAAATATGCACATTCCTAGCTACAATTTGCTTTTGTATTTTCTATGCGTACAGTTCTTTGCATGCGACTTGTTCCCACTCAATGTTTTTTCTGTTGTTGTAAGAGTAGATCTATGCCCATGTTCAGAGGCTGATAGGAGAGATAAATAAGACATAAACTACAGGAGAAAGAGTACTGTGACAAAGTATTCTCCTTTCTACATACTGCTCCTGTTTTTGCTTGTTTGTCATCCTTTGGTTGTTTTAGAATATTATAAACACACACAAGTGGACAAGGATACAAAATGCAGTTTTCCTATGATTACTTCATTTATTAAGGAAAGAACTGTCTAAACCAAGCTGCTCCTGCGAGACAAATTGACTCCCTCACATACATAATAAATGGTTGTGCCACCTAAAAATGGCCATTAATTAATCTTTTGCATCGCTGTGAAGGAATTTTGGAACGCTCTTCATTTTGGTTGTTTTGAGTCATTCAGAGGTGAACTTGCTAGCTTGCTTCTAGATCAATGTCTTGCTGAGTAACCCGAGTGTGCTAGAGGTTAATGTCACAAACTGATGGCCAGGAATTCTCCTTTACCAACACGTCGACATCATGTCTTATTCTGAAAATACAGTGACTTTTATGCCAGATGTGAGCTGCATCATGTACTCCTTCCAAAATGTTCAACTTTGCAGCTGAAGGATTTTTGCTGATGCTCTTTAACTTCAGAGCATTTTTATGATGCATAACCATAGCAACCAGAGCACAACCAACATCGCTAAGACCTTCCTCCTGGCTCTGATTGGTTGTTTCTGACCAGGAGCGATGCATTTCTGAGGTGGAGAAGATCAACAGTGGCAGTATTAACAAATATGTAAAAAAAAAAAAAAATTATAGAAGGTACTTACTGCAGCATTAATAAAGTATTTTGGAATTAAATTGAATTTAGTTTCTTAACTTGTCTTCTCTCAGCTCAAATTACCAAATATTTTATTGCATTGGTAAATAAAGTAGTTACACAAAGCACTGTGAAGAGATAAAAAGACTTATCCTGGCAAGCATCAAATTTTTTCATGCGTTAGGCACACAAGGTTGAGAAAGTACTAGTGTGCATATGACATGACGGACATATCAGTAAATGGATGAAATAAACAAATCCCAAAATACAGTCTACACTTGGGCGACAGCAGAGTGCATGCTCTATGAAATGCTGCCAATTTGCCTCTTCGTGGAGAAAAGGCCAAATCCTTTATTCACAAGTTGATGCTTTTGCTTTTGCTCCATCTCTGACTAATCCTCCCTCCTGCCCTCTTCTTTATAGAGCAGCAGCAGGGCAATTTATATTGACGGAGTTAACATTCCCACAAAACAACATTTTATCCTACACAGAGCCAAAGGCAAATATTTGATATGGGAGTGGATAGTATTTAAGGAACAGAAAAACGGTCTACATTTAATTTGCAAAATAACTTGTATTAAAATCTCCTACAACATTATCCTTCACAAGTCAGCTTTTTTTGTGTGCAGATTCAACTCTATTATTATTATTTTCCTGTGTTAACCATGTACAGATGTGTGTACAAACACAAACATCTTTCACTTGTGTTGTAATAAAAATAATATACACCCCCTTTATGCTTAAAGATTAGAAATGAAATACAATGAACCGATCAATTACCCATCCTGAAGATCATAAGATCTGGCATTTAATGCATTTTGTTTCATTTAACATTCATTTCAAGGAAGCAGTTTGGACAGAAAGTCTATTTGAAGCAATAAGGTAAACCATGGCTCACAAATAAATTATTTGAGTTGAGTGGAAAACCTAAATGTCTCCAGCATCAGCCAAATATGATGATGCTATATCCTGTCAGTTTTTCTGATGCGTTGTAATAAAAGCAAATATTTGCAGCCAGGTTTCTGAGTCTATCAGAAGTCTACTCAGACAAAAAGTGTAATATTCCTTAATAAATCTTCCAAAAGCATTAGTCGCAGTGTTAGTTGCTCATGAATGATTCAGTAAATAAGGAATGTGGGTGTCTGCGCAAGTCATGATGGATTATTCCAACATAAATTATAAAATTTAAGCGACGGCTTATTATAAATACCTTATGAATATTTACTCGAATTTACATCATATACACTTGTTTCTCCATTGTTGTGATCCTCTGTGGTTCCCACTGCAAAGGAACCCAACCAATAAAGCCCAAAACAAGATTGCGTGGGAGATCTAATTAGCCAGCAGAGCTAAAAGGGACACAGTGACCGATGGAGCTCCCTACCAATTCCAATGACTTCCTACCCATCACTCTTCTTTTACTCCGGTGGGAAGGATGATCAAAGAGCAGCAGAAGGAAGAAGATGGAGAGGGAAGAGAGAGTAGGAGGAGGAAGAGGGTGTTGGTCTTGCATGCAAATAGAAATATGCGTGCATGTGTATGCGTGTGTGTGAGTGTATACATGTATGTGTGTGTGTGTGTGTGTGTGTGCGTGCGCATGAGTATCCTGAATAACACCCTGGATCTGGAATTAGTAACAGTAGCACACAGATACTCAGATTTCTGCTTTGGTTGCTCTCTGTCTGCAGGTCTTAATATTAATGCCTGTCTCCTAATTATGTGCCTTTCTGGTTTGAAGTCCTGAACAATGTGTTCTAATTAAGTCTTCAGCATCCCTTCACTGCACTGTATGTATATTCATCTCACTTATTACCATCATTAATGACAGAATCAATGACGGAATGTTTAGGACGGGAACGACACAGTTAACCTCTGATTTCTCAACAGCTAAATAAGCACAAGTGCAAATGGTCACGTGCAGTAAGTGTTTAATTACAAGCTAGAAAAATCCGTTTGGCACAGGGCAGCTATTGTGCGTGTGTGCTGGTGTGTGTGCTAAATATAATGTGTTGTATCCATGATCAGATTTGCAAGGTGTTTGGGGGAGTAATTAGACCGCCATGCTTCTGTGTCTCCCAGGGATGAAGAAGAGAAAGCAGAAAAAAACGAAAATGATGAAGTCAATGATCAACACACGACTGTAGAAAAACAAACATGCGTCCCTATACACATCACAGATAACCCAAGCTGGAAGAAATCACCACAGGATTATCTGAAGATATGGAAACAAACTGTGCAAATCTGTTTCTAAATTTATAAGATTGCAGTATTGGTATTCATCCCCTGAATAAAAAGATTTCAGAACCAACAGCCAACACCTTAAGCATTTTGAAAGCCACATATTTTCCTTCAGCTGCTCAATCATTCACTGCATTTTATTTATCTGTCAAGTAATTCCTCAAAGCATAAAACAACATTCACGGTTGTAATATGGCAAACTTCAAGGTGTCTGAATACAAACTTTGCGAGGCACTGCATGTCGATCAGAAAAACAGCCTCCGGTGACCACCCTTTATTAAATAGGACTATTGATGCTATTGATGGAGTCATTATGTAGCTTAGAATTAAATTGTACAAGTCGGAACGGTTACTTTAGGTTAAAGCTAAAAATCTACATAAAAGAAATTCTTCAAAAAATATGCCAGTGGACCTGTACAAAGTGAAACATATAATTACGTTCTTTTTTTTTTAGAGCTCAGAAAGGATCAAATTTGAACAGTGAGTTCTAAAGGAGGATAATTACATCTGCGTTTTAAATGGTTACATTTTCATCAGTAAAAGCCTAAATGGCTTAAGTGGCTACCCTCCAAAAATTGCTGTAATTGATCTAAGTGAATATGAACCCAAGCCGAGGGGGAGGGTTAAAATGGCTCATTTTATGGGGTGCACTGCTTGGTTTGATTTTGACTTTTGACAGAAAAAAAACAGTGCATTCTGAGTTGTGTATTGATAGGCCTTGAAATTGGAAAAAGTCGATAGCGATGCCACACAATGAGTAATACAAAGGGTGCTGTGTATAAATTTACAGGCTTCTATTTGATTATTTCTCTAATCCGGGGTTGCTGGGCCTAATAATTCTGCCTTACAGGTGAGTGGAGGTTATAAATCTGGGCATCGTTTTACTTTTTCTCCTGTGGGAAGATGATGAAAAACAAACTATCACTCTTCGTCCTGTTTTTAGCAGTCTGTCGTTAAATCTGGCATTGATAAGTGGCAGTCTTCCCATTAACAGCCCAGACTCAAAGGAGCCATAAATTCAAAATTGTGCGCCCTTGTGGGAGTGCGCGTTTGTGTGTGTCCATGCATTAATGAATGTGCTTACACATGCTGCGGGATGTGCGAACGCATCTGTCTATACGTCCATCTGGATTGCCTGAATAATCATGAGCACTGCAAACTAATAAACCTACGCAACCTTCAGGTGATACGTCTCTGACACTGGGAATCAAGGACCCCACTTCTTGATTTAGATGTATTTTCCTTACGCAGTCCTCTCGCAGCAGCACAATGAACAGACAAAGTGGGGGACGAATACGCAAACACACTTTCAATAAATAAGAGTCCTCACATGCTCCTATCACATTCCAGAGTTTACGTATTGAGAGATTGATGCCAGAGGCCTTCACAGCAGAAGAATTATTGCTACAGGCGAGTCTTCAAAAGGGAGGTGCCACTGCACGTCACCCATTTTCACCCTGACCCGCGAACTGTAGCTCTTTACAAGCATGACTCACCGACTAAGTCATTCACACACTCAGCATGAACTACAGATAGACTCTAGCTCTCCAAATGCCAGCAGAGATAAAAGATGAAGCAGTGGATGCTCCGTGCTAACAGTAACTACTATGGAGAACCCCCCCCGGGAGATGACTAGCTTTAACTCAGATGTGATAAAATAATACTGTAGCGCTGATCTTAAGCCAAATGTAAGGGCCATAAAATATTAAACAACCATATATTTTTATGCGAGCAGCTGGAATAATGTGGGAAAAATGCTGTGCTGAGAACAGAAAAATGTTTGAGTGTCTAAAAAAGCACAGAAGTAACACTTTTCCAGCCCAATGCCATGTATTTAGTCCTTAAAAGCACGTGTGCAGTTGAGTGTCGGGTTCGTTTTATGTGAATCACAACAAACCTTGGTTTAGCCGAGAATCAAGCGGCTTCACGTAATGGGCTGTTAACTGTAACCCTCCCTCCACATCACTTTTAGGTAGGAACCCACCGAGAAAACACACTGCAATTGTGCCCCTGCACACACATTTGCACAAACACACAGAACACATAGAAATACATGTGTGCGGTGAAATTCCTTCCCTCGCAGCCCCATGGGCTAGCTGTTGCGTTAGCACCACTCCCACCACTATGCACTAGTGTTCCTTATTTAGGTCCAATCCTGCCTCCAGGCTGAAAATCAGTCCCCCTTCACGCCTGCGCCTCTCCCCAACTAACCCCACGTGTCTCAGACCACCGGGCTATAAGCCCCTCTGTTCCATCACTCCATCAGTGAGAGGAAGGCATGTGGAGAGGGACGACTTTGCACACCCCAGCAGCTTTTCTCCTGCACTGAGATGTACTTAGTGTACCCTGACTGGCAGCTACAAGGTGAAATGTGACACAAAAAGTGAGAAAAAAAAATCTTGCTTTTTTTGACATGCTAAAAAACATGTACTCTCTCCCACAGTGGCAGCCAGTGAACTGGTTAAAGTTACGCTCCTAAAGTCAAGTTGAATTTCGCCTTAGCCATCACATGTCCTCTTTGACTACTGTCAATTTTACAAGCTCTGCTAAATACTTGGTCAGACATGTTACATGTCATTTTAATAGGGAAAGAAACTACTTGTGAGTTTGCATGCCTTTCCATACCCACAATGCATGTGGTCCATGTAATTTTTGCAAAGTCACCCATTATTTTTCTCAAATGACATTTTTGTAAACATTTAAAGCAACCTTTAGAAAATGGCAGAGTATGCAGGCTGGCAAGCCAACCCAATAATATTTTCCCATTGGAAAACTACACTACAATCATAAGGTATAAAAAATTACAGTCATGCAACTGTAGCAACATGACCCCTTCCCACTCGCACAACTATTGCTCTGCAAGTTATATGATGGCTGAAGGAGGAGAGTTTCCCCATTTTAAAAAGAACCCATGTTTTCACAATCTCCAGATAGTCCAGATTAGTCCCCAGAACAGAAGCAACTTTCTTTATCGGCTTGTTTAGCCTTTTTAAGTTCCTGGCTCTGATGCCGCTGTCCCATTAGATGATAGCAGAAGACAGTGTACCCTCCACAGATTTATCTCACTGCAAACAATGAAGGACCAAAACGTCTTCAAGATGCCTGCTCTGTCCTTTCTTGTAGACAACTTTATTATTGCAACTCTGGTCTAGTTGCAACAACAGAAACACGGAAATAGTCTTTCTGTCATGGGGGAATACATTACTCTTGCAAGCAACAATCATCTCCTTGAATTTGTTCACATTCAAGATGAGATGGTTGTTTCTACACCGTGCCACAAAGTGACCCACCAGCTCTCTATGCTCAGCGTCTTGACAAAGTGATTCTGCAAATGACAGGAGTGTGTTTTTTACTCAAAGTTAGAGATGCACAAAGTGAAAAGGGATGGCAAGAGAACAGCTCCATGTGGTGCTCCTGACTACCAGCTCAGGTGTATTACACAACACGGTTGAAATAATAATAAAGCCTTAAGAGGACCTCTAAATTGTTCCGTCACCTTCTTAGCCCTTTTGTGTGTGTGTGTGTGTGTGTGTATTGTATGATTTTATCCCACCCTGGGAAAGGAAATGTTTATATAAGTTAATAAAATTTGAAATGTCACTCCTTCCATAATGAGTGGATATAAGTTTTCACCCAGAACTGTATTCATCTAAGAAAGAAATTCCAAACAGAGTTTAGAAATACATTTGATAGAGTTCTCCTCCCTAATTCTAGCTATCACATCAGGACAAATATTTCTATTTTCATTCTAATCTTTTTTCAAACTCTGTCTTCAAGCTTTGCAGACTCCTTTCCTTTTGGCTTTTGTTCTGCTGTGCTTCTGCGCCGCCGTGTGCAAAGCTGCCTCAAAAGGTCCCAAACCTGCCGGTGATGCACCGAATCACCACACCGTCTCTGGAGATAAATGCTGTCTTTAATTATCAGCGATCAAAGAGCCGAGCAGCAGCTTGTGCTGGCAATCTAGGAATCCCATCAACAAGTATTTTTCCCCTCGTCTATTCAGAGGAGCTGCCATCGTATTTTCTGTCTTCTTTCCAGACGTCGGTTTTGATCAACAGCGTAATGAAGTGCTGCACCATCAGACTGACTCACATATGCTTATCTAAAGTAGAGACTGTGACTCATAAAGCATCTGCACCCACAAACACACCCTGGGGTGTATACATGTAGAGAAACACACGTTTGGCTAATTTCTTCTAAGCAGTTATCCAGATAATATTTTCGTAGATTTTTTTTTGGGGGGGGGACAGTAAAGAATGCATGAGTGGATTGGATAAAGAAGTCTACAGGAATGTGACTGCCATGAATCAAGTTTCACCATTTGAAGTAGGGTTAAAAAAAAAGTACACATTTTTGATGATTGTTCAAGATTAAAGAAAAATTTCCAAGCTCCACAACCTACCACATAGTACACATAAAAGGAATAAAAAAGGCATAAATTGGAAAATACTAAAAGAAGATGAGATACTGAAAAAAAAAACTGAACGTAAATGAAATGTGAAAAAGAAATTGAAAGAAGAGCAGCAAGAAAGATGGAAGGAAAATTACTTCTGACAACTGAGAGATGAGAGGAAAAAGATGGATGAATTATCAGTTTTACATCTTTGTGTGTGCGTGTTTTTGGAGGTCGGTGAGGTTTCAGCTGGGATGTTTGTTAGTGAAAATATCCCTGCTAGTTCAGTCAGACTGCTGCCACCAAAAGAGAGAGACATCCTAGCAAATTTTCAGACTGTCAAAGCTCAAACAGAGATGAAGTTGGAAGTTTTTCTTTTTCACAGAAGGTCTCATTTAAAAAAGAAACTTGCCAAGGAAAGCTGGTAAAATCTAAAACCAATCTGTGATCCCTTTACTGTGTTTTTACGTCTATCTCCTTTTGGTCTATTTTTTTTCTCCTTTCTTCTATGAACCCCCTTTTCCTTCAGCTTTCAAGTCCACTCTTCATTTCTTCTTCTCCCTTTTATCCAAAGCGCAGAGAGTTTCCCTAAGTCCCGCTGGAGCATACTAAACAAGGCCCAGAGGTCCAAACAAGAAAACGGCTGAGGAGGACAAACCAGAAGCAATCCATAATGGATTTTCTTCCCACTTTCATTTCTTTTCTGTGGGGAGGTGCAGCCAAGGCATCACTGGCTCAAAATGAGAGACTCGGGATGTGGAAGGGGATGAGAAGAGGTGGCAGGGATACGAAGCAAGCAGAGACAGTAGAAGGTCAACAAGGAATCGGTGCAATGAATATCATTCCTTTTTGTCTCAAAAAGGCCCGAGTTTCATAGAACAATGGATGGTATGCACATTTAAATTTCACACACATGCTTGTTTTGGCACATGCTCGGCTCTGTGTCCGAGTTTGCAACTTGATGAAGCTTATGTACATGAATCACACCACCAGCCAATCACAGACGAGTCTTCTCCATCCACTTAGAGCATTCCTTGCCAATACTGCATTTGCTTGGATAAATAACATCCGATCACAGCCAGCAAAATCAGATACTGCATCAAATGGCATACGATACCAAACAAAACTGTAGGACATAGCAAAAAAATATAAAAATATATACAACAACCACTTGATTCTGTACTCTAATATTTAGTTACAGATACATATACTTAAAGTTTTTCTGTCTTGTTTTTTTGCTTTTAAACGTTACCAGCATTACATGTCTTGTTTTAAGAATCACTGGGTGAAGACTTGATAAGGATTTAACCAGTGTAGAAAATCTATATTATTTATTTTAACTGTATGGTTTTATTTTTGATTTTTTTTTAAGACTTATTGTTTGTGTTTAGGTATTATCAACAATGTCTACCAATAACCCATAATTATCTAATATTTTTAAATTTCCAGTCAACTTTTAAGACGGTGGACCACCAGTAGTGGTGGAGACCACATACCTTGTCATAGTATACGGTATCAAACATGTAAACATAGCAATACCAACCTCATATTTTGGTATAATCTCTCTGGGTTGGAAATTTGATACTGCTATCCGAGTGTGTGAATGTTGGCTCACAAAATGTTTTTGTGCTCACACCCAAGTGCCTACAGCTCTGAAGCAAAAAATCCAGTGAATCGCCTTGAATATGTCACAGAGTCAGTGTGGGATTAGTCACTAAAAATGTTGCTCCCAAAACACCTGGAGCAGTTTTAGTTACATCCATTTTTATGATGCATCTACAGCTTTGACTAAAGGTGACAGCAAAGTATGCCGTCGAGTTGACACAGCGTCACGTAATCATAAGATCAACGTTTGTCAAAGCTTGCATGAAACACGAGCACATGTAATAAACTTTGATGGCATGCTTACCTTGTTCGCAGGTTCCCTGGGCTTGGCGGCCCATCATAAACAGACAGGATGTCAAAATCCTCCTCCAGGGCGAAGCCTTGAAACACCAGCTGTATCCGGTTATGATCCGCTCCCACAATGACCCACGTACAGTTGGCATAGTTTGGATAACCGTAAGGGTATCCAGGACTCTCTATCGTCCCATTGGGACTGTGTAGAGTATAACTGCAGTTCTGAGCTGCAGAGAGAAGAAGAAAAACAAAAGACGACTGTTAAAAAAAAAAAAAGACCAGAGGGCATGCTAGGACAGGTACAGTGAAGATGATTTTCTTTTCTTATGCCTACGCCAACATACTTTGAAGAAAGAAAATTAGAGAAATGCACACCCACAGTCAAACTGTTTGGACCAAGTGCTGCAACATCCATTATCACCCACAGCTTGTAGCATGAGCTATTAATATTGTTGTGCTAAATGGCTCACCGTCTCCACTGCTTTTCCTTACCTCTTTACCACTTCTACCGTCACACGCATGTTCAGTCACCGGGCCTGGCACCACATTAATAACTGGTTCCCATATTAATGTAAGACATACAGTTGCTCAAGCAGAGAAGACAAGGGGGAGGAGAGGATGTGGAGAGACACACTTGAGTGCCTTTTTAATTGATGTCACCTCGTGATTTCTCCCTCCCCCACCCCCAATCAGGTTGTACGCAATGAAATTTTAATAGTACATGTTGCCATCTATCAGAGGTGGGTACGTAAAATGGGAATTCTGTGTCTATGCGTTCCATCTTCATGGATTTAGCTGCGGGAGGAAATAATGTTTTACTGTGCGAACGGTGTTTTATATTTTGTGCAAGTCTCCATGTTATGTGAACGCTTTACTGTGAGGGAACAAATGAATAAGAGTGCTTAGGTATCGCTCCCTAACTGATGCTGCAGTGATGTGATATCATGTTTTTGGTAGCGATGGTTATCTCTCGTAAGCAGAGCGGACTGAAATAAGAAAAAAAAACTAGTATAAATCTCCTCAGTAGCAAAATGTGAGCAGTCAGCTGTCAGTCTGTTACCGACAAGTGAAGAGAGGATACAATCTGATTTTGAGAGACTGGCAGCAGGACTGTTGCATTCTCATACAAGCTGCAGAAAAGCCGCCTGTGCAGACAAGCACCCTCACGTGGGTTCCATTTATTCACAGGATGTACGTTTTATTTTTGTTTTAATTAGATAGAAAACATAATAAAACTGCAGTCTTGCTATAGTTTAGAGTATAATTATTACCTATACAATCGGCATTCTAAAAAAAACATGGTTAATGCAGTCAGTTGTTTAGTCCTTTAGAAATTATTGTTTAGCACCAATATCACAGAGAATGAATTGCTTCTCGCTAAACCTAGAAAGACAGACCAAGTACAGTGAATGGATGAATAGAGGTCAACAATAAAAGTTATTTAGAATTGCCTTTCATAACACTCAAGGTCACTTTGCAAAGGTTACAGTTTTTTTGCAAATGTATTCAAGCCCTTCCAGGAATTTTCCATTTTGTTGTTTTCCAATAATGACGCATTAATTTGGGATTTCAATTAATTGATGATCACAAAGTAGTTCATTAATTGGGAAGATTGAGAAAAATGTTACACTTTTTTTTTTTTTTCAAAAAGAACATTTGAAAAGTGTGCATGTGTTTTCAGTCCCCATTTCTCAGATATCTCACAACAAAAATCCAGCGTAAGCCCTCAGAAGTCACTGAAGTAGTAGTCTAACTATGTGTGAGATAATGTTAGTAAATACAGCTGCTCTGTGAAATCCTCAGAGGTTTGTCAGAGATCATTAGTGAACACGCAGCATCATCACAACCAAGGAACACAGCTGGCAGGCCAGGAATAAATTAATAGAGCGGTTTAATGCAGAGTTTGGTTATAAAACTATATTTCAAGCTTTTAACGTCTTATAGCACCGATCAATCCCTTTTCTGAAACAACTGCATTCCTAGCAAAATTAAACAGTCCAAGAAATTATAGTATCAAGTAATAATTTTGGGAGCGGTTTTTAACCTAGTGCAATGGGGGGAAAAAATTGTATATCAGTACAAAGAGAATCTTGAATTAAATCAGGGAACCACTTAAGAAGGTCATAGTAACTCTGAACCAACTGCAGATACCGAGGCTCAGGTGCCGGCAACTGTTGATGGTACTTCTGTTAATCATGTTCTCCAAAAAGCTGGCCTTAGTTGGAAGAAAAAATGCTAAAGGGAAGTTTCTATTCAGCAATCGCATGGAACCTGGTTATCATGGATAGAGCTAAACACAGGGCAACAATGGAGGAAAACTAATTAAAGGCTTTAAAAAACTTGAAAGTGGTTGCAGAACTTTACATTCCTGGAATTACAGATAGAGCTACAATGGCATGGCTTAGATCAAAGCATTCACCGCAAGATTGTACAGTTTGTACCTTAATACAGTGAAGACAGTGGTTCTTAAGCTTTTTTGAGGTACCGAACCCACCAGTTTCATATGCGGATTCACTGAACCCTTCTGTAGTGATAAATAAAATATGATCCCCCCCCCCCCAAATTCAAGACATAGGGGTGCCCCAACCAGAGTCTAATTGGGTCAACCCATGATAACTAAGTCTTAAAAGATAGAGTCTCTGAGAACAGTTCTTCAAAATATAGTCAGTGTTTTCAGCAAAGTTGAGCTGACTGTCCAGGAACGACCCAAATTTGCCACAGTTTCAACAGGTTGGCCATCGAGAGAAACTGGAACCACTTGTTTTGTCTAGATTATTTAATTAGCTCTACATTTTTAAGATAATGAAAAATGTATAATAAATAATAAAGACTTTGCGGTATTCTGATTTAGTAATGTAATTATATTAGTTGCGTTACCACCCCCACACCACTAGAGGCAGTAGCAACCCCGAAAAGATACGACTAAGGAGCAGATTTAAAAGTACACCGAAAGCTACAGAATTTGGTAAAAACGGTGAGCTTTGCTGAAGTAATTAAAGACAAGTTCAAATCCATGCTGAGAGTGGAGCTCCTTCAATCAGTGCTCCTCCGCAGCACTGATTGGCTAAGCAATGTAACGTGATCCTTTGCAGCAAGTGATGGCAAAGCGGGGCGTCACGACTTTACACAAGTGTGTATTTACCTCCGCGGCAGAGGCTACGTCGAACCCCTGGGGTTCGACAGAACCCAGGTTAAGAACCACTGCGTTAAGAACACGCAACATGAAAATGGATTTTTACAGATACTCTTCATCCATTCTTGAGCCATTTTAAGAGAGGAATCAGCATATATCCAAGTCTAGAGGATCTACAAAAACTGCTTCTATAAAGTATTTAGTTATAAAAAATCAACTATAAATAGACTGCTGCAGTGTCTTAAACGAAATGTCCTTTCCCTCCCCCTTCATATTTGGGCATGTGAAACAAATGGAATGAATTATTTGCAAGGCAATGTATTTGAATAGGTAAAAAAAATAAATACAGTAGTCTAAGTGAAGTGTAATTCCTTTGGGCAGACCTCCTTATTGATGGCTCCTCTGCCATTTAAGTTATTATTGTGCTAGATAGATCTTCTCTTTTGAACATTTACCATCTTAGCCTGTTGAAATTGTATGCATTTGTTACGAATACCATAGAGCCATGTCTGTGAAAGAAATGTGCTCAAACACAATGCAAATGATCGACTAAAAGACAGCATAAATTAAATATTAAATAAAATATGTTCATCTGAGACTACTTTGGGGGGAAAAGTCATTCCACTTAATTTATTTCCTGAGAAACTTAAGAGAACTTGCGCTACTTTGTCCACAGTCTCTAATGGCTAGCTCAATCCCCGCAGCTCTGAATCCATCCAAACTTTCTTCTCCGAAATGTTTTTCATGTCTCACACACCTGCATGGATTACCAGGTACTAAGACAGCAGGCATAAAAACAAGATGACAAGAAAAACAATCATCTGAGAATTACTTACAACTGAAATAAATATTTTCTTTAAGAAGAAGAAAAAAAAAAGCAAATGAGAAGAAAAGAGCCACAAATTAAGCATGGACATGGTTAATCCCTGGTTAGGCACACAAGCAAATTCGGCATTTGTTGTCCCAGCTTTATTCGAGGCTTTTATCATTTGAGGGAAGGCACATCAGGCCATTTGTCAATTCTAACTTGCAGCTGGAAAACATGTTGTGACACACACGCACACACACACAAACAAAATAATATTATCTTTTGGTTGCAAGTAAAGCAAAAAAATTGTAATGACAATACACTACTGGGAGGATGACGAGTGGATGGGGTTTCAGCATGACATCACAAGCAGCAGCATAAGGATAATATCATCTCGAGTCAGAGTATATCCATCACAGTGCTGTTGACTCCTGGGGGCATGTCTCAGCGAAGAAAAAAACAAAAAAAGTCGACAGTAGCCACTAAGCCGTCACTTTCCAGATCTTCATATCTGGTTGACATCTTCCAAAAGATGCTAATGTGCAAGTGCTTGAACTCTGACAACATTAATATATTTAGGCAACTTGTTGCATTGTTGGAAAAAATAAAAACGGAAGGTGATGTGAAGTCAAATAAAAGCGGCAGACATCACCAGATTATCCCCTCCTCAAAAACGCAGAGAAAAGAACTAAACACTGCAGCACTTACTCTAATGACCCCTCCTTGTTTTTATTCTCAATCGTAATTTTTAAATCAGTAATTAAAGAAAAGAACAAAAACAAACAAAAAAAAGTTCTAATTGAGAGCAATTGCCATCTGATTTTTCATTAAAGACGTTGAATAGGCTCTGCAAGCGGGTCTCCACCCAGCAATTACAATCAGGTCAATACCAATATCCAGGTAAAGCCTCACATCCACCTCTCGCAGCTGATTTTCATAAACACAGTCTGGTCAATAATCCCCTCATCATCTCTTTCATTACAAAGCCTCTGTCAGACAAATGCCAATCAATGGCTCAGCCTGGTGGTTGGCACTGATGGAGGTCAGGGTTGACTATGAAGCTTGTACGTGGTTGGGTCCATTGGGTAATACTATAATGCTGCAAAGGTCAAAGCAACTTAGTTGGTATTAATAAGTTTCATGATTAAATTGAAACATGAGAAGAAATAAATTGTCTTACAATGGCTACTGGGCGTGCAAATTGAAAAAGGAAACAAAAGGGAAAGGGCATTTTAAAAGAGGATTAAAGCTTGTGTGTTGATGCAGTATAGTGAACACGGAAGGCGTGCTTCGCACTGCCTGTCTTAAACTTCCTTACATTTGTATTTATTTTTAGGATAAAGCCACAAAAGTCGGTGTATTTCAGTGGGATTGTATAATATATTTCAGTGAGATTTTATGTGATAGAACAAGAAAAAGGTAATTAAAATAAACAAAAATACAAATTACTAACGGCACACGTATTATCTACCAATTTGTATTTTTGTTAGCACGTGCACCAAACAAATACAGCCTTGTTTTAAATGTCTTAATTTATACATAATGTTTATGTGAAACTTTAAAAAGTGACACCAAAATAAAACGGAGAAGATTCCCAGCTATCACTAAACTACTATTTTGGAACATTAAGGTTTCTCATGCGCTACGGATAAATAAGGGTAGATCGAACCAGAACGTTTTCGCTTTCAACAGCAATAAGCTAACAGTTCGTTCTGCACCTGCCTGAATTACTCACCTTAAGTAAACAAAAGCGAAATGTAAATATCACCGGTACTGAAGGAAAGATGTCCCACCAAATTAGCCCGAACTCTTCACATGAAAGGGATGGTCAGTGGGAGGAATCTCCGCTAATGAGGGAACTTCCGAACAGCTGCTCATGCTACATTCCGGTGCAGCTGGTAAGCTAGGCTGATGCAACCTGAAAACAACTCCAATGTGGTTTTAGAAAAAAAAAACTCTATTTAAAAATTCTAAACATGAACATTGATAGTTTTCAAGTGGCTATTCTCATCTACCAATACAAACTTTTGCTCTGACTACTGACTTACTCACTAATGAAAATCCAACCAAATGGAATCATGTCTATTTTTTCCACTTTAAGATTTTTTTTTTAAAACGACGAAATCAGATTAATTTCAGAAATCTGTTTGCTGTTGACTAAAGACAATAAATACATTTTATTTATTTTTCTTGATTAATATACATACCAAGCCAATATTTGCAGGTATCTTTACATCCCTATTGAAAATGCATCCCTCAAATCTCAGATTTTCATTTCTGGGTAGATACTTTCCTTTAAAATTACATATACACAACAGTGTTGACTGGTGCATAATATCAGTGCCAACAAAATGCATAGAAATTTCAAACACATCAAAAAAAAAAAGTTTTGCAAGGCACTTTTTAATAATAGGATAACAGCTTATCAACTAGAAAATTTCTCAAGAAATTTAAATGAGGCCTGCTAAAGTGTGCCCGTTGGATTAGAACCCAGCGTTCTGATGCTAAAAATTAGCATTAATGCTAAAATAAGCTACAGTGTATTCAATAGCAAAATTCAATTGCAAAAGTAAAAATCATTTGTTTACTTCATGGCACTTCGTTACCAGAAAACACGCTCATCTCTTAGCAACAGATTAACAAACAATGTTGTTCAAAAAGCAAAGGATTACTTCTGCTCTTTTGAAATACTACTTATCTTACACTACTGGCTATTTAACAAGAATTGTGCAGTTGGTGAATTTGGCAGAAAAGTGAAAATGTTGTGTTTTCTTTTTGTCACTGGTGGTAAATATATCAAAGTAAAAATCTGATTTATACTTCGTAACAGTTTGTTACTAAAAAAGCTCATCTCTTTACACCAAATTAATAACAAATAGTATTATTGTTTATAAAACATAAGTTATTTTGAAATACTGCTTATCTGCTTAGACACAAGAAAATTACAGTTGTAATTTTATTGCAAAAGTAAAATTCTGCTAATTTACTTCGTGGCACTTCGTTACCAGAAAACGTGCTCATCTCTTAGCAACAGATTAACAACAAATATTGTTATTGTTCAAAAAACATAAGGATTTTAGCCTTATTTTAGCCTTGCTTTCCAAGTGACCTGAAAGGAATATTGAGGCTTTTATTTTTGAAATTCTCAGTAAGCTTAATTTTAAAAAGGCCTCACTAATCCCTTGTGTGACAGTGGATGGGTTAAACCAGTCATATAATGCCCAAAACAGCAAATACCTGCTGTGAAAAAAAGGAAGGGTTTTATTTTGTTGGGTATGTGTTGCTCTTATTTTGACAGTCCAAAGTGGCTGTCAGTTTAGGTGCATCAAGTTTCATAGTCATGGAACTTACTTCCTTTGCTCTTCTGCCATCTTGTCTGTGCTAAGTGTTCCTGTAGTAAGGTGGCATCTCTGTAGCTCTAACTGGAAGCTCTGCTCTCCTCTCCAGGAACTCAGTGTTCCTCCATCTCTGTAGTTTTCTACATCTCTGCTCCCTCTGTTTTCTATTGCTATGGCAATTAATCCTCTCTGAAAACGGTCATGTGTGAGTGAGACACAGTAGGGCAGACAAAATTCTGGTTCTGCTCAAGTTGATAAAAATCGAGGGCCTCTCTGTAAACCCCTTTCGGTTTGAGTTCTACATTACCTATCTGAGCTCACTTAACATGTGTTTATGTTTGAGCTGGAGACCACGCTCCTAATTGGCAACAATAACAAGAGTGCTGCATTACATCTTCATAACTTCAGTCTTTGCCCTGAAAGTATTTCACCATCAAAGGATGAGAAGCGAGGTAACTGAGGCTCTGTAATTCTTGCCATTCTTTGAAAGCCAAGAGCCTTTGATTAAGTAGATCCTTCACTTCCAGCCCTGGTTGAATTATTTAAGCCTCGCCCAAGGTGCATTATGAAATTAACTGCTGGGAGTCTGTGACCTACTCTAAAGCTCCTCAGTGTAAATCTGCTGGGAAAAGCCCATCCAGCAGTTGACCCCGCTGACAAACCATAAAGCCCCCCCATAAAGAGACTGCTGGCCGTGCTGTTTTAGCCCCTGCTAGACCACCAGCAAAGTAGGAGGTTACAGTTTCTTGGCTCATGTTTGCACAGGTGTGTCATTATGAATATGGAGTAGCACCATAAACGCTGCTTCAGCAATTAAGGTAATTGCTGTCTTATTTCAGTGTTTAATATTTTATCCCGCCGCATGTTTTTGTGGTCCCGTTTACTTGGCGCTCACCGCAATGTTGTTTATGCCCGACGTCTGTGGACGTTCAACAGATATGTTGTGCAGCGCCCAGCCCACTGTGTCGCTGGCAGCGTCCGCTTTGCTCCAGCCGTGTCTGGTGCGCGTGCTGCCAAGTGAGCGTACAGAGAGACGGTGTCACCTTGCTCGGGCAGAACTCCAGGACTTTACCTGTACATGCACTGTGCGCGCAAGGCTTTGTGTGGCTGCTATTGTTTGCTTTGCAGAGACAGTTGTTTAGCAGCGGGCGTACAGAGCAGAGCTAGTGCGCCCTGACAGTTTGATAAATCGGCGGTCACTGTTGCTGCACTAAGGCGGGAAAGAGGAGGAAACAGACAGGAAGAGAGTAAAGGACAGCGAAACAGACAGGGCTTTGGGAGGGGGGTAGAGAGGAGTAGAGGCCGATGGTAAGTATGGGCATGTGAAGAAAGAGATTTGGAGGATCTAATGCGTGTAGGGAAAAAGTTAGCAAGTAGTGCTGGAATGTGAGAAAGGACATGTCAGGGCAGTAAGAGATAATGCAGCAGAGAATGAAGGTGACTGAATAGGGAAAGGTTGGATGGGATTAGAGTCTTTGAAGGTGTGACATTAATGAGGCGCCACTAAATCAGCACTGTTTGCAAAAAATATGAGTTTATGAATATTAGCGGACTAATGTTCATAATTTTTTTTGTGTGACTGTACTTGTGTAGGGCCCCTTAAAAGTATTAATACAAGTTAAGGGTTTTCACATTGTTAAGCCAAGCCCTGTTTCAACACTCGGTTGTCTTTGGTGTTGGTTTTGCACCACAGAAGGCATTTGGCATGCTTCTCAAAAAGTTCAGATCTGGTTTAGTTTTAATCATTCAAATGTTTTCCGTATCACCTACATGACTAGTGCTATAGTAGAAACTACAAGTAGGACTTCTTATGGCTTTCTTCTTGCCACTCTTTCATATACTAGATTTATAGAGTCCACAATAAATAACAGACAGCTTCTCTGTCCTAAGCAAAGATTCTCTGCAACTCCCCCCAAAGCTACGATGGTCCTTTTGACCGATTCTCTGATTACTGGGATACCCTTTCTATTCTTGGATGGTGAGCATTACTGAGAGCTGGACTGTATTTACTAAAAAGGTGCCTTCTGAAGGCAATTGGTTTCACTATAATTTAATTTAAGGGCAACAGGTAAAATAGGGTAAAAAGAAGCTGGATACAAATATGCATCTCATTTTGCACAAAAACAAAACATTGACCATTTATGCCATTCCTTCCACGTCACAGTAATGCACTACTTTGTCGGTCTATCACATATTAAATCTTGATTAAAGGTTTGCAGTTGTTAAATAGCAAAATGCAGAAAAGATCGAGAGCTTAAAAAAAATAATTTAAGAGGCACCATGTGTGCAGAAAGTCTTTACCCTGGGAAACCATAATGTCTGACAGGTGTAGGCCTGCATCCACTGCAGAGACTGTGAAAGGAAAGACATTTCATCATGACAAACATAATCCTAACATCTTATTCTCTTAATACCAAAATGGTATTTCGGTATTAAGAAATACCAAAGAAAAGATTCTGTCTTTTCCTTTTGATTCGTTATCCCTCTCTGTCTCTGATTTGTCCACTCGTCAGTGATTCCAGTTTGCCGCTGAACAAAAAGGCGACGATGTTAAGAGCCTCCTGCGCTTTCGGTCAATAAGAAAAGTGGCTTATGCTGTGCAGGACGAACATGTGAAGGGAATAACAAAAGTCGACTGTTTGAAGTTAGGATTTAAAAAAAAAAAAAGTTATAGCCCTGTGGACAAAAAAAAATATAAAGTCTGGGGCTTTGTTATTAGGAGTAAGTCTACCGTCTGGAATCGGCGAGGATTACGTTAAAAATGAAAAGCTGTTGCAAAAGAAGCCGTTTTGTTGGAGTTGCCATTGTGCGCAGAACAGACGACATGTTTCACCATTAAATTAGAACTCTATTATAAGTCTCCGTATTGCACAGAAAAACTGCATTCAGCTCTTTTTTCTTCATAAAAGAATGCATATATGCAGTCCACAGGGGGCAATGTTCGTGGAAAATAAGCACCTCATATGAGCAGATGTGGATTACTTGCTGGCCTAATAAGTGGGTCCCCATAGGGTTTATAGAGCAACAACAAAGCTATTCACTGTTACTTACAGCCTGCCCCATGAGTAAACTTCAAACAACCAAATGCTGGGTTTTTATGCCTGTTTGTGTGCGTGTGTGTGTGAGAGTACACACTTGTGTGTGTGAGCGTACCAGTAACTACCTCCTTGGTGGGTAGATAAACCCCTCCACCTCATAGATCGTCCCAGCACCACTATTTGTCTCCTGAGGTGTCAGCGCATATCCCCGCCTTGACCGCATCATAACCAAATTAACCTCGAGATGGCCACCATTAAAATGGAAATGGGCAAGCTTAGCTATCTTGCGCGCCTCCCTGCATTAGGATAATGTCCTGGCCTATGACGACATTGGCTGCCATTCCAAACAAGCCAAATGTAGTGGAAGGGGCTGGAGATTGGCTTTGTTCTGCATTGTGTTCTCTTAAGCAGTTTTTTTTTTTCTTTTCTTTTTTTTTTTCTCACAGTGCATTCTTGTAAAGGTTGAGGTTTAAAAAGCAGAGGCTATAATAGCTTCAGCTTAGATAGTAAGGGTAAAAGTAAGGGTAAAAGCCTTTTTTATTTCACAAATAAATCAAAAGATTCACAGATTACAAAGTGTGTTTTAAGGAATTTGAACTCAGAGTAGAGCGATCCGTTTTTAGCTATTCTCTGCTGGTTGTCTAATTGTCGGTGCGTTAAATGACATAAAAGAATTGAAACAAAGCTTTTTGTGAAATAAAACCTATGTTCTGCTGAGTCTTTGCTCACTGTACAATGATACAGACCAGGTCTGATCCGTCAATGCATGTTAGAGTTTGAACAAGAAGTAAACAAATGTAGTCCAGACAGTAAAAACAAAACAAAAAAAAAACCTAGCCTAGCACAGATGGGTATGAAGCTAAGCTTGATCACAGTCCAAAGTTTATGTTTAGCTATTTATGGCACTCGCCCAATGCTAGCAAACCATTTCTATCTTGTCTATCACTCACACAGTTTCTTCTCTTTAGCTGGTAACAAACCCAGCTTGTACTTGCTAGCTTTTACTAGCTAGCTTACGTTTCCTTTCTTACTTTAAAATAAGAGTTTTGAACATAGATTAATAAGCACGTCACTCTTAAAACGTTATGCTAAGTGCTGAGGTCACTAGTTGTCAAATTGTGGCTCAACCACTGGTACTGAATGATGTAAACCCCAAGACAAATATTTATATATAGAATATGTGACATGTTTAAATTCATAATGGACATAAGGACATTTTAGAGTGACCCAGTTAACCTATCTATCAGTGCCCAAACAGAACCCATAAGTGTACGGAGAGAACATACTGAGAGTGGAGTCCAGAACCTTGTTGCTGCAAGGCAACAGTGCTACCAACTACACTACTGACACCAGGATCAGAACTCTGATTCTGATCCTGATGTCAGAATCAGGATCTGACATGCAGTTTATAGAAGCCCCCCAAAAATTAAAAGTGAAACTCTTGTCAAACTGCATGCTTAATCTGTCTGTTACTTGAAGAAATTAGTATTTACTGAGATGCCACTTGTCCTCACAAGTTGGAGACCCCACTGGTTTAGACTGACACAGCAAATAGATAGATAGCACTTTGTGGGTCAGAATTAACTTTGACATGTAATATTATGTCCTCGGCATGGCTTCTCGCATAGAACCCTTCTTAAATGGAAGAAAAAGAGTTTGCATTTTCATGAGGATAAACATTCTTGGATGCCTATTCATGTCCAAAAATGGGGCAGGAAAATGTGGAAGAAAGCGATGAAACCAAGTGGCGCATCCGTTCCAAAATGATGTAATGCCTTTTTTTTTTTGACTTCCTGGTTCAAGGATTATCTTTTATTTTTAATTATTGTTGATTTATTATTAATGCTTGTATGACTGGCCGCAGACTGCCGTGATACACAGAAGTTGTAGTCTGCACTTAGCAGTGGATTGCAGTCTGTCTCCGCAGAATGAGCAAATTTAACAAGAAACCAGTGTTTCAGTATTCAATATAAACCCACATTTAGCCAAGGAAACATCTGTGTGATCTAGTTGGTACAACAGTTGAGAAATCTATACAGACGACAACAGATCAGACGTTTTAGCCCACATGGGGCCGCACGACACCAGAAGCAGCGTTGCGCAGCTCCTCTGCTGCTGTTGCATGTTTATGACCGCATCTCGGCGTCACACGGGCACTAACGTTACAATAATTATGAACTCATAAATGTTTTGCTGGGCCCATCGGACTAGCATGATGACACATAAAGTTTTCCATTTCCCTCCGTCTGATGGAGTCAGTGGGAAAGAAGGAGCACTGCAACAAGCCTTTTAAGGAACAGACGGATGTGGTGCTTTTACGTCTCATCTCCACGCCTCAGTGCCTCCCGACTCGAGAGTTAACGTTCGGACAGAGGGCTGACACAGTTGGCTCTGCTGGGAGACTCAATGGTTTTGCATTTCAGTTCAGTTAGTCTCTTAGTTAAATTATGACTTGACCCGAGTTAGTAGGTTAAACAGGTTCATTTAACACACACGGGGTAACTTTTAATGCAACCTCTTTGAAATCAGTGATTGTAGGGGTGAGGCAAATGACACCTTTTTTTTTTTCTGGGAAAAAAACCCCAAAATAAACTTGGTACAGTTTGCTTAAATTGAACTTAAATTACATTCTTTTAAATCAGAAAAAAACAAACAAACAAAAAAAACACGTTTAGATGGCATTCCGCTCCAGAAAGCGTCAAAGAAAGACACAGCGCAAGTTCCAGCAAAAAAAAAAAAAAAAAAAAAAAGCAGACAGAGCTGACACTCAATAAGTACTCAGCAGACACTCAGACAAACATATATAAAGCTGTAAATAAGGGAACATGTGTATACTGCTCCGTGCCGACAGCGCAGATGTCCCAGTTATGACATCCACAGTCTCTTGAATTTCTTTCGAGGATCTGATGATGCCTATGGCAACACATACATGCGCATGGAGCTTAAAAAAGTATGCTTCGATCTGGTAGGAGAGCTCATATGTGTGGTGTGGAAAAGCAAGCAACAACCCACACACGTAGATTATTCCCATAGATTTGAGGCTCAGAATGCTCACACACACACACACACACACTCACACACACATGAGAAGCAGGGAGAAATACACATTTTGCATGAATGTATGCTCACACTCTTGTCTGTTATCAGGGACTGGTGAAAAGAGCACAATGGAGCATGTGTTCTCCCAGACAGAGGAAGCGAAGGGAGGAGCGGGGCAGTTTCCTTCCAGCTGGGTCATATTTAACCCGGGGTACTGTCGCTCCTGCCAAAGAGACATCCAAGGCGTCCAATTCTATCCCCACAGATGACAAAAAAAAACAAAAAAACAATCGTTACACTAAAATAAACTTTTTTTGTGTGTGGGGGGCGAGGGGGGAGTTTTCTTATTTGCATGAAAATGTTTAACTAGGCCTACATTAGCCGAGGTTTCGAGTTAATCAATAGACGGTAGCTCATTCAGAGTCAAAGATACTCTTCTTCTTGAGGCGCCTCTCTTTGTGCATAGCTTCTATTCAGCCCGAGTAGAAACGAGCCTTCCACAAAATAATACGATGAGACTAAAGGCTTGGTGAAACGCATATGTCTGATCTTTAGCATTTCGTTTCAGGCAAGCCCTGGATTATCTACTGATAAAGGGAAGATGAGTAAAGAAAAAAAATGGTGCTTGTTGTTCCCATGACAACACTATACAGGCGGATACAAAAGGCAAGACCATTAATTTATCCTTACTCAAGTCTGCTTAATGTGCAAATTTAGCTTTTCACACACAAACCCACCACCCGGGTGTGCATGCAGCCTTACAATGCGCTACTCAGATGTCTGAAATCATTTCTTCCCTTTCCCTCTGCCCCCTCTTCCTGCCTTCTTGATGCTTGTAAGCACAATTGTGTGTGACACTGACGTGTGAAACAGCGAAAGTCAATTATCACCTCATTTTCATTCTTCTCACATGCCAGAGCAGAGCTCCTGGAGTTTGCTCCCGTTTTGGAAAAAACAAAAAAAAAACAGCCACATGCAACCTCCCACAAGTTTGCGCCTAAAATTACACCAGAAATCAGTCTAAACCAATAGAGCCGCGCGTTTAACGTGTGACGCCGATGAGCGGTTAAAGCGAAAGATCATAACGTGAGCATGTGCTCCTTGTTTGACGAGCTTGAATTAAAGCCAGAGCGTGTAAGCACCGATCCAAAGGTCAGGCTGTGACTGTCCCAGCAGGGCAATTCCATCAATCACATAGAGTCGGATGAGCAGGCGATCAATCTGAGTTACTTCTCGCAATGGTACACTTTAACCTTTCAACTCAGATTCAACCATGCCCCCCAGGGGGAGGCTTGACTGTCAGCTTTGGGAAGCACAGTTGCAAGTGATGAGTTTCACATGTAATTATATTGCTTCTGCTACATGTGTGGTTACAGGCACTTTGCATTCCCACATGCATGTCCATGTTGGATGTGGAGCAAGCATTCATCAATTATTCACCCTTTGGGGAAGATAATAATAATAATAATAATAAAACAAGTAAACTTTTTGCCAGAGTCAGAAACGTAAGGCTCAATTAGCTTAGAAACGTGTAGTTTGTACTTTCAATAATCTATCAGCTTGAGCCTAATTCATGCCAGGTACAACACAGGATATGGTTTCAAATATCCACCGCAGTTCAGAGTTTCAGTAAATTCAATTTCTCTTTCTCCTGAAATATGCATCAGTACTTTAAAGTCAAAAGACTCAAAGGCACGCTCTGTTTAAACCTGTTCAAATGTCTCTGTTTTCATAAATGCTGGTCATCCATGCTAGTTCTACGGCATCCTTTGATATTCAGGTTTCTTCCTATTCCATTCAATGCATTTTAAAATCAATACTAAATCAAGGAAGCTTTTCAACACAAATCGTATTCCTTTTACTAATCAACAAAATAAATATCTATGTCTGCCAATCAATCAATTAACCAAGCAGTGAATCGTACCCAAAACTTGGCAGGATAACATGATTTATGGTAAATATAAAGAAGAGACAAACAAAAATAAACTACTACTGAACTACTGAGCTGACAAAAGGCATTATCTAGCAAAAATAATAAGTGAATATCAATACGTTTCTTTTTTTTCATACAGCAACCTTCTGCTAGTCTGTATCGAGTGTGTTCTTTAGTTTTCAGGATTGGTGTAGATACTTCGTGTGCAACCAGAATCCATCGTAAGCAACAGGTCTTCAACACAACATACCCAAGGAATGGATTTTCTAGTAGTTGGCTTCGGATTTTCAGAGGTAGCTGTTTTTTAATGTACCTACTCTTATTATTATAGAGCCATGTTTAGTGGGCAGGTGAACCCATGCTTTAAACAAAGACACTAGTGTCGTAAAATCAGGTTAAACTGAGCCAAACACAAGATCCTCGGTGATTAACCCCAGTAGCTACAAACTAAATGTTTGCCATAGCAGTTTCGCACATAAAGGATGACAACTATTCAAGAGCTACACTCTTTTTTTAAATTATCACCCATATGTGCACCTTATTAAACCTTTTTAAAAGTTTTTTTTTTTTTTTTAAAGAAAGCCATATTAACACACATATAAAGTATAGTTTTTGTTACATTTTTATTTTATTACCTGGAGTCTGAATGACTGGCTGTGCCTCTCAGTGTTATGAATGTTGGTCATTACCAGCTGCTGCATCGAGCTCTAAGCGCAAATATTTACAAAGCCATTACCGGCGCAGATGCAGATGTATAATTAGTACTCTGGGCAGACTTTTGGTCGCAGCAACAGTCATGCTGGCTTACTAAATTTAAGTACTCACATAAATAGGTAAATTATTACATGGCATTCGAAGGTTGAGGCGTCTTCATGAACCCATTGACTTGCATGTAAGTGTTGTTTTTTTTTTTTTTTTGGGATGACAGATAAGGGTTGAGCATGCTTCAGTGAAACTCGGATACACTCAGAGATATGACATGGCTGTCATGAATTTTAAATCAACAGACGTTACTGTCAACACGAAACAAAATAGTGAATAAAGACAAGAGTAGAAATCTGAAAGAGACTGGTTTGACGTGGATGTGTTTTAATTAGTGACGTAGGAAGAATTATTATTGTGATGTTTAAGAGATGGACATGTGTCCTATTAGTTGGGAAATATATCTGTTCCCAAATTACAATGCTTGTTCCTCAAAATGCTGTTGTTCTGAATACATTAAAACACATAATTCATAACCATTGGATTAAAAAGACAATTTGTAATTTTTAGGTCATTTTCATTTGGCGTCCAAAATTACAGTGAACACCCATCAATGTCGGCTAGAACAAATGACTAAGCTTTTATGCGTTTTATTCCTAGTTATTAAATCCTTTTCCATCAGTAGCCTTCCAAACTGAGCATCGTTAAATCTTCGGCTTGCCTTCTGCAAGTCTAAAATCTGAACTTGAACAAATCTCAAAATAGTCTTCCCCAGTGTGGGAGTATAAGTCGCCTCCCACACACCCTCGACGCTTCTCTCCACATGATGACTCTACCTTGTTCCCAGAAAAAAGGGCCAGTGACAGACTGCCTATACGGCAAATGGTGAAAAAGGCAGAAGCGGGGGAAGAAAAAGACAAGGACAAGGTACCTCCTTCCCGATATCTAATCTTCAATCTCTCGGATCACTGGTGTCTGATAAGAGCAGTGTAATTCGAGAAACTAAAGGAACGCTGCAAGTTAAATTTCTGTCGTTACAAGACGGACGGGTCATCTGTGTCTATCTTTTGCTTTTCAGGGGATTTACAGTAGCTGCTCCATGCTTTCTCGCTCCCCACAGCTCACTCACAAACTATGCAGACATCCATATAGGAATCCTTGACAAAGTTGCCTAAAGCTTATAAAAACTACATCATTTTTTTTTATTGCGGTATCAATAAAACTCAATACTCAAATATCATATTTGAGTATTTCGTGTCAAAACATTAGTTTTTCAAAATCGCAAGTGACAAAACAATTGATTAGAAATAAACCTGCATGAAGCATTTTCTTCATTTTATGCTTTATTTTGGAACAGCGGTCAAAGGTACTAGGAACCTAAAATATCCAAACCACGAACTTATGACTCTGAGGCACAGAAAAATGACATGACAGATTTATTTCTTTTAGCCACTGGTCGAGTTCTTATATCAATACTCTGTTTCATTCATGGTGGAGGCTCTATGATCCTGTGGGACTGGTTCTCCTTCAAAAGGCCTTGTTTGAGTGCAAGTCATCAGAAACCCCATTTAAAATCCCAGGAAGTTTCTTGGTTGTTTCAGCAGGATGACGACCCAAAACATACGAGCAAGTCAATAATTACCACTGGAAGATATGTACTTAATTTTAAAGTGGATCTTTGTTTTGCTACATTGTTAAACATTACCATACAGTACTGCAATACAAGATGAATTAATGAACACAACTCTAAGAGTGGCACCAAAAATGGTGCCTGAAAGTAAAAACTGTTATCGATTTTCACACAATTTCCCTCATACTTTTAAGCACAATTCTCAAAAGTATTCCACTGAGCAGCCGGCACATTTAATGCAGGTGAGACGTTAATATGCTGTAATAGGAGGTGTTTAACAGAAAGGCTCGGACGTGAGTTGTATCTGGTTACTGTGAAGCTGAACAACAGCAAGAACAATGCAGCGGGGCTCCTTCTGCCTTCCTCGGGGGGAATAAACGAAGCTGCCAAAATCCAAATTTATTAATTTACTCTTAAGCTCGGGGGCATAGTGAAAATTATAGCCTATGTATGTGTCTCTCCAACAAAGACTTCCTCTAGTTGTGTTAGATTTGAAGGAACTGTCTTTACAACAGATGCCTGCAGACGTATAAATATTTTCGGTTCACGTGATTGGAGTAAACTTAAAGAAGGGTAACATCAAACTTTAGCGAATCGTTTCTCTTTCTTTTTTTATGACTGTAAATCTTTTGTTTCATTTCATCTTTTCTTGTGACGTAGTTGGATGTTTGGCTGTATTTTATCTCGGTGGGCGACTGCATGTGCGTGAAATTATGTGTGTGCACCGATGTGGGGCTGTGATCGGCGTGACGAAGCGCGGCGACAGAGCTCGGACCATCTGGAGACAGATGACAGCATGAATCACCAGAGCGATACGACGAAGGAGGGAGCAGCAACCTGGAGGGACGAGGGGCCAACGAACAAGAAGAAGGAACGCGCCGTCACATCGGCTGGCGGATAGGTAAACTAAGGCGAGGAAATCCAAAAGCTTTGTGGGTTCTCTTACAGATTGTTTTTTTTTTTTTTTTCATAGCTCACAACCTCCATGTCGACAGTTTCATCTAATCACTCTCGGAATAAATGGAGGCGGCAACTCACAAAGTCATCCAACCACACGCATACATGTGCCCACAAGCTTACTTACAAGCTGTTAGTTGTTAAAATAGGTGTCTGCTTGTTGCCTGATAAGAAAATAAGCTCCCCAGATAGATGATTTACCCAGAAAGGGAGATGGGGGTGAAAAAATAGAGGTCAAATTAATGCTCAGCTGCCGGAAGATTGTCACCCATCTACAACAACATCTGCCCTTTTTTCCCCATCTCTGTGTGTATCCTCACATAGTAACACATCTTTATGATCAATATCTTTATCAATGGATGACTTTGGCTCTTTTGCTAAAGCACAGAAACGATGACAAGGCGGCATTACCCATCTTGTTATCACCAGGGATAGCACTCCTTTTTTCCTCAGCCACAATTTATGTAGAAGTATTGGGAAAAGTAGATCATAGGTTTGCATGAATTATAAGAGCTGATAAGAAGTGAAGACACCTAAATCACTGTGTTCATGAGATTTAAGCCGCTGTTAATGGTGCTGGTCAGAAATTCACTTCCACTGTTAAATATCATACATAAATTTTGGGAAGAATAAAAAAAACAACCCACAAATATTGGAGTAACTGGGCACAAAAGTTAGAATTAAATGTGCAAGTCATGCAGGATTGAAATTATACATAAATTACAGGCTTGAATACATATAAAAATCCACATTAATGCTTTAAAACTGCATCTTTACAAAAGAGTTTTGTACTCCTCAACAATATTAAGACGTGACTTTACATTTATAATGCGGGATGTCAGGGCAAGTGGAGAATCTGATTTGCCACGAGAAGGTCTTGCTTTGGAGATGCATGGTCACACCTCAGTTTTGCATAAAATGAGTCCCATTGTTTTTTTTTTTTCTTTCTTTTTTTTGTTGACAGTCATGTTTTGGGATGTAGAGGGGGAACCAATGGTAAATGGACTGAAGTTATAAACAGCTTTTCTAGTCATACTGACTGCTCAACGAGCTTTCACCCATTCACACGCGTCTGTAGACCAATACACAGATAACTTGGGTGAGAGTGTCTTGACACTATCTGGACCTGCAGCCTTGACAAGTGCCAGGAGTCATCTACTCTATCCACTGGGCCACAGTCACCCGATGCGAGAGTCCCACACCGGGCCTTTTCCTTCTACTCTTCTGTTTGAAATCCACCAAAGTTGCGAGCTGCATTCCACTCTGGAAATACAATAGTTTGGATAAACCACTAATAGACCGAAATTAATTTATTATTTATGTCAAGATGAGTCGATGTAAACTCCATGCTGATACTACTGCTTCAACAAACATGCATTAGGCAGCATTTAACTCCCCCCAGAGAAGATTTTTGTTCAATATGCATTTAAAAAAAATGGTGTTACCTTACTTCTGAACATCAAATGAATGATGAAATAAGATCCAGATGTACATATCTATTATTTTTTTCTGGTTCAGAAGTTATATAGTTACCTAAAGTCATTTTTAAAAAAAAGCGTTTTAGGTCATTTTTTAAAAGATTTTCCCTTTGAAAATAAAGCCAATGACATCTAAAACAGCCATAAATAGATCTTTATGAGTGTTATTGGATTTTTAAGAAGCATAAACAACATATTGAGAACATTCCCTCCTAAAACCCCCTTAACCTTACTTAAATTATTAAATACAACAACGACAGTTTAACTACTCCAGAGATGATGTACCTCCTGTTTTGTTACTTAAATCGTTTCAATTTCGCCGCTGTTCGTTGCAAAACAACAACAACAACAACAACAACAAAACATATGATCTAAAAAGCTTATCCACTAACTCGCTGACTATGTTTTTGACTGAATATAACAGAAAAAAAAATTTGCTCTTTGCGACGGATTCACTTCCGCTGCAGCCACATTACGTGTCAGCTGCTGCTGCTGCTGCTGCTGCTGCTGCTGCTGCTGCGGACTCTGTTGCTTGAGGAACTGTCCGCGGTGCTGATCTGAACTTTTCTAATCTGTGCGGCGGATTCTGCTGCGTCCTGTCGCTCTCCGGGGTGTTGAAAATGTCAGCCACCTTCGGACACTCCCGGAACTCGCTGCTGGTTAAACTAATTAGCAAATTCAGATAGCCTCAAATACAGGAGACACTTGAATGTGCTAACAGGACTTAAACAGCCGTGTAAGCGAGCTAGCTAGCAAGCTAGCAGGCGGCCACCCACAGAATTAGAAAGTAAGTAGAAAACTGTCCCAAGCATCCAGACCCTCAACAAAATCAACCGAACTTCCATAATAATGGCAACATAGCGTTTTACGGTTAATCACAGGTGGGGGGTAGGCCTACAGGACGTGATCTGGCGTAAACCAACGTTATGACAAATGAAGTTGGAGATAGAAAGTAAAAAAATATGCATCACACAGGAGGAGACACGTCACCCTCAACCTATTCCCTTCCCTTTCACTCTACTGTTAAACGAATGGAAGGTTATTTGACTTTTTTTTTTTTTGATGGATGGGGGGGAGTTATCTGGGCCAGCTTCAAACAATATAGTGTCAACGCACTTTCTTGAAGAAACTGAGTTGACACTTTTAGAAGAGAAGGAAGCAATGAAAGGAGGAATAGTTAATAAATGCAAGCAGGGATAAAAAATGGGAGGGGGAGATTGGGATTCAATGTGATTTTGGTACATTTTTTTTTCAGTTGTAGGACATAAAACAAAAAAAAATCTTGCTTTGGCTTTAATAAAAGTGACCAGGAAAGGTCCCATCCTGTTCCCTCTCAGCGAGGCTCTGGTGCCGCTCAATGGGGGGAAGGGGCAACTGCTGGTGGCTGCAGCAGCACCGCCAGACCTCATCAGCACCGGGAAGACGGTGAAACATAAAAGCCGGTTTACTGCCGCTACTCAAAGCACACGTTACAAGTCTCTTTCGCTCTCCAGACTAAAAAAAAAAAGAAAAGAAAAAAAAAGAAAAAGAAAAAAAAGGTGTGTAATAAGTTGGAGTCGATTTATTGGCTGAAACCCCGGTAGAGAGTGGAGCCAATAAAAGCTCCGTAGGTACAAATAAAACGATATTACGTGGAATGGGATTTACTCAAGTCGAGGGAAAATGTGTTGCTCTCACCGGGAGTGAGCTTAGCTTCAACAGTACAGGTGAGGTGTTGGACCAAAACGTGGGAGATAATGTGCGCAGACTGGAAACTGGAACTGAAAGGTTCCAGTTTCTACCCCCACCTCCTCCCTCCAACTCATCTGGCCAATTCAAGCTGCCCAAGCTAAAGGTTAGGAGAGTCAAACTCATATTGTGGCACTGTTCTTAACATTTCTTGTTTGTTTTTCTTTTTTCTTTTTGCTAAAAATAGGTGCTCGTTCATTGGTGCAGAGCCAAGACAGAGATAGAGCGGCTGTCTTTCTCTCTGCCAAAACAGATCCCCACTCGGGAGAACCATTGCGGTTCTTCCCCCTAAGGAGATTTTAAATAACATCGTGAGTTGTTCTTTTTTTTCTTCTTCTTCTTGATGCAGATGAGCATCACCTTGAAGGGAGCCCACTCAGCAAGTAGAAGTATACATGAACGGGAAGAATGGCAATCTGTTGAATGCTCGAACTCGTGCTGCTTCAAGGTTTGTGATAATTGCGCACGCACAAGAGCGCAGGACGACCCGACCTGGACAGACAGAGGCTGAAAAAAACTCTTTGCAACACCAATGCTACTTTAGAGAGAAGACAGCACAAAAAGAGTAAGATTTATCTACGCACTCTCTCCCTCACACACACACACACGCACACAAGCTCTCGGACTCTGAACAGCATAATAATCAGCCTTCTTCTTGCCCAGCTCAACGGATTTCCTCATGAGGGAAAAAATGCATGCTGCCCCACCGCTGTGTCTCTCTCTTTTTTTCTTTTTTTTTTTTTTTTTTACCACGAGAAGAGAGATTAAAAAAAAAAGAAAGAAGAACCTTCCCCAAAACAAGCATCCAGTTTCTTAATGGAACCAGAATCCGATGAGTCAAGGATGTCGACTCCTGAGGATCTGCTGCCACCAAAATAGCCAACCTCCAGCAGCTAGCTAGCTTTTTCAGAACTTTACGTGGTGGAACAAACAGCGAGACCACACCGAGACCGATCCCTGTAAAACGCAGTTTTTTTTCTTTTTTTTTTTTAAGACGTTTCTGTGGCGTATTGGTTGCGTGATTTGCATTCAGTCATGGACCGATGAGGTAGAGTGAGCGGTGGAGTGTGCGGGGGTAAAGCCTGCTGCATTTATTTATTTTATTTTTTACACGTCTTCAGCTGAAAAGATTGTGGGGGGCTGGGGGGGAATTGTGAAGGGAGAGAAAACTCACCCTCAACTGTGGCGACCAGCATCAGCAGCCCCATGTAGAAGAGCAGCAGCCGGCTCCGACAACAGCGCGCCTGAGCTTTCATCAGAGCTACTAAAATCCCAATGCCATCATCTCCCTTTCTGCACACGGATTCCGCTCTCCTTCCAAGTCCCGGTGCTCCGTCCCGATCCCGATTTGAAGTGGCGGTCATGGCAGGGGCTCTCTCACACACACTCTCTCTCTTTTTTCTTTTTTCTGGCAGGCACGATGAGTTCTCAGATGCTCAGAAAAGGGAGATTCACTCGGTGTCGGAGCTGAGAAAAATCCCAATGCATGGAGGAGGCTCGGATCTCACAGCTGGACTGAACCATGTCATGCGGGGGACCGAAAGGGGTTCGGAGTCTCTCTCTGATAAGATAGATTTCACACCTAAAAGGCAAACCGTAGGGTGGTGGTGGGGGTCGGTGGATGGGGGGCCGGGGGGAGGACAGAGAGAGAGAGACAGAGAGGGAGAGAGAGAGAGAGAAAGAGAGAGAGAGAATTGGCCAGTGATTTACCCACCACCTCCAAAATGAAATTAATAAATAAGATCACGAAAATCTCTCCTCCGTTCCAGAAATGTAACTGATGGTACCCAAATCCAATATAGCTCGCTTCTCTTTCTCTCTCAATTTCTCTCGTTCCTCCTTTTTTTTAATCTATACATTGGGTTGATTTTACTTCCAGTAAATCCACGTTTGAGCTCGTCATTAGACAGAGATTCATAAAAAGCGCCCCGTCCAGGGAGACCTTATCCAATGATCCAAGAAAAGAAGAAGAAGAAGAAGAAAAAAACACAAAACAAACAAAAAAACAAAACAAAAAAAGAAAACCTCTTTCCTCGACGGCTTGGAGAAGTTTTCGAGCCCGCAGCCTTTGGAGCGTGTTCAGTCAGTGATCGGAGGATGCGGTAGGTCTGTCTGTGGTAATCCCAGCATCTATCGCAGCGAGCGGCCACGAAGCGTCGTCTCGGGGTCTGCGCGACGCCAAGATTCAGACTGCAGACCTGCTCTCCACTCTGCGCGCCTCTATCTCTCCTCGGTGTCTGCCCACCCGCCTCTTCCCTTCTCTCTTTCTCTCTCTCTCTCTCCCTCCCCCCTTCTCTCTCTCTCTCCCTCCCTCCTTCCCTTTTTCTCTCTC
>NW_006800046.1:1388842-1403985 GCF_000485575.1 Poecilia formosa | reverse complement strand
ATAATAATAATAATAATAATAATAATAATAATAATGATAATAATAATAATAATAATAGTAGTAGTAGTAGTAGTAGTAGTAGTAATAATAATAATGTAAAAGACTCAGGTCTTCTTGTTCTGTTTTGTTAAGGCGTGACTTGGGAGCCATCGTGTCCATCCATTAAGACCAATCATTGGATTGCCCAGCAGTGGTATGTTCACATACTGCTTATTACACGTGAAATTGATGCCTAACTAGCCGGAACTATTGCTCTCCCCCCCTCCCCCCCTCTTACACCGTAAATTTGAATTTCACTTCTATTTTTGCACAGAATGGTTATAATTAATTCTCGATGTGCGTGGGGGAGGGGGAGGGAGAGAGAAAAACCTTGCTGCTAATTTTTCTTGTATCGGATGTCGATCAAAAATTCTTAGGTTTCCAACGACTTTCCCTGGCTTGGGCATGTTGCAGGGAGTCATTAAGTTTTTGCAGTTAAGATTCTTGCAGCGTGTTGTTGAAATACGTGGAGATGCATTCAGGACCCTCCTGCTTAAATCCAACACTTGTTAAGTCATTTAACTTGTGAGAATTCTTATCTGTCGCCGAGTTATTCTTCCGGAATTGTATATCGTTTCCATGGCAGCAAGAACGCGCCAGGTGGACTGTTTCCCTTCGTGCTCAGAATAGCAACAAAACATACGCTTTTAAAAGGGTAAGATTCCACCACATATATATCTATAAATATTTTTAAAAAAAAGAAGAAAAAAAGATGGTAGAAGATCCTTGGAAACCACTTAGTACCAGCGCACGCTTCAGCGCCCTCGCTCCGTTCCCGCGCCGCACATGGATTCACCCAAACGCGCCCAGAGATGACTTTGATCTGGTCTGTGAAATCATCTGGAGCAGGACCACCCACCTGAAGAGGGGCAAAGGTGAAAGTTCATCACAGCGGCCAGTGGATACGGACAGCGTCTTCTCTGACCACGAGCTGAGTAACGTGTAAGGCAGAATCGAGAACTGCGGAGAGAGGAGAGAGCGCCTCGCAAAAGTATTCACACCCTTGAGGGTCCCCCCCCCCACTCACCCACCTGTCCACATTTCGTCTTGCCACGGCGACAAAACTCCGTATTTTCCGGAGTTTTGTCGCTGCTCGCTATTTTTTGCTCCCTCCGTCATCCCATCGGCTCTGACCGTGCAGTTCACCGGTTCTTGCTAAACAAAAGCAGTCCCACAGCACAATGCACCCACCAACATGTTTCAGTGTGGAGATGGTGTGTCGAGTGTGACGTGCAGGGCTAGAAGCTCAACGTCAGTGTTTCTGACTAAAGCACCTTCTCCTACACATTTACTATGTTTCCTTAGGGGGAAATCTATCTAATCTATCCTATCTATACAGGATTCTGTGCGGCTTTCTTTCAGCAGTGGCTTTTGTTTTTCTGGCCTCTCACACATAAAAGCACACATAAAAATTATGCTTAATATAGAAGCTTCTAGAGGTAACCAGATGGAATTGTTTGTGCTGGATTTTTTGTTGTTGAATGTGCTAAAGTATAGAAAGTTGAATGATGAAAGAAAGTTCAAGGGGTGTGAATACTTTCTGGATTCTTATTCATGTGTGTTAGCATGCGTGTGCCTACTATAGCTCATAAGTGACTCATTGTAGGCTGACTTGATTTTTTTTTTCTTTCACAGCATACATTAGGTTTTATATTTCTCTTCAAGGCTTAATAAATCTTCCTAAACGATGCTCTGGCAGCTGCATCATTCTGTTCTTATGGGGTGTTATCATTTCATTTGCTCCTGAGGAAAGTAGTGGGGGCCCCCTCAATGGTTCTCACTAACCTTAATTATGGAAATTAATTCCTGTACATCTCAGTAGAGTGTGCGACCTGAGGATAACGTCAAAGTAAATTATTTTGTATTTTATATGCCTTCCTAGGGATTTTGTCTTACTGTTTATGTGAGTTATGTAATAATATAGATGCATCCTCTCAGTCTAGAAGACATGCCCCAATTTTCCCCACAGTGAGACAATAAACGATATTCTATTCTATTCTCAGTACATGCTGTTTAACAGGGTCTATTTAATCATTTATTTGTTTACCAATAATTGAAAATGCCCAAAAAGCATTGCATCAAAACGCATCAAAACTGTTATTTTAATCCAAGGTTGCAACTCCAAATGATGGCAATTGGTTTCTCACGTTCGCATCGGCTCAATTTCAGATTCATACTACCGTAATGATTACCAAAACCCCACAAAAAAAAAAAAAAAAAAAAAAAGATTTTTTTATGTGATGAAAATGCTATCCTCAGGAGTCTTTTTGATTTGTTTGACCTACAATGCACCTCTAGCAGTCTAGACGACATAGTTGGCTGGTTGGTCAGATACTTGTACAGTAGGAAGTGTGGATGGAAATTAAAGCCTATCTGTGACCTATATCCCATAAGAGTTATCAAAGAATTTCCATATAGAGCCACCGTGCAATGTTAATGTACACCATCTGCTCACCAGCCACCTGGACGTTCCATGAGGTCCCCCGTTATCATGAGCATCCCGATCTCACAGGAGCGTCTGTTCTGCATTGACAGCTTGACAGTCAATAGGCTGGTGCTTAAGGAGAAGCCCCATTAAAATGCCATGCTTTGAAAATGATGCCATGCAGCAAATGTTAAAAATGTCACCGGTGACCTTTAGATTGTCATTTTTTTTCAGTCAATAATAACATCAAGGATATTTCACACAGTGACACTTAGAATGCAGTCTGTCGTCTAACTGAGATGTAAGTCAAGAATGAACAAAAACCTAAGATAATAATAATAATAATACATTTTTTTAATTATGTAGTATTTGTAAAGAAAACAAAACGAATTGAATTTGCATGTTCATTTAAGACCCAAGTTAAAATGTTCACTGTAATCCCTGTAATTTCACAAGAAATTACACGGATTGTCATTATAATAATGTCATTATAATCGCTATACAGAAAACTTCACATTTTCAAGTTGGGTAATTTCGTGAAAGACAAATTAAAACTTCCTTTTCAAATGATAGTTTAGAAATGCACGCCCAGGAAAGAATTGGCCTAATTAGCAATAATTAAATGTGTTCATTTATCACAGTCCCACTCGTGTCTGTGTGTTCGTGTAAAGGACTGAAGAAACAGAGACGTTATTCAGGTGTAAACACGCTGTGCCAGGAGAGCAGCAAGGCATCCACTGACTTTACTCTTCCCTGTCCTTATGTCTTGGACCAGAGGTCAGCAAAGTCCACCCACCATCCAAAGAGTGTTTATATAAGTGTTAGTACTGTATTAATGAGAAATATATATTTTTGAAAGCAACCATACGATTTCAGAATATGGCACTGCATTTGAGATTATTCTATAGGTGGACTGGAAAAGAACAACAACAACAAAAAAGAAATCAACAATTTCAGAGGGATTTTTTTTTTAATATATATCGTCCTTTGGCTGCAGCACTCTATTTCTTATGTCAGTGTTTTTCTTTCTGTTTAGTGCTGATGGGAATCAGAAGGAGAAAGATGACCTCCTTCCAGAAACACAGTCTATGGAGGACGACAGGTAATGTGTGAGTCTGCAGTCTTTCTCAGACCATTTAAAGAAAAATAGAAAAGCCATGCAGAAAGCCAGGAATTATTTTAGGTTTGCATGTGATTTTTACATCTATCAAATGTTAAAATCGATGGCATAGAAAATGCTGAACTTTGACGTCTGTAGTTGTTCAGTGCAACAGCCTTACAAAAGACTGAATTAGTGTCCAAAAATCAATCATTGCAAAAAAAAAAAAAAAAAAAAATCAGCAATTATCAAAAGCTTTCATTTCGCTGTCCTCTTGTTTCTTCCCATGAACACACTTGTCCTTAGTCCAAAACTGGAAACAAGAGCATTAAGCCAGTGCTTGTTTTGCATTTATTGTTTAGCTAAAACTAAAGAGCTGCTTAGTTTCTTTTTATACTTAGATCCTACATACAATAACCACCACAATAAACCCCCGGCTTCTGTGGTTTTATCTTCCTGTCCAGGAATGATGAGCAGCAGAGGGGGAAAGTTAACTTGGTGTCAAACATGGACTCTGAAGAGGAGAAGAACAACCAAAGCGACTTCACGCTTCCTTGCCCTAACCTTGCAGGTCTCAGGTCCACAAAATATGGAGGAGTTGTAAATATCCAGGGATGATTTTGAAAAAAAAAAAAAAAATGCACTGACTTGTTTTATCCGACATCAATTTAGAAAATAAAGCGAAAAAACTATTTGGTACATAAAACAATGCGGTCGTTGCAGTTCATAGTTAACGTTTTTTTAAACTGTTTATTGTTTTAACGATGCGTTAAGCGTTACACCTTTGACTTGCAAAGAGAAATCATTTAAATGTTTAAGACAATTTAGCAAAATTATAGAAAATAACATTTTCAGACCAAGTTTTTGTTGTAGCACAACTTGTTTTATGTTCTGTCAATTTATTAATGTGAACATAAACACAAAATCAAGGGAGAGGAAAATGACCAATTATAGTAGTAATAATAGCGGGAGACAGAAAATAACCCTAACCCCATTATTTGCAATCTGTTGGTTTAGTGTTGAATATGTATTATTCCAATTAAAATAAATAAATAAATCTTTCACAGATGTAAGCAATCGTTGGTAATGTTTTGATCACTGTAAGCTAAGTCATGAAAAACATTATTTTACCACAGGGGTAAATTATTTCAAGGCTGACAGAAAAACAAATAAGTCGTTTGTTGTATGTTTGATCAAAGAAATGGGAACAACATTTTTGGAAAAACTGCTAAATCCATAAATCCCACCAAATTTTGTGGTTCTCAAACACATTCTAATACAGGGCCAAAGTAATGAGGAACTCATCACGGACTAATGAGGAGCTCATTACCTGCTGATGAATTATTTACCACTTCTAGTTTATAGTCTAACTCCGAATGAAACGGTTAGCCAGTCATAAAACGAGGAAGCAACAAGTCAGTGACTGTTTCACCGTCACAGAATGATAATCAAAATCTGTTGTTCACCACTAACTTGTCATAAATCTTAATTATCAGCTCAATGATTTCTGCCGCTAAAGTCAAGTGAGAATTTTGGCATTGAGAGTAACTCAGGATTAGGAAATGCTGAAATAAAGTTATATCCTACAACTAGATCCTCATTAGTTCCTGGCTGACCGTTGAGTTCAGGAACTTTGCTATATCCCAATGCTTAGAATAAAGCGGTTGGGTGGAAATTGTGTAAAAATAAATAAATAAATAAAAATGCAGCCAAATCCTATTAGAAAACAAAAATGTAAGTTTTTAAAAATATTTTTGGTAGCAAGAATGTCCTGGGTTCAAACCCTGACCTTAGGGTCTTGCTGTGAGGAGTCTGCATGTTCTCCGTGTGGATGTTCCCTTTGGGCACTCCAGATTCTTCCCATTGTCCAAAAAAAAAAAACAAACCTCTTAGATTAGTTGATGTCACTAAATTGTCCTTAGCCGTGTGTGTGTGTCTGTGTGTGTGTGTGCATGTGGTTGTCTGCGATGGAGTGGTGACTTGTACAGGGTGTGCCCCGCTTCTCTCCCAATGACCGCTGGAGATGGGGACCAGCTCCAGTTAACCCTGCGAGGATAACAGGGTATAACAATGGAAGAATCATATGTTTTAATTTAACTTATGACTTTAATTATTTTTTTTTTATATTTAGTGTTTTTACAGTACATTTATATTCCTTTTCCAGCTATTTGCTGTAATTTAATCCTGTTGCAGAAATTTTTGCACTGATTTTTTTTAACACTGTTTGCACTATGACATTTGAAATACAAGCAAACTGAAAACTAAATCTTAAAAAAATCTGTACGAATCTTGCAACATTTATCAAATAAAATGTTGTATACACCAATCAAGATAACTTTGAAATAGTCAAAAGTTCACAAAGCCTAATAATTCCTTCAAATTTAATGCATTTGGATTTTATGCGACAAACCAAACAAAAGTTTTTCATTTCTTGATTTTATTTTTCAAATAAAATCTGAAAAGTGTGCACTTTATATATAATTGGACCAATTTACTGTGATAGTGAATAAAATGTAGTGTGGTCAAATGCCTTCAAAAGTCACCCAATCATTAATCATTAATAGATTCACCATGCACAATATTTAATCTCATGTTAAATGTAACCATTTCATTAAGGCTCGTAGCACTGAACACCTCAGAGGGATTGCTGTATACCACAATTGTAAACATTTCATTTCGGAAAAAAGTTGTGGCTGAAACCTGATAAACTGTAAAAATATTTAAGAGTTGTGAATACTTTTGGGAGACACTGTACAGTATCTGAAAAAAAAATCATATTCCTCCTCTTTTTTTTCAGGACTGATGAGGAACAGAAAAAGACAAAGTGTTTGGTTCTGAGAAACCAGCGTGTGAGATAACACCACACTTAGTTCAGTCTGCATTGCCCCTACGTCTCTGGCTGCATGTTGCCTCCGTGTTGCCGTACCTGCACAGGTGTTGAGCATTTCGGTGGATACGGAGAGAAACCTGGGAATAAATAAGAACAAGACAGCAGAAAAGTTAAGATAAAAGTTGACAATATTCTAGCAGTTCATTAAAAAGAAGAAAAACTCAGTCCAGTGATTTTTATTATTATTTTAATATCTCTACCATGTCAGGTAAAATGTGCAAAAGAAAATATGAAGAGTGGGTGAAAATTGTGGGTTCCTCAGATTAGCGCTGAACATAAAAAAGAATACAAAAGATCCTACCTCACTTTGTCCTGCGAAAGTACACCGGGATTCACGTCAAAGTGAATGTGATCGAGACAGAAGAAACCTCTGTGACACTAATTCTAGTAACGATGATAATTCTGTCACTCCACTTCGGGTACAAATTTATGCTTCTGATAGCAGGAAAGCTGCTGCAGAGATTGACAGAAATGATGAGGGGGAAAAAAAAAAAAGAAATCCCAGACCTTTCTGAAAGGAGCTGCTCTGACAGAGAGCACGATTTTCTATTTAACACAAAGACAGACTTTCCTCAGCTACCTCTACCAACAAGGCTGGCATCCCACCCTGTCCCACTGAGCCTTCAGCCTCGAGGAAGGTGCAGAGCCAGTGGGAGATTCCCTTCTCGTTCCACCCACCCCATGCCCCCACTGCCACTTTGGCGAGTGGCACGAGTGCCCCTGTGCCGGCTCCAGTCCAAGGCAAGGAGCTCCACTGACAAACTCCGCAGCCGACACACCGCCGGTGCTGCAGAGGGCCTCCGACCTGCTGGCTGACTTTCCGCCTCTTCTGCCCCCCAAGAGAACCCTTTAGCTCTGGGTGAAGTGCGTCACGGGCAATCCCATGGTCCAGAGCCGCAGCAGCAAAAAGAGGTCTTACCCTCTCGCCAAATCATCCCCAAGGCAGTGTGGTTTCCCGCAAGAGAAGAGTGGAAAACGTGCCCCGTGAGGGCTCCTCCATCTGTTCAGGAGATCAAAAATCAGCACTGGGCCTTGAAACATTTGGCTTGGTTAGCCAGCCCAACTCCCCCAGAGTTAGCTGTGAGGAAATGAAGGCCAACAACCAGATGCCTCCTACAGGTAATATATCTGCCATTTGTCTGTCTCATAACAGTATGTATTTATAATTTATATAGCAATGACATTGTCAGATCTCTCGTTAGTTAAAAGAGCAGCATATTATTCATTGTATTGGTTGGAAGATGCGACTCAACTTTGCGTCTCTCTCTCTCTCTCTTTCCTTTCTGGTTGAGTTTGTGTCCTGCTGCTCTTGTACTGAATACTTTCAAGGTTCCCTTTTAGGTTTTCTGTGTTTGTAATTGCTCTTACAAATGCATGCATTTGTCCACTTGATTTGAAGGCTAGTTACCAAGTGGATCTCTGTCAACCCAGTACACTCCAGGACTCATTGAATGGGCACCGTGGTCACAGTAAACCAAACATTTCATCAGCTTTGTTATACACTTTTAAATGCTAAATGTGTGGTAAACATGACATCAGTCGATAGTGTTCAATTTCTCTCCAACTGATCCTGCAGCCTTTGTACTTCTGCATATTGCACTATTTTTTGCCCTAAGCGATTCACAGAAAAACAAAACAAAAGCACATGAACAATACCTTGCTTTAGTGTCCTTTCAAGAAATGCAAACTCTGTACAAGAACAGAAACGCTGAACTCCGCCGACAGGTTGTTGAAACAAAGATGAAAGTTGTCCGAGGTGCGTTAACCGAAAACACAGTTTGCTCACTTTGCAGCAAAAATAGTAGTGATGCTAACAAACTTGTACTTCCTGTTGTGGTGGTGAAGAAAGGCAGAAAAAATCCCCAGCTAAAATCAAATCTAGCTAGCTTCTTTAAATACAAGCTAGCTAGCAATGAAGCTAATTAGCTGCTTTGCCACCTAAATAGCAATGCAGCTAGCTGAAATAAAATCTAGCTAGTAAAGCTAGCTAGCTTCTTTAAATACAAACTAGCTAGCATTGCAGCTATTTAGCTTTTTGCAGGAAGTCAGAAAAGGAGCAATTCAACACTCCCACCAGCCACTTCTTGTTTTGTAGGTTTTCTGAGATCCATCCATTGTTTTGTTATGTGTTAATCATGTAGGTAGATAAATGATAATATTCTGTAGGCTTTTTTATGCTACTGACATTAGCAATTCATAACGTAATAAAAAGCAAGGCAGCCATAGGAAATACTGTTTGCTGCTGCTGCATGTATTTGTAGGATGTGAATAGCTACACATCCTACCAATATAAATACTACGTATGCAGTATTTATAGACTTAACTACTAGACTGAGCTTTCTTTCTGGAGAAGGTGTCCTCCTTTATGCTTACAGCCATGCCGGCTTTCATCTGATTTTTCCTTGGTTTTAAATTTTACAACTACTGCGTTTGCTTTGAATTTGGCATGAATATTCATTTCAGAAGTTCTGCATTTTAAATGGGAAGTAGTATGTAGGAGATCTCATCGAATAAATGTTTCACACCGTTACCCAGGTGACGTAGCATTGCGCTTGCTCAACTGCTTAAACATTAAAACTCGAGACTTGATCCAGAGTGTCTTCAAACCCAAAACAGCCCAAGCAAAACTATTTTTCAAAATCAGTCAGTCGGGTTGAGGGGGCAGAGGGCCTTTTGATGCCCGTAATCCCCAACCAGCACCACCCATCTGCCCATGTACACAACCCTGCACATGCAGAACCCTCTGCATCTCACTGTGACTCTGCATTACTGTTGCATCCTCCTGACTTGGATGACTCAGTAAGGAAAAAAAAAAGTTTTCATAATGAGGGGATTATTGTGCAGTGGCAAAGTAAATTACACACCGAGCCTTCCGACCTAACCGCTGGTGCAGAGCAGAGCAGCAGGCATAGATTTAAGAAAAAGAAAAAAAAAAATCAATTCAAGAACACAGTGATGCTTTTGGTACTCTAGCATGCCTTACATTGGACATGCACCTCCTCCTATATATACATATGTATCATCATATTTAACTTTGTTTGATTTCCCTCCTGCTTCTTAACAGGTGTACAACTTTAGCTGAAGGCTGCTCTGCTCTGCCCAATAAATGAGGATTTGATATATACTCCCAACACACCTCCAGCAGTTTACAGTCAGTGCTGATATGATAGAGTTTATTCGCTGATAGTATAGCTCTGTTGACTCAATAGCATTTTGTCGAAGCCCCGGGGGCTAGGTAGGCTGCTGAAAAATTCCCTCGCAGAGGAAACGGAGCACAGCTCTTGTTAAAGCCTGCCCTCTGCATCACACTTAACATGACATAGGTGAGAAAAAAGACAGCATGCATGTGAAATGGCTGAAGCACTAATCCATAACCCTCCCGCCGGCCCCCTCCCGGCCCCCTTGCTGTGCACATTGCAGTTGCAGGTACAGATGGTGTGGGTGTTAATGCCAGGTCCTGAGCTTGCGCTGCCAAGGCAGGCATGAGGCAAGCAGCTGTCCCCCCCGGGAGAAAGCCAGCCCTTGTACCTTTCAACACACGGCTGCCGTTAACAGAGCCAAAGGTAAGGTTATAGCTCCTACTGTACAAGCAGGTTGCGTCTTTCATGGATATTACGTTTCTTGGTGGATCGCATGAAGAATTTATTATGATCATCAATGGTTGAGTGCGTGTGTTTTTTTTTATTTTTATTTTTTTATTTTGTAATTCCACCTAAGCACAAGACTAGAGAATGCCCCCGTTCCCCTTAGCTCCTCATGTGCATTGCTTAGCAAAAGTTCTTTGTGCAGATTTGTCACGTATCAATTATTCATGTCACTATGAAATTACTGTGGCATGCAAATGTTTGTACACAATGGTCAAATTTCAGTTGTCATGCATATTTAATTGATCTGAAGGAAACCTGATCTCCCAAAAAAGATGTTTGGGTAATGCACTTAAAATTAATGTGTGCTTTGGATCACTTTCTGCTGTGTAATCTGTTTCGTTGGAGTTGGACTGTTCCATTCATTGCGACACTAACGTAAAGACACGTCAACACACAAAGGCTGAGCCTGAGAAAACAGGCTTATCGTCTCATAATATTGGTGTTTTTTGCATTAAAATGTAAAATAAATGATACACTTTTGGTAACGCTTTATTTGAAGGGGTGTGCATAAGACTGACATGACAGTGTCATAAGCATGACATAACACCTGTTATGAACACAAAGGAGTCTTTATGAATATTTGACTGCCGTCATGAAGTGTCATTCAGTAAATAATGACATTTTTATTGCAAAGTTGACACTTTTAATTGACTTTTTGTGCAAATTTTCACAGAACCTTTTGACCGAATGATGCAAAGTTGACACTTTCAGTGGACGTTTAATGCAACGTTTAGTGCATCTCTTGCAAAAAGCAACTTCTGGTTTCGGAGGCTTGCTGTGATCAGCTCAGAGAGATCAGAAGAAAAAAAAAAAAACACGCTCAAAGATTTTTGAGTTTGGATGGATGATTCCTCCTGGCTACTTTGGTGAAGATGTGCACACTGAGTATTGGGCCAAGCCAAAAATTTCTGTACAAGCATGTTCCTCCACCCCCACAACCTAAAACACACTGTTAGTCCTGACAACTCTTCTGTTCACCAGGTAGGCCACGAATTACTGCTACATATATGTTTAAACCAAGATATTATAGGAACTATAGTTATAACAAGAAGCATACTAATTAATCATCGAGATGGAGAAAGGGGTAGGGGGGTAAAGAAATAGTAAAGCAAAAGATGTTCTGTTATTAAAAATTAATGTTTGTATAATAGCAACTTTATCAGGTAAAAAAAAAGAAGATATCTGCACTTTAACTTGTACTGAACATTTTCACATCTGTTTTGATAGCCAGTGAATTGAGGTAATCTTGCATAGGTACTTAAAAAAACAGCGAAAGGAGCTTGAGGATTAAGCATACAAGCATTGCTGCAAAGTCAATTAAAGAAGGATTTAAAGACGTCACAAACAGCATCCACTGCCAGACTGCAGTGTTTCTTGTTTTTTGTTTTTTTCTATTTGGAAGCATAATTTGTTTTTCCTTTTTTTTTTTATTTCCCAAAACATTTCCATCCTAAGCTTGCATTAAGCATGACAAATGTTTAAAACAAATTTGATTCTTGAAGAGGACTCTGTGACCCCCACCTTTGTGGATTCACGAATTCACTTTGGCAACCACTGATGGAAGTTTTTTTTATTTTTTTATTTTTTATGTTTTTGACTCTATTACACAGCATCGACCAGCAGGATTGTCGCTCATGTTTGTTTTTGTTTAATAGAGGAACAGAAGTGTCCAATGGCACGTCAGTAGCCTCAGGCGGGCGTCACAAATGTGCCAAAATAGTTTTCAATCCAGCTGCGTCTTTTTATACCTTTTTTTTTTCTTAAAGCACCTACTCTTCTAATAAAAATGCAACACTTTCAACTTGTCTTCCTCTTAACAGATTTATTTATTTATTACTTTCTTTGCACAGTTAAATGTTTCTGATCATCAAACAGACAAAAAAAATACTGAATAAATCCAGAAAATTGTTATCATCTTAGGCGGGAAAATCAATTTTCACTATCCTTAACCACCAGGAGAAATAATGAAAGAAATTATTGTTAAGTACATGGATGTAAAATTATATATTCACAAATAAAGCATGAACGCAAGAGGATAGTTGTGTGTAACCCACAATTAGTCAATTAGTCAAGACTTTTATTTTTGCGGGCCCACTTCCTGTTTTGCCCCAAACTGGTCAACAGATTTAAAGCCCCGCCTCCAGTGCACAGTTTGAACAACATCACCTGTTCCACTGTGATTGTGGTTTGGCTGCTGGCGTCTTCCTGACAATTCACCCAAATCTTTGCATCCACTGATTTGATCCTTTGCTGAGTTTGTTTGTGTGATAGCACTATTGCTTTAGCGTGAAATTTTTTTTTTGCTTGATTGCTCATTGGAGCATTGTTTCATTAGAACTGTTGGTGTTTGTTACCTGGGCAGTCACCGGGGTCGCAACAGCTGATTGCAGTTTAGTACGCCCCACTCTCTTCCCAAAGGTAACCTGATCGCTGATTTTGTGCAAGCTCTGGCACTTTTTGTATTGATATGGAGTTTCAAATGAAATTAATCAAACTGGGATGTAGCTACATTTAAGTTGATATTGTGCAGTATATTTATGTAATTTATTTTTTTCTTTTCCTCACTCTGCTCGAGTATTTGAGTTAATTTTTCTTGATTGATATTTTGAAAGTGAACTTTGTTTTCAACTTTAAATTGATTAGTTTGAAATATGAATGATATTCTTTTTGTTTTACTTTATTTAAATTATGGTCAATTTAACCTAATTGAAATGTTTAGTTTAATTATTAGGAATCCAATAATGGCATTTGAATTTAATATTTATTGCATTTGTATGTTTGTACATGATTGTTTTGATAAAACACTTGATGGGTTTTCTGGCCTTTTAGGTCGGATTTTTTATTCATGATGGATCAGATCTTCTGAATCCAAGGATGGCGAGCTAGGAAAACGGACAAGAGCTTTATGATCTTGGAATTGATTTATCTTGAGTTTGTGCATTTGTAATTGGTTTAAACATATTTGTAATTTTTTTTTTTGGAGGGGGGGCGGGGGTTCAAATCACTAATATATTCACTAAAACTGCTGAATCCTGTCTTCATTCTCACCTCAGGCTCCCTAAAAGAACCATCTTCTGATGCTGCTCTTGTAGCCGCAGTTAGCTGCATAGCCCATAACTGTTACATGTGCAATAAGAATACAAAATGGCAAACTGAACGAGTATTACAAACTGATATTTCAGCCAAAACTGTAAAATATTTTAAATTTCCTTAATAAAATCTGATACTTCCAATGTTCTTAGTACATGAAAATTAATAATACACATAGAGTTCAAATTTTTGCTTCAAAACTTTTCCTCTTTTTTTATTTATTTTTTTAAATTTCAAGGCAGTGAAATCTAGAAAAGACTAGAAAAGATGGTTTTTATATCTGTAAAAAAAAAATGACACACAGCAGTTATTGTGGAATATTGAGTATTGATACAAAACATCTTAATTTACAGATTAGTTCATATTAAACTAACATGAGTTAATACATGGTTAATACTAAGACAAACCTTTGCGAGCTATTTTATCTTTGGAGAAAACTGTTCCCTCCACTTCCCTGTTACACAAAGCTAAGCAGCTGCTGGCTCTCTGGAATAATGCTGACCCCCTCAGAAAAGAAGTTTGAAGTCCCTGTTTGGAGGAAAGAGTTCAGTATCTTAAAATTTTTCTATTTTCAGCCGCAAGCTGGGCGACGCGTGAAACTCAAATCTGTGGAGGATCACAATTCCCTGCTAGTCAAACTGACGAAGGTGTTGATGTAGCGCAGATGGTTTTTAGTTTAGATCTTAATTTTGCCTAAAGTTTTAGATTATAAGGATATATATATATTTTTTAGTCGCATTTACTTTTTTTCTTACCGCCTTTTGTTATCTCCCCTCCCCCTTTGCAGCTCAGACCTATTGAAATTTCGTCTGCACTCTACAGCAGTGACTGGCAGCGAGGCTTACTGCACTCTGAGGCTTTGCCCCGTTGGCCTCATCGCTTCCCAACCAGCGGGATAATTACAGAGGCTGCAAACACTTTCCCCCTGAGTGTGTGTGCGTGCGTGTGTGTGTGTGTGTGTGTGGATGTGGCAAAACAGGAGATTCTTAGTGTCAGCAGATAAATAAGATGCAAAGACACAAGCTGGGAAACGAAAAAGAATAAAATAGGTGAAGGTGATGCAGCGAGACATTATAAATAGAGTTTTATTTTTGCCAGCCAAACGGCTAATGCTGAAATGTGAGTAAATGCTTATAGGAGTGTGAAAAAGTTATGAGAGCTTTTTCAGACACTGTGGTGTTTGAAAATCCTCTTCTCAGACTTTAGGTGAGTCCTGTTTCATTTTTTCTTCTGGCACTAAATGCGTCTAAAATATTGTTCCATTAAAAAAAAATGCTCAAACAAAACAAATAAGGAGGAGCTACATGGCTTATGTTCAGGGCGTTGGTGTTTGGGTGACAATAAGCTGTGAAAGGAGATTTTTTTTTTTTCTGAAAACACCGAGGTTACCCACTTAAGTGAATGTAAAGATGACCTGATTCTACTCTCCCCTTTCTGCAGCTGCATCGTGTCTATATCACCACACAACAAGCATTCAAATTACAGATACAACCTTTATTGAAGACAAAACCAATGAGCCGAAACCTGTGATTGTATTTGAGCAAAAGAAAAACAGAGCAACAAAACTAACAATCCAAAACATTTCACTCTTGGCAGAAGAGGGAATAAAAGCGCCTTGCCAAATCCTTTGGTTTAGCCGTCTGTGATCGATGTGCTGTTGAAAACGTAGGACTGTCAGAAACGAGGCACATTTGGAGGGATGTGAGAGGAGGTTTGGCAGGGATAAGGATTGCGTATTTGAGCCCGTGTGCCCCGCAGCTTGTACGAATGTGTGAGTGGCACAGAAGCAGACCAAAGTTTTCCCCTCTTGTGTTCCTTCTTTGTTCTTCCAGCTAATAAGCCTGTCTCCAAGCTGTTGCTTGGCTACACTTTTCTGCTTCCACTATCCAGCAGGTGGCCGTTTTTCTGTCTAAGTCCATCTTTTGAGAATGATTGATATATATATATCTATAT
>NW_006800046.1:1375698-1388653 GCF_000485575.1 Poecilia formosa | reverse complement strand
AAATTGAGGATCTTTAAAAAATTTTTAGTTATTTCTTTTTTGTACAATTAAAAATCTAAAAAAAGCTGCTGTATGTTCAGTCGTCCCCTTTACTCTAATATGCCTAAGTGAAGTAAACTCTGGTGCAACCAAATAGGATAAATCTACTAAACAAGTGACCCAAATTTGTCAGGGAGAAAGTTGTACGATAAATTATTAACATGTTAAAATGGACCTAGTCAAAGTCCGGACTTAAATCTAACTTGGAATTTGTGGCAAGACATGAAAACTGATCAGTTCATGAGGTGCTCTGTTTAATTTCATTCAGCTTTTTGAAGTTTCTAGATGGAAAGTTGGTGGAAACATGCTGTTACGTATAATGGTCTGCCACACTTTTTAGATTTTTTTTTTTTTAGATTACTAGTCACTTTTTAGAATCCCAAAAAAATGCGAAAGAATTCAAAGTAAACAGGAAAAGAAATGGTCTTTATTTTCACTCAAATTCAGGTTTAACTGACGGAAACCCTTCGATCTGATTGTGTTTATTAAATCGGTATTCAATACTAAGTTTAACACAAAGTAATTCCATTTTAGCGTTGGCAGCTGTCACCTATTGTAACGATGACATGTCCAAACATGTTGGACTGAAGGCTCCTTCTGCAGTTTTGTCCATCCCATCAGAGGCATGTGGTTTCTGCCGCTGTGAAGTTTTCCGACAAAACCATTAAGGCAAGGCGGCAACAAAACGTAACCAGGCAACAAAAAAGGGACTTCGATGTTTTCGTGATATGTACTGTAAGGGAATGTACATCAAAGCCTGTAAAGAATATGGCTTCCCCTACAGTGGCTGCTTTCATGGGGGTGGAAAAACCAGATGGTGCAGAGGAGGCCTAATAGTCAGAGAAATTCATCCGTAGGACTCGTTTTAATTCTGAACATAGACTGTTTGCACCAACCAGACCTGCTATGAAAAACATACAACTTCTGAGAGAGGCTATATGGTAAAAGTTAAAGATTATTTCATCATTATGAGAGTCATTTTCACTCCACAGGCGCTCTCAGACATTATGTAAAGGAGATGTAGTTGTTTAAAAATGTTGAGCCGAAGACAAAAATTAGGTTTTTTTTGGCTTTTAGAGATTTTTGCAACAGCCCACCAACACCCACATTCTGGCATTTTTAAAATGCACAAACATGGAGGGTGGGTGCGGTGACTGAGCGCCTGGCACCACGAGACATATTTTCCTTCATCCAAAACGCAAATGACAAAGAAGTCTTATTGTTATGATGGGAATTTGGTTTTACGTCAGGATGGATTGACTCTAATTCTGGACTCCTGCTCCAATTAGTGAAGTTGATCATTTCGGTTTGAATGCTATGAACAAATGCAATGTTAAACGGCAACCAGTCAGCTTTAAACTATGTTGTTTTTGGAACATTTTTGGTCAAACATGAAGCAGTACGTGCAACATGGATTGTGTAATATGTAATGAATACAGCGACTATACAGTGGAGCACATTCTTTATAAATATTTCATTGAAAACGGCAGCCAGGAGCATGTCCAGTAGCGTCCAGGTATTTCAGCTCACCAAGCAGCATTTGATTTGGTATATTTAAGCTACGCTCAACGTAAAAACCTGTGAACCATGAATCGGATGGAGTCCACTCAATATGATGACAATGAATGAGATCGTCCTTCACTGTTCATAGCATAGAATTAATATATTAATTATATTTGCAAAAATGATCAACGTTGTTGGCACTTATCTCCTCTTGCGATTCAATTTAAATCTAAAGATAAATCTAAATCCAACTCTTACTCTGCATTAAATTAAAATAATTAAAAACAAACCCTCTGAAATAAATATAACGGCAAAGTGTAATTTCACTTTCTATTTAATTATAGTTAGATTAGGTTGCTGCATAGAGTATTAAAACTACCCCACCTTTGTCCTAACAACATAAACTCAGCTTTTGGTTTAAAGAAGAATCCCAGAAGTCATTGTTTGTGCCCTGAAGATGACAAAGTGATATCAATCCACATATTTCGATTAATGATCTATCGCATCATATTTTTCTGTATGCTTGAAAATGACTTCCTCCGATAAATCTGAGGATTTGCAATAAAATGTTTTTTTGTTTTTGTTTTTTTTGTTGTTGTTTTTTTTACTATTATGTATATACACCATATGGTTAACACAATATAGTGTGTCATATTTTTTTTTTTTTTTCACATTTAACAACACATAATCAGATAAATCCACCAGCATAAGTAAAGATGCATGAAACTCAAATCATGTGAGGGATTTTTGTTCTTTTTTTTTTTCCACTAGTGGGTTATTAAAAGTGCTGGTTCACACACTCTGTCTTTTTTGGATTAATATTATTACGGAACCGGCAGAGTCTTTGTCTAACTGTCTTCATTCAGTTTAATTAGGGCTGCTGCTGTGTTCACCTAATATTATACCACAGCTTTTTTTTAATGTTCGCAGTCTAATTTTAATTTTCGTCATTTCGTAGTTGACTTGTCTTAACTTGTTGCAAGGAGCTGCTGAGTAAATTACCTGGATATAAAGTTATATACCATTTTTTTTTTTTTTTTTTGAAGAATGCAAATCAACATAAACCTCATAGAAAATGAACTGACATTAGTTTGTGGATGTTTCATAAGTTGCAGTTTTGGAATCTGTTATATATTAAATTATGACCCATATGTGGAAAGGACGACACATTACTGTTTAGAGTGTGTCCGTTTTTTATAATACAAAAATACTCGCACTCATTCCAGTGAGTTTCAAAGAAACATATATTGCAGACTCTCTCTTCTTAAGCCCTTTCCATTATCCCAGTGAACAGATATTGGTCTTTATTAGTCTCCCCCCCACCCCCGCTGCTAATAAGGGAAATCTAGTAATGTGATCTGAGTGGAGATCACAGCACGTCTTCCTCAAACTGTTTATTTTATATTTAACTTGACATTAATCTGTTAAAACCTTCAGGCACTATAGGATTTCTATTATTTTGCAGGTTAAATATTTTGTTACTTTTCAGAAAGAGCTTTCCACAACATTTTTATTTTTTTTTTTTTTTTTACCAATGTCAGCATTTTAAGCCTTAGGACTGAGCAGTTGGGAACTTCACTGAGCTTGTCCTTATATTGATAGGTCAAGGCTAGTTAATGTGATACTGCCTATCTGAAAAATAAATAAATAAATAAATAAATAAATAAATAAATAAATAAATAAATAAATAAATAAATAAATAAATAAATACCCCAGCTCCACAGCTCACTGACACTTTCTTGGCTCTCGGCCTGGTCAAACATTGACTAATTCCTCCATATCTCCAGGCATGTATTATTATTTTTTTTTAATCTTTTTTTTTTTCTGACTTCAACTTTTACTTTTTTGGTGAACTGTTTATATTTAGCTATTATTTTTGTTGAATGCTCTCCAGTCCATATGGGTTTTAGAGGGACCTTTCCTTAAAGGTTCAGACGTCGTTTAGCAAAGATTGGCCTATAATCTTTTAGAATGATGCAAAATGGAGGATGTTTTGGACTGAAAACATCCTCCTGTGTTACCATCTGTGTGTTGTTGGGCTAAAACTTGCCTCACGCCGTATAATCGAATACGGGGGTTAAAAAAAGCCTTTTATTTGTTCACGTGTCACCTTGATGGATTCCCCTCATAAGACAAGTACAATCAGGGATCGTTCTTCAATTTTGCTCCCACTCTTCACCCTTCTTCTTCGTCTACTTTTTTTTTTTTTCCCCCTTCCTCGAAGACGAGAGCTTAGTCTTCTTCCTCTACAGATTCTCTTTGTTTGGTGTCGCAGTGCATTTCATGCTGCCACATGTCGTTTCTGGTTTGTTCTAATTGAGAAGGAGGTGAACGATCCTCAGTAAAAACTCGTGGAAAATCGGAAAGCTGTGGAAGAACGAGCTTTTCTTTTTTTTTTTTTTTCCTGATTTGTGTCGTTCCTAGCACGTAATCGTAAACTTTTAAGTCAAAGCATAAACCTTGGAAACACATTAGTATGAAAGGGCTTTTCATTGGCTTTCGTGTATCTCAGTCTTCCTCTCAGTTTTGAATGGAAGAGAAAGGCAGATATTGTTGATCAAGTTCACTTTTAACAAGAACTTCTTCACACAGGTTAATTCTGAATTATGCCATATTAATAATTCATCACCTAAGCAACTAAATTCACTGTTATATCATTAACTCGTTCTCATTTGTCCATGAATTTTCTTGGTGGGTTATAATGACCTCGGCCTGTAATTAGCATAGAGATTATGTCATCAGGTTATATTTGCAGCCTGTCCAAGGTCACCTTATTTACATTTTTTTTTTCTTTTGGTTAAGGATGCTTTTAATTTTGGAGAAAAATAAAATCATATAAAGTCCTCACAGTTACATGTTTACTTACTTTTTTCTTACCGGATACTAACATTTTTAGTAGAATGGGGAACATCTTGAAGAAGGCTTAAATAATAATAAAAAACAAAGTATAAGTTTCATCATTTAGATTTGTTCTTTCCAACAGGAATTAGTTTTCTGAAGAACATCTCCAGGATTAGAGGACTAATTTCTCAGCGAGATCTAGAGAAACTCATCCATACATTTATCTTTAGTCGCATTGATTACTGCAACAGCGTCTTCACAAGTCTGTCCAACAAACCAGTCCTCCAGCAGCTGATCCAGAACGCTGCTGCTCGCGTTCTGACTAAAACCAGGAAGCATTCAGCTTCTATGCACCACAAATCTGGAACAAACTTAAAAAAAAAAAACCCTATAAAACAGCCGGAACACTGAGTTCCTTTAAATCTTGACCCAAAAGTTTAGAGTTGTATTTGAAATGTTACCAATTATGAATTTAACAATGGCACTTGACTTAATGTAATGTTTTGATTGTTGATTCTATGTTGCATGGCTTTGTGTTTGTTAGGATGTAAAGCGCTTAAAAATAAAATGTGATTGATTCTGCCGAAAACATTTGAAAAACAGAATCATCTCGTCTTTGCAAATATGCTATTTTCTACTGGGTACTTTTGGCAGCTACTTTGCACCTTGTGAAATGAAGCAATCCTCGTTAATTCATGAGAAAACGCACCAAACCATTTCATGCGAAATAAACCCTATCGGTTTGTTTCTCTCTGCAGAGAAAATGCGCCTCTTCGTTTTAGAAGTTTAACTGTTGAGCTATCTTTTTAAGCAGTGCTCAAAGGTTTTTTTTTGTTGTTGTTGTTGTTGCTATTTTAATGTCTTCCCTTTGATTTCTTGTAAAGCACCGTGGATTGCCTTGTGTGGGAATGTTGTGGGTAGTTGTTTAACTTGCTTTAGTTTTGGTTTTTTTATGAGCCTTGATATCTCCAGACTGGTATGCTGAGTTATGCTGGTAGGACATTAAATGTTAAGAAGTACTTCTCACAAGAACATAAAAAATAACCCAACTTTTCAATTTGCAACGTTTATTTTCTTTGGATAATCTCTGGAGGAAAAACTGAGGGGGGGAGGAGGGAGCAGATGAAACTGAAAATAAAAACTTTTAAAAGTCTGCTGGATTCCTAGATCTTTGAAAATCCAGTCAAATCAATGCAGTTCAACATTTTGTTCCTTAATAGTAAACCCACGTTAAATATTGAAATTAGATGTTCTCCTGCTTCACCTCGTTTGGATTTGTGGGTGAATAACAGCTTTTAAAGAAGTTTATTCTTTTCAGTGAGGTGTGTTGAGCTAGCGACACGTCTAAAATACACAATGGAGCGCATCTTCAGGAGCAGCGTAAGGAAACATTGCAATAAAGTAGCAGAGGCTCAAACAGAAGGTATGAATTTGTGAGCTTCATTACTGTTAACCAATATTACAGAGGTTATCCATTTTATTTACGTAAATCTTACAGCGGAAATACATTCTTAAACAAACGGTATATTGAAAAGGGAAAGTTATTTTACAAATTCTACAACCTAGCATTGAAAAATGCACTGTTTCTTTTGGCTTGCTGCACCTTTATCTCTCAAAATGTGACTTGTTGAATGAGACTTTTGTAAATAATGAAAGAAATTATACGAATGAAATTACACATTTCAATGAATTAAAACAAAAATGTCTATTTGTTGTATTAGAGATAGAAATGTACGGTTTGGTGTTATTTAAAAAAAAATAAAATAAAATGTACCACTGTACTGCTTTCAAAGGCTATGGCATTTACCATAGCCTTTGAAAGCAGGATGTATCAGAAAACTGGATAAAAGTGGCTATAAATATAAATGAGACTGACTAAAAATTCATTTACTGTCTGTGCATCATCATTCCCTCAAGCATTTAGCAACAATAAGAACATGACAACCCAAAATATCGCAGTACTTGATGTGACCATTTTGTCACCCCATGTCTAGAAGAATCAACACTTGGGCAAATTTACAGTTTTTAGTTGTAAAAATACAACGTTCCATCAAATCCGACGTTAATAAATGAATGGCAGGTGGGTGTCGCAGTCTGCAGTGGCATTATGTTTTTTTTTTTTTAGACACAGAGTTAAAAATTAACGAGGAACACCAACATTCATCTAGAGATCGTTCCAAATGAGCTAAATGTTTGGAACGTTTAGAAAAAGTCTTTTTCTCAGTGAGTTTAGTGTGCAGTCAGGTTGGAGGCTTAGCCCAGCCAAAGACTTGCTCACTTTAATGTTGGATCATGTTCAAAACATGCAGCCACACTAAGAAATGCATGATCTCTTTGACTCCCTGTGTCTTTAGCAGTTCCTCAGACGGTCCAGAAACACGACTGTTAAATGAACTGGTCACTCTGAGGTGCCCTTAGCTTTGAGTTTAAGTGTGCGCGTTTAAGGTTGTTTGTCCTGCGTTGCTCATCGTTGCCCTGTGACGGACCGGTGTACCCCACCACATGCCCAATACCCTTCAAGACTTTACTATATAACTGAGAATGAGCCGATCAAAGACCCTTTTAGATAAAATGAAAGTTACAAACCACTAGAATGCTCCTTGTTTCCCACTTTGATCACTTATCCCTTTTTTTTCGGGTTGACATTTAAAGAATGATACAAACATCGACTTAATTTGACTATTTTGATGATTGTTGAAATCTGCAAAAATGATTTTGCATTTTTTCCCTGAAGGATTTCTTCCCTTTGACCACAGCTGCACGATCCCTATGAAAGAACGACCTAATAACCTTTTACTGTCCACCTGGCAAGTTCCCGCCATTAAATCCATAACTGACGTTCTTTCCGCATTTTTAAAATTAAGAGTCCAGGTTCTGGCATGGTCAGCATAAACATTAAATATGTTGTATATTTTACTAGCTTGTGAAATAAAACAGCAACACGGCACTCTCCAAACAGATCATAGCTTACATTCAGGTAAAAAAAAAAAAAAACAACCCCATGATATTTAAACTCGTTGACACAAGTAACACACCAAGCAGTATTCTGAGGAAACTGTAGTGGTGTCAAATAAAGCAGAACAGATTCCACAAATTCTGTAAATCTTACGTCAAAGCTTTTAAATTCAAAAGGAGCAATATTTAAGGCCTGTTCATTGAGCCCAAATAAAGGTTTGTTTTCTTCTAGTATTTAATCACAGCCTTTTTTAATGACATATTTCTACCACACTGAATAAGATTTTGTTTATTATTGTACCCCCTACCAGCTCCTTTGAAAACAATGTGAGCGTCAGAGTAATTGAGTGATTATTATTATTTTCTTTTCTTTACTTTTCTTTTTCTTTTTTTTTGGTAAGAACATGCTGTGTCTGTGGGCACAACCTGTCAGAACTCCAGTCACCTCAATCGGGAATGACTGACATAATATTGTAAACTTAACAAAACAGTCTGTAATTTGCACTTTTTTTTTGAGGGAGAATAATTTCAAGTATTAAAATGTAACCTGTCACTGTTTTGCTTTCCATGAAAGAGAGGCAAAATGATACGATCGCAACCAAATTACAACTATTGACAATTTCAATATCTCCTGAGACAAACATTGAGAATTACATTACTACATGATTTATTGGTTAAAAAAAACAAAACAAATGGTTCTTAAGTAGGAGAAAGAAGATGAATACATCTAAAATGTGCAGGTCATAGTAACACTATTTGCTTTCTTTGCAGCAGTAGTAGTTGTTTTGTATTCACTGTGCATGGAGATCAACAGCTGCAGATGATCCTTTTATTTCTTGTATATTTTATTTTTATTGAGCATTTTCCAATTTTTTTGTTGTTGTAATCAACAATAATCTCAAAGCAACAAACCGAGGACAGACACAAACAAAACAGGCAGTTAAGAAGGCCATCTAATTGGAGGGAAAATTAAACAAAACATTTTGTTGGGTTTCAGTTCATTATGGACATTGCGCATTGATAGAGCGTAGGTAATTATTAAGAAAGTTTCATTTTTCCATATATTCAAATGTTGTTCACTTTTTTCTCTGAGGAAAAAAAGTCAGTCCCTCCAGAACATAACATTTGAGCATTATGCCCATCCATTCAGACACAGTTTCTTCTTATGGCTTTTTTTTTTCTCGCTGCCTGTAACATTTGTATCGGGGATCTGTTCTGTTTCTTCTGTCCAACTGGATTATTGCCTAGACAGAATATACCTTTAACCCTGTATTCAGTTTAATGGTCTAAATTACTTCTATACAGTAGGGGGGAAATGTTTGGACATTCCCTAAAAATATGGAAGCGGCAAACTAATCTATATCCACATTTCCTCCAGCATTTACAATGCTTTGCATTTTCACATCGTTTCTCCTTTAAGGAGGGGAAAAAACCCTGAGCACTTAAAGTGGTTGCCATGGCTTTACAAACACTTGACTAGTCTTCCTCAGATTTCCCTTTACATGCACCGATAGATATGTTAAGAGGCCTGCATCTTTTAGACATGTCCCTTGTCCCACACACCTGAAACTACCTCAATATCCTGCAGTCAAGCTCTATAGAGCTATAAGCTAATATTGAAGCCAGGTGTGCTGAAGCAGAGCGGCATCTAAAAGCTGCGGGACACCGGCCCTTGAGGACTGGAGTTTGAGACTGCTGATCTCGAGAAATATAAACTGTAAGTGTTACAAAGTGACTTTCAAGGACAGCAAAGTCAAATGTTAGAACATTTGGTTCAAAAGCTGGTTTTTAGTCACATTCAAGTTTTAGTTCTTTTCACTTTTTAGGGCTTGTTTCATCATGAACGGATGCAATTTTTTAATTTTTTTTGTTTGTTTTTTTGGCTCAAACATCACAATAAAATGCATCGACTGTAACAGTATCTTCACTCTTTAGATGAACCCCATCTGACTGTAGCAGAGGAAGCAAACACACTATGAGACAGCCTGATTCACTCCAAAGTAGTACAAAGTAAGACTGGCAGTTTCATACTGATCCAAAATCAGCAGACGGCGCAGCAGCACTTTTGTAAGTGAGGACTCTCATTCACAGCAGCTATTGTAAATGGCTTATATTTTGTTCTATAAACCAGGAATAGGCGAATCTCATCCAGTATGCAGCTCCATCAGCAGAAGTGAGGGAAAAAGAGAAGGTAATTTTTTTGTAAAATAGATTCTTACTTAAGGATAAATAGGCCAGGTAGACAAAAAAAAAATAAAATAAAATAAAAAGATCCAATGGGTCATTTATTTATTTTTCCCACAATCTTAGTTATGTTGCTGCATTGTTTGCAGCCGTAGGATTATTCATGAAAACGAAAACCCCGGAAATCGATTCTATTCTCCATCATCAAGCAAAGCTGTCTTCTTGAGCATCAAAGGCAGAGAACAAAAAAACATATTTGAAATGAAATAGTGCAGCCTTTTCCCATCCTTCACAAATTCTGCAATGCTGTTTTTTTTTCCACTTTTTTTTCTTCTTTTTATCACGGTCTCTTTGTGCCTCTCTATTTTCTCCAAAATGCCATTTTCTCTCTTCCTCTTTTTTTTCTGCCTTTTTTTGAGCGCGTCCCCTGTGAACACGTGGGTTCAAGGCTTGAAGGCAGCAGGCATTTTCTCCGCAACAAACGGCCAGGGCCACCTCCGGTGTCAAGCCGCCACAGTCCGATCTGTGTCAGACACGAGGCGGGGTTGGAGGTGACTGCTGCAGAATTTAATGGTTCAGCGGTGCCATTTTGGGAACATAAGCTGAAGAAAGTGAAAGGACGGCCTTTCTTTTCTCCCTTTTTAATGCTCCTCTCAATCTTGCCCAACCTCTGCTCCTGACTGCTCCATTCTTCTGACCCCTTTTTATCACCTCTACACCTCTGCCACACCAGTTGCGTTTCTTTTTCTTTTCTTTTCCACTTTAGTAAAGGATAAAATGTGTCTCCATACATGCAATTTTTCATTTAACTTACAGCGAGGGATACAAAGTAGTACACATATAGATATATGTGTGTGTGTGTATGCATGTGTGTGTAAAGCCTTAATTTAGCTTGAGACTCATTTAAATTTCATCAACCATAATATTAGGAATCTTTTACTGTCCCAAGATTCAATTTGATTCTGAATTTCAGGGCCATGAAGTGATTCAAAATTGATTTTTGATTCAAAATCAATATTCATAATTTCTGCTTTGATCTATAGATGTGCAAAAGAATTACAAGGAAAATCAACTGGATTTTTGTTAGAATAAGATGTGCAAGTGAATAAATAGGACCAGTATGCAAACAATCACATAAAAAATAAGTTTTTATTACTAGCACAAAAAGCAAACAATAGGCGTTGAATTGAGAAAATCATAATGTATGAGGATCCAACAAATGCTGAAATAACAGTAGAATAAAAGCTTTTTTCTCTGATAAAGTTTATATTAAAAGATAAATAACATGGAATGCAGTACGATCAAATAAAAGTAAAATGTAGATAAAACATAGATAAAATAGATAACGCAGATAAAATATATTTATAATTTGCTAAACAGATTAATTATTAAAATAAAATTAAATGAGTTCAATCTATGAGGATTAACCATAAGTTTTAGATTTGGACTTTAGGCACCAACAGAACAGATAAATGCTAATTTGATAAACTAAATAATAAAAAAAGTTTATTTTAAGAAGCAGAAAGAGCATATACATGGACTATAATACTATTTAGGCTCACCTAAAAATAAAAAAAAATCGCTGGTTTTGTGAAGCTAAGAAGGCACTACTGCAATGATGGGCTTTAATTTTTACTGTTTTGGTCAAAGTAAAAAAAAATAATAAAATAAAATAATATATATATATATATATAAGAAGGCACTACTGCAATGATGGGCTTTAATTTTTACTGTTTTGGTCAAAGTAAAAAAAAATAATAAAATAAAATAATATATATATATATATATATATATATATATATATATATATAAATGGATGCCATCTTTGATGATACTTACCTTGTATGAAGTTTGTCCATGAATGGACAAGAAACATGAAATGACCATGACTCACTCTTTTAACAGTCGGCAAAGTCCATTTTAAAACTAGAAGGCTGTCTTAAAAAAAAAAAAAAAAAACAAGAAAAAAGAAGGGAACAGAATGGAAAATTGCAGCATAGCAGGACGACTGCTGGTAGTGTGAGAGCAACAAAACACACAGGCAGCATGGCTCTTTTTCTCTCGTATCCAACACATCCTCCGTTGTTCTGAGCCACGACTGAAAGCCAGGTGCTCCAACAGGCCCACCAGTATGACTGTGTAGCTTAGCTTTCAACACCTGCAAACCAAAAAGACAGGATCTGTAAATCCATTACTCCCTCCAACACGACTTGTATGAGCATATTAAAGCAAAGTGCTTTTCCCTTAACAAGCCACAAACCTTTCTTAAAGAGAGAGGCTAGATGGGTGGTGCCATCATATGAAGCTTTTTTTTTTTCTCTCTCTCTTAAAGGGACAGCTCAGGCGTTTAAGTTGAAGTTTCTGCTATAAACATGCTTCACTTTGTATTTGTTGGAGCCAGAGTCAGGACCTTGCAGGAAAAGGCTTGTGTTAATGTGTTGGCAAACAAATTGCCCTTTGGGGACGTAATGAAGCGAAGTTTGAACAGAAGTGAGTTGGACCTAGTTCCTAGTCTGAGAGGAGCCAAGACCGAAGCAGACCTCTACTGAATTAAAGAACTCTGCAATCTCAAAAACTTTAAAGAAGTTTGTGTGAATCATACTTTATGAGCCTTTAAACCTTCATCATATTTCCGCTGAGCGGTTTAAATTACACAGAAGTCCACACTGGGAGCTCAAAATGTGAAGTGTTTCCATGTGGGAAATCTGACTCATGTAAAAATGAATGGTGTTGGAGTATAAATTCAGCAATTTAAGCAAATCCAGGTTTTTTCTTTTTCTTTTCTTTTTTTTTTTTGCTACCGTACTTGTATAATATGTAGTTTGGTACTCTGATCAGAACAACTTTACAAGTTCTACTTATGAACCATTGGGACATTTTTTAAAACTGGAGTGGAGGAGTGGAAGCACGTTAAGAGACCACCCCTTCCCTCCCATCAGGCTACAGCTAATGGGAGCCATTAGCTTTAGCACGGCACCATCTAATCTGAGTTTATCTCAAATAAAGATTCAAAGTGAGGTTTCTATTGCAGGTGAGATATTAACTTTTCATAACCTTTTATTACTGGAACCTCGTTTAAAAAAAATCAAAATTTGTAGGAAGATTAAATGGGTAGAAAAATTAGGATAAAGACACCAGTAATGATTAGATAAAGGAGTAAAAAAAGAGCTCCAAAGGCCAAAGTTCAACACATAAAATCAAAAGAAGCAGAAAGAGACAATAAACTTAACATGGGTTGCTGAGTGAAAGATCAAATAACACTTGCATTTCTTTTGGAAAGACTTTACTAGAAAACGGTGTTCATAATAAAGAACATTGGAAGAAGTTTATTTTCTGTTTTTTTTTTGTTTGTTATTGACCATCAAATTGGTCAAACTGATATTTTCCTTTAACCCAAACAGGTGTCTTTTTTTTATTTTTAATTTTACAAGAT
>NW_006800046.1:1365386-1375553 GCF_000485575.1 Poecilia formosa | reverse complement strand
CACTTCCGCCACCCTCTTCTAAAAGCAAAGCGTCTACTCTCATGCTGCCGTCGCGGCAGCATGCAGCGCAACGCGCTACGGCGGGAAGTTCGCCGAGGACAATCAATCAGCGATCCGGAATCTTTGGCTGCTTCCATATTTTTTCCCTTTACCCTCTAGTGTCCTGAATGTTTAGACTGTTTGACATCAAATGCATACATGAATATGAATGAGGGAGATCTAAGTAAATCTGCTAATCATGCACACACAGAAGCACAGACACACACGCCCATGCACGCATACACACACACACACACCCACACACGCCCATGCACGCATACACACACACACACACACACACACGCACACACACACGCATATGTGCACCCTAAAAACATGAGGGTAGAAACGCTGCTGGATGTTGTCAAAAGCTTCTCATCTCAAAAGTGATAAACAGCAGCAGAGCCCCGATTTGCTTGATTTTTTTTCACTGTAAAGTTCCAGTTTTGGACAGTTTGGCCAAACTGATCATTAGGTACTTTGCAGTTGTAAAATTATCATGTGACTACAAACCTCATGTAATAATAATAAAAATAATAATAATAATAATAAAAACTTCTCTTAATGGTTTCTTTTCTGCTAGATCATAAAGCTACTAAAAAGTGCAGCTCAAACTTCATTGCTTGTGTGTAAATCAGCTTTTGTGAAATAAATCCACGGAGACTTCTTGCAAATCAGAAGGTAAAAATAAAAAAAAAGAAAAGAAAAAGTCTTCAATAACTGCACAACGGCCACATTGTTTTCAAAGCAGGGTGTGCTTAAAATGTATATTTATTCATTGATTTTGATAATGCTAACATTTTCCGCTGTATTATTGGAACATTCAAATGCAAAGAAGGAGATGGCAGGTGGGTAAAAGAAATCAAAGAAAGAAACTTAAAAAAAGAAAGAAAAAAGTACAACAATAGCGCTGCGGGGCAATAAATCCAGACAAAGGCTAAATTAAAATCCAAAACAGGCATAGCTAATCCTGCTAAACAAGACAACAAAGGAGGGTTGGTAAGTGGCTGGTAGGAACAACAAGGAAGTGACAGAAAAGTAGAAATGCAGAGAGGACAGATCAACAAAAGAGAAAGGAGACAAACAAAGAGGACAATGTGCAACGATGAAAGAGAGTTTAGAATACAAAAGAAAATGTGCTATTTATTGATGTATGTGCCATGAATATTGCAACATAGCCATTAAACAAATAAGCGTAGTTTGACGTAATCCCAAAATGTGATTTACATCAGCTTGTCAGAGTCTTATCTGGCAAAATTATATGTGCGGGCATTGGTAGTAAACAAGCCTTTAGACCCAGAAATGCTATTTTAGGCCACACACAATAAACTGGAACCTGTTGAAACCTGTATTCCCTCTTCATAATTATGTGCTGCTTTGTGTTGGTCCTTTAAAAACAAACAAACAAACAAACAAACAAAAAAACAATAGAAATACAATGACATTTGTGACTGTGACATGAAAAAAAAAAATCAAGGGGTATGAACAGTTTTTGAGGTGATGCATTGTGATTTTAAAAAGCCATGGACTTCATCAGATTATTTCCAATAAATTAATCATCACTGGTTTGTTTGTTTGTTTTTTTTCTAAACAAGGTCAAAGTAGAAAACTAACAAATATGAAAACTGATCTCAGAAAGGCTGAAGGCAGTCTGGCAACAAGCTGCCCCCTCAACAGTATTCACGGAAACACTTCACATTCATGCGTTTTTAATTTCCGGATGAAAAATCATTTTGCCGTTCGCCTAAGTGTCTCCGCGCTCCCGTCCCTTTTGTCGGTTTCCACCGAGCTCTTATGGCTCCTAAAGGCGTCCTTTATTTCAGTTCAACATTGTAGCTTCCTAAAACGTTCAGAGCCAAACTGAATCACTTTCAAATCGTTAATTTGCTTCAAGAGGCGGCATTGAAGTAAATTAATGTGTTCCCTTTATACCCGATCGCGCCGATGCGCAAGTATCGGGTTTTGAGAGTCGCCCCTTTTGAGGGGAAATCTCTTTATTCTGGTTTAAGTGCCGCCATTCGCAGCGAGCAAAACATTAAAACACTTTATTAAGCTCAAGTAGATAATTCCAATTTTCCAACTTCAAGAAAGCTGAAGATGCTACAGACTTTCTATCCGTCAAACTTTTCTATTTGGAGCCTTTGGATGAGTTTTAAAAATCAACCGGCAAGGACTCATCCTTGTAAAGCCGTTAGTGGATGCACTTAAAGAAAACAGCCGCCTTAAAGACACATTACCGGGATAGATGCGTTGCAGACAATGCTCTTCCTTCCACACTTTGCCTTGATAGAGTGTTTATTTGAGCCCAGAGCTTTTCCTTGTTTGTGTTACACATAGTCAAGCTTTGGGTTTGGTTTACAAGTCCTTTGCAAACAGCCCCAGTCTGTGCCTCTTTCAGCCTCCTGTTTCTGAGACAATTACTTTATGGAAAAAAGAAATAAAAAATCCAGTTCAAAAGATTTTTGCGCAAATATTAACATGTCGGAAGGAGAGGCCCTGCCAACACTTGCACCATGTGTATCAGCTATTTTTGTGTCAGGCTGTCTAAGAAAATTGGGTTGTGTGTCAAGCCTTCATTGACAGTCAAGTACTTGGTTACATTCTGACGTTGTGAACTGGGGAAATAAGAGTAAGAGGAGAAAGAAAAAGCCACACAACATCAAGCATTTTGAGGGTTTGACATTATTTGTAATGGCTGCACTGAACCTACTTAGAGAGTGATTAAAAAAAAGCTTCTCATATTTGAATTCTATGTGAGGAAGAGGGGATTATTTGAGTTGCGCTTTTATACAAAAAGTCTTATTACCGAGTCTGAGTTGGGACAGAATTTTTTTTTTATTTTCTTCCACATTTTCTCCAATATGATTCAATTTTTTATATATATAGGTTTCAGTCTAGACTCTTTGTTTTCCCAGCACAATTTTAAACAAGAATAATAATAATAAAAAAACAGCTTAACCATGAACTTCAAACATACTGCATTCAGAAATAGAAAAATTATAAGAGTTAATCAGTCAAGACATGGCTGCTCACCTGACACCAAACCAGATAAGCAGCCAAAAGACTCCAAGTCTCATGTTTAATGTGTTCCTAAGTGAACAAGAAAAAAGTGTTCTGGTCATGTTTTAAATTTATACATGCAAAATAATGTGTGTGACACAAACCTCATACTGCAGATCACACTGTGTATACCGTAGCGGCATCATGAGGCATATTTGAAAAAGTAAGAACTTATTTTAGCTGTAAAAGTGCTAAACATAATTTATTAGTTTTCTACTTTTCATCCAATGAAATACATACATTTTTGGGGTTAAAACATGACAGACAAAATAAAAAAAAAAAAAAAAAAGGATCCAAAGGTTACGAACAGTTTTTTTCAAACCACTTTATAGTGACCTGAGTCCTCGTCTCCTTACTTCCAGCTTTCCGTGTGAGCTGCTCTGGTGTTGCCTTCACTCTGATAATGAATTGTCAACACCTGTTCTCGACTCAAAGTTCTTTATTGAAGGTGAAACACATCAACTTTGAAGCTGTGAGTTTCTGGGCTTAAATTCAATAGTTTTTTTTTTTTTCTCCCCCCTTTGCTCCTGTTTTTATTCGTTTTTATTTTTACATTCATCTTGATGTTTAAAACAAACGCGTCGACTGCTTCTGACAGCAGCTAGATGTTAGTGCTGAATAATGGGAGGCTGTCTAGGCTGCGCGTGATGGTTCGGTTTTATAAGATGCGCGACGTGACAAAAATATGAAGCACAAGCAAGTCGGTTTTAGCTTTATTACTTATGGCACGCCCAAAGGTTTGACAAAGTTTACACATCGAGGAGTTTTTTAAAATATTTTTTGTCTTGGAAATTGTGTACAAAATATGCATTTAAAATGAAAACAACAGTGTTGGGTATTGCTGTGTCTTTTTGATTTTCCTCTATGTTTTTGTTTTCTGACTGACAAACTATTGCGCTCCACAAAAAGCTCAAAGAAATACACTCCTCGTTCAGATTCATATAAAACGTTGCAATCAGATTGTATATTTATCAAACAAATTAAAAGAGTACAAAATGAATCTAAATGTCTCATTTTTTTTAATCTTTCAGGCCGGATGTAAACCAGGCTATTTATGATTACAGAGCAATCCCTTCAACTGTGCTGTGCTCGTCTCTTCAGATGCCCATCAGCCTTTGGGATTTCTCTTCAGAAAAAAAAAAAAAAAACGGAAAAAAAGAAATAAACGTTCGCATCGTTCACCAACTCCTGTGTTTTGTGCTTTCGGAGGCTGGAGATTCAACACGTCAGATTGTGGCAATACAGTCAGCGCTTTGATTTATTAGCATGCATCCGTGTGGTCTGCGCACGCAAATTAACTTCCAGTTACAAAACACAAAGGCTCCGCAGTTTCCAAATGAATTCCGTCGTGATAAGGAAATCTCACAGTGAAGGGGGTAATAGTGAATATTCAGTATTCAGTAGTGCAGTGTCATTTTTGCCAGTGGACCTTCTCATACATAATGCATCTAAATCATTGCATTTTTTCTATCTCCTCCTTTCTGGGCTATAATACATTTTTCATCAAGTCAGTTAAATATTAAGCACTCTTATGTTTTCATATTCTCTTCCAAAGGGGATTTCAGTCCATATTGTTTTTTTTTGTTTGTTTTTTTTTGTTTTGTCGTATGGCTTGGGTGTCGTCAAGGCTTCCTCCGGTGCCTTTAGTGGTTGCAGTGTTTGTTTTACTGGATAGATGCTTGATTGGTTAATGCTGAGACAATGATCAGCGAGGCAGAGAATCGATGCCAGAGATCATCAAAGCTCAGGGGCCATTGATTAATGAGAGGATTCGCCTCTGAACTGGAAGTTTGGCTTGCTCTGGTTTATTTGATTGGCATTAGGAGCGAGCCTGTGAAGCTTCCCCCTCTGCCTCTGCTCTGAAAATGACAAATCAGCTTTAGGTAATATAAGGATAAGTAGCTTGTTGCCAAGAGTGGCCGATTTGTTCCTTCATGTCCTGTATTGTTTTTTTTTTTTGTTCATTGCAGCTTCATGTTAACATAATGTTGAGCACATCCACAAAATGTTCTTAATTTATGATCTGGACTTGTTACACAAGTGTGATAAACATCATAGAGGGAATCATAACACAGGCAATAAACATTACACTTTCTCCAACGCCGTCCGTCATCAGACATGGTGATCAATTTTCCATTTACTACTAATTAAAGGCAGCTCTAAACGGCTGGGTTGTTTTTAGCCTCGACTTAAACGAACTCGGTGTTTCAGCAGTTTTGCAGGCCTCTAGAAACTGAATGCTGCTACTTTAGCGTCACACACACGCACGCACGCACGCACGCGCGCACGCACACACACACACACAAAAAAAAACATTCTCATCTGGACTGCGGCAAACTAATAATAATCCAACAGATACATCATTCCGACCAGCTAATGTTAAAGATCCATTGACTCAGAATGAAAGTAAGCAATTTGCGTCCATCTTTAAGACACTCTCTGTGTCTCAGTTCGCTGGTTGCAGACCGTCACTCGGGGATGTTGGGGAGTTCATGACCGAGCTGCTCCTGCTTTGTGATGCTGGCAACAGCAGGCAAAATGCTTTTGGTGAAGGCTGACTTAATGAGGTAAAATTGGCTTTAGAACAATATCTGACCTTAAAATACTGACAATACACCCAGATAAAAGCAAAAAAAACCCAAATCAGTCCAACAAGTCAACATCTGTGCTGGGAGCCATTTAGGACGGACCCCAACCTGAGCCCAGAACGCTTAATTACCAGATATATGAAGCATCGAAGGCTTTTAGTGGACACAACCGAAGGCCGCATCTGGAAGAGCCTTTGAATATAACCAGCCTTCATCATGGGCTTCAGCTGCAGCCTTCCAAGGATGTATCCGCTGAGATGAGACAAACGCTTTGTTTTAATAAAACACTGGCAAAAAAAAAACAAAAACAAAAAAAAAACAAAAAAAAAAACGAAACAATGTATGAGTTCACTGTCGGTTGTAAACGTGAAACGCCGCTATTAAAAAAAACCCATTCTTGATTGAGAAGCATGTTTTAAAAACAAAAAACTAAAATAAAACAATGCTAGATGTGAGGGGGAGAAACAACAACAACAACAACAACAACAACAAAAATCTTGAATCTGTTTTTGTTTCATTTCACTCTGCCAGTTCATTAGCCAGCTAGATGTGGAAAACACATTGCTTAAACACTATCTCCTCCTGGCCAAAAACAGTCACCACCTGGATAGGGAAATTAAATAGGAACATTTAACTGAAAACCAAATGCGGTGATCATTAATTTTCCGTTGGCAATGAGATCCCAACTAATGCAGGGTGTCTTTTTATTCCCGTAAAGAAAAGGAAGAAAAAAGCATACCCATTCTCTCTTTCTATTTGCAGTAAAGCACTCATGTGAGTTTTTTTTTTTTTTTTGGATGAGAAATACATTGAGAGATTAATTTCACTTTTGATTGTCTGTGTACAAATTGAGCCAAAGCCACACTACTGCCACAGCCTAAGGTAGGCGATGTAGCCATTTTACTGCATTGAAGCACTTATCTCTGGAGATAATGCTGCAAGCTGGCACTATGGGTATTTTAGTGTGTGTGTGTGAGAGAGAGAGAGAGAGAGAGAGCAAGAGAGTGGTGGAATCAAGGGAAATGCTGTATACTATAGATTACTTAATGAGGTCAGTGCCTTAAAAAGCTTGACATTTCCAGCAACACCTCCCAACAAAGTGTACCAACTTGCTGATGCTTTTTTTAGGGCTTTTCTCTGAAAACCTTGTAGCCAACTAGATGAAAGAAAAGTCAGCATTTTAGTTACTAACAATGACTCTGCTGGCCTTTTCCCCCCTCCTCTGCCCCTTTCCATTCAGGGAATGCGGACACAAGTGCCTCGGTGTGTGTTTTTTCGGATTGTATTTTTTTTTTTACATGTCATTGTTTGCATACCCCTCCCTCCCCCAGAGGCCTCATAAAAGAAGTTAGTCGTGAGAGAACCTTATTCATTAGTCATCAGCATCTATTCACAAACAAAAAGGGGGAGAGGAACACCGAGGCATAAAAGGCGTTCAATTAAGATAGAAACATTGTGGTTCATTAAGCATGAGCGGGAGAGTGAAAGTGACCGTCTATCAGAAGCAGAGCCGAAAAGCAAGCGCCAGAAAGCGACACAAGTACCACCTATGGGAATTTTCTATTTTGTTTGGCTCTGATCCGTCTGTAATCTTTGCTAAATGTTTAGTCTGACCAGCTTTTATGTGCATCTTTAAAGCAGTTTCAGCCCATTTATGCTTAATATAGAAACCTGCACCGACTTCTAACGCGAGGACGCCAGGAAAGCTTAGCATGTAAGGCTGTGAAGCGATGTCGGTGATGGTGCCAACATGGTGCTGAAACATTTGCATATTTATGTGTACATATGTGCTAGAAATCTACATTTGGTCCTGACGGGTAAAGAAAAAAACAGATACTATTTTAAAGCATCGTCCGCTGTGTGTTCCGAAAATCCTCAAAGTTTGTCATGACGTTGCTCGGTTTTAGTCCGGGGTCATGTGAGTCACGACGGCAAAGAGGACCCCGATAGGTAGGATGGATGCAAAATCGGAATGCAACAAGGAAGCGTGAAAAACGGGCAAAGCCACGGCTGAGAAAATGAGGATCCTACAATAACCCGAGGAGAAGGAAGATGCACAAGTCACATATAACTCGAAGTCCGCATGCTTGTTAGTGTGTTGCTACCCGTTTTGAAACCAAAACAGCCCTGACCTCTCGACTCCGTAGACTCAACTCAACACCTTTGGCATCCGACACCAAAACATTTGACTATTTGAGCCCCATGAGTTGCAAAGGTATAACTTCATTTTTTCTTATACATTTTACAGCTTCTCAATCAAACTGTGTTTTGGGGAATTTAGAGGCTAAAGAATCACCTCAGTTAGAGGCTTTTCTGCTACATCGGACAAAACAGGTGAGCTTTTCAGCCCAACGTATATCGTCGTGTCTTGGCTGCCTATGATTCAGTTGCCAGTTCATAACTGTTCCTCGCCTGGGCCGCCGTTGAGGGATAATTACAATTCCCTAACTCTAACCCACATACGAGTTGAACTTTTGAATATTCACCCCTGTCAACCTCTCTTGAATATCTACATGCGTTTTTTTTATTTTTAGCTTCCAACATGTCAGTTTTGAGGATAAAATGCTTCCTGCTATGTCTTACCCACTAACAGGAGTCACGATGACGAGTCACCCTCTTCACCCGTCAGCGGTCACAATGTATGCTTGACCCCTTTAAATACTGCGAGGAGTGATCACCGGGATGAAAACACAGGCGAGATTAATTGACAGAGCGGTGAAGGTTGAGAGCGGGAAGATAAATTGGAAGAATTTTGCTCAACACGATGAAAACCGGAAAAAGGGAACACAGCGACCACGACGACAAAACATCGCATTTACATATATAATCAATACACATCTCATCGTAATGATGTGGCTGCTCCAAATAACTAACTGGCATCTTGCGCTCCAGCTTTATAAAAGTGCTTCTCAGTGAAGCCTGAGCTGGAATGTCGTGAATGATCGGGACCGGAGAAGAACTGGATGGGATTTTTTAAAGTCAGCTCAGGAAGAAGAAGAAGAAGAAGAAGAAGAAGAAGAAGAAGAAGAAGAAGAAGGAGATGAAGAAGAAGAAGAAGAAGAATTCTCAAAAGGTTTAACTGAGATGTTCAACACTCGCTTATAAAATCACCAGTAAATATAAACAACTGCCCTGGATTAGCATTTTACATTTAAAACAAACAAACAAAAAAAATTAAAGGTTGAATTTATTCTGTAATCATGTAACGGAACCATCTTTAAATGATTAAAAGTTATTCAATAGAAAAGCAATTTATTCCGTTTTCCAACTGAGTGACATTTTACCCATGGTCTCTGTGGCTCATTATACTTTTTTCCCCTCCTTTTACTTCTTTTTGACTTATTTTAATGTGTCCTGAAGTGTCAACAACAATGAAGTGTCTTCAAAGCGAATTTCCTTTTACTTTTGTTCTATTCAGACAAATGATTGACGACGATGATGATACAGACACCTAGTTGTTCATATATCAACTTGTTGAATGACTGACATACTAAGACGAAGCATTTCAGCATGTATCTCATCGCTTCACGTAAACTCTGTTTGCATTGTAACCGCCTTTTAGCTTTGTGAAAACTTAATATCCAAATTGCATTAAAACCCCAGGCAGAGGAATCATTTTTAAAATGTCACATCTTTCAGCTTAGCTGAACAATACAGAAACTTTATGAGTCACACTATAATCTCAATGCCAGTTCTTCACAGTGAACACACTTTAGTTTGATGATTTTTAAAAAAGTTAAAGCAAACTCCAATCATTTCCCTTTTGTCTCTGACCACAGGATTCATTTCCCCAAAAGAATCTGTCATTTTCAGTACCTCACTATTCCAAAGCATGTGGCCTCAAAGAAAATGTCATCATTATTCCAGCAACATAATGTCACATGTAAAGTTTTAGAAAACTAAGTCTTCTGTTTTACTACATTTATTTAGTGGGAGGAACAGAACAGACAGAGATTCCCAGCAACCTTAGCAGTTTTTTTTACAAACATCTTAGCTGTTATTCAAACTGGGAAAGACATGAAAACATACCTTATGACTAAAATGTTAGCTGGTCTTCAGATGTTAGAAAATGTAAAAAAGTAAAGAAATAAAATCACTTGCGTAAAATTGATCGTATCTACATTAAAAACAAGCAATTGAAAAAGGTTTTAATAAATTAACAAGCCTGGATCATTTAGATCTTACGGTTGTCCTCTTTTTTACGTAATCATAGTGGAGTACATCTTATGTTTATTTGATGTTGTGCACAAAGGTCAGAAAAAAGTTGCTTTTTTTTTGCAACTCCAGACCTTGTATGGGATTTTAAATATAAATACACACTAGTACAGTACACTAAAGGAGCTATGAGAGGTGTTAAAAAATAATTTTATAATCTTATATATATATATATATATGTGTGTGTGTGTGTGTGTGTGTGTGTGTGTGTGTGTGTGTGTGTCTGAAGCTTAGTGTGAGACAACACTACTCAAATAAAAAGATA
>NW_006800046.1:1319883-1365376 GCF_000485575.1 Poecilia formosa | reverse complement strand
TGTGTGTGTGTGTGTGTGTGTGTGTGTGTGTGTGTGTGTCTGAAGCTTACTGTGAGACAACACTACTCCAATAAAAAGCTAAAGTATTTTTCTTTTACATATTGCCACCATTAGTGACAATAATGGCAGAGGGTGCAGCAACTAGTCAATTTTAAGGGTAGAATAAGATCCCACAAGAGTAAAACACCACATCTGTCATCAAAGTGAAGTCTGAAGTCTTGCTAAATGCTTTCCAGTTGATTTTAGCATGAAAATCCGTCTGGTGAAATAGGTCTATACTCTTATTCTGATTTCCTGGATATGGAAGTAAGTGCTTTGACCTTGAGCTTATGTTAAATTTTAAGTTTGAAACTTACACAGAACTAACAAGCAATTAAAAAAAAAAAAATATCGATGGAAGCGGCTGCTGAAAACTGCTCACTGGACTGACTGAGATGTATAAAATATTTATCCTACATTTGAAAACATGAAAAATACAACTTTTTTTTTTTTTTTATCTCTCTTCCTCATTCTTATTAATCCAATATCTTGTGAGTGAGATACTGTTACTCCCCTATTGAACACATATGAATTACTAAAAAAAAAAAAATTAGTGAAGGAATTAAAAAGTTTTTTGTTCTCTTAAATGTTCAGTTTTCTGCGCCTCCTTCTCACTGTTGTTTCTTACTTACAAACAGGAAGCTCTGCATCAAGTGGGGAAATCACAAAATTAAAGCCTCTCGACGGGCTTGTTGCACATGGTACAGGTGGTTCCGGTTCGTTAAACGACGACATATTGAGGGAAAATCTTGAACGCAGCAACAGTGTTTAGAGTCTATTATTAGCTTGTTTATTGGAAATCTTACGCTGGGAGGGTTGGTAAACAGGATGAGTGTCATGAGTTTAAATACCACTCCCAGTCATCTCAAAGGTAATTACATAGAGGTCAATGAGCTGAGGATGACCCCCCGCCCCCACAAAAAAAGAATGAATGGGCATCAGCAATCGATTTTTCACGCTCTCACATTGATGCGTTCACAAACACACACATGCTTGTAGGCGGCGTCCCTTGCCTTGTACAGGTCAATCTGTACACGTCACTCCTCCAGTCTGTTCAAACGCAACACAGGATCCAAATTACATTTTAATGGCTTTTTTTTAATTTGTTGCTTAGTGAGCAAGAATAAGCTAATGTTATTGTGAATATTGTGAATAAAATAATGTGTTATTACAAAAATAATGGAGAATAAAAATCTAACTTAACGTTGATTTTTGCTTGTACACATATGAAATGTGCTAACCCAAATTAGCACAAAAAGTGAGAAAATGTGCGCTTGGCAGAAAACGTTGAGTCAAAGTGATACAGGTCGTCTTCTGCTCCAATTCCAAAAAGGTTTCCGTCAAAACAAACACAATCAGACCCGCCATACTTTTGTCGGCTCTCTCCCAAACCTTTTCCAGGTACGAAACAGTTCTGTCTGCTACCGCCGCCAGCTCTAGCAGGCTACCAAGTAAAGACGATGCTAAAAATAACACGATCACAAAAGTAAAGTGACTGCTACATTGTTTTTGTTTCCAATACTGAAATTGGCCAATGATTGTAATGAACTACATGGCCCTTAGATGATCCAGTGAATAACTGGTTCAAGTGATGATGTGCAATAAGGAAAAAAAAAAAATTAATAATCCACATTACTTTGTGCACCTAGTAATACACAATGACTTCTCACCGTTTTGCCTCATTATGAGATGAAACATAAGAAATTGCCTTATCAAATTATGCATTTCTCTTTCCCAAAATACAGAAGTATTTTGTCGCAAATACTTTTGACTTTTGTCACAAAAGTGTAATTCTCAAACTGTATTATGAGAATGATCAAATTAAAACAATCTGAAAAATAACTTCTAAGCAGATATTAAACTTTTCTGTAAAATGTTATTTTTATTTCTCTGCTGTAATATTATAATCTCATATTTTCATCTACTTAAAAACATCAGTCTGTGTTTAGGTAATATTTATGCGTTTCACTGGGTGAACTGCGCTACAAAAATAATCAAACTTCTCATAATATTAAGATTATTGAATGTGAATTATGGTTTTGAAAAAAAAAAGACTTCTTCCTTTTGTAATTGTTAATATTTGCTTCCTTTAGGCAGGAATTCATTCCACCCCATTTCAATTTCGAAAAAATACTGTTATCTGTTATCTGGCCTGAAAATGAGACATTGTATTGAAAATAATTCATGAGCAAAGAGATTCCTACAAAACAGAGGAAAAAAAACAGGAGCAAATAGTCCCAAAAAAATCACCTAGACTAAAAAAAACAACAAAAAACACACAGCCCTATGTATTTTTTCCCCTCACATGCTGGTCCCTTGTCAACCATGGATGTTAAGGGCATAGAATGACGCTTATAATAATAATAGGAGTATTTTCACCCACTCTAGCAGCAATCAGTGTAGAGAAGCTCTAATCAGAGCTGCTTGACTGCAGAAAGCTTTTTCTCTAACAGCGGCTGTTTTCGATGCCGACACACGGAGGGAAAAAATGTGACCCGTCATCTCACGAGTGCCGAGCAGGAGAGGGTGTTTTAATTTCCAGGTACCGCATGCTTTGAATGACTCTCCAAATCATTTCAGAAGAATGCCACATTCTCACACAGAACACGTCGTAATGCTTGGCCTGCAACATTTATAGTCGCATTTTATAATTATAGATACAGTTTTAGAGGTACTTTTTATACTACCTGTGTGATATTTTTATTTTTACACCATTTATTACTTTTTTGAAGCATTTTTTTTCCTGTCTCTGTAACAAACTTTTCCTTTTTTTTTTTTTTGGCTAAGTACAGATATGATTCACAAAATAATTTCAGCTTTGCATTATTTCACTGATTCAGAACAAATAGTACTAGTGCTGTGATAATTGAATGAGATTGTTACTGCAGATTCAGACAGTGTCGTGATCCTTAGTTGTTTGTGTTATGGACATGACTTTATTTTTACTCCTTAAATCTTTCAGTTTACTGATCTGCATAGTTGTACGGTTTTCCTTCCACTCATCCTCTCTGTGCTGGGTTTTTTTCCCCCACTCTCTCTCAGCCTGCCAGCCAGGTTCTCCACACAACTGTTTCTCCTCCTCTGTTTTCCCTTCTGCTTACTCTCTCTCTCCCAGCTGCTCCTACTTCCCTCTGATTAGTCCTTCTGGTTCTCAAGTCATTCTGAACTTGTCTATCCTCTTTTCTTTTTCAGATTGAAGTTGCTTTAAGATGATTGACGTACAATATTTGTGTTGGTGTGGCGTAAGATATTAACCGCTCAAAATCGCTTAAAGGAACCCCACTTTGAACTATCCTTCTAATGCCCCATCTACACTTACGTATATGAATATTCAAACCTTGTCAAGGTCGACACATAAATCAATAAAGGCTATCAATATAATCTACATCAAATTATCTATATTTTGCTATGGTCTAATAAAGGAATTCAGCTCTTCCGTTACCAAATAGACGGTTAATGTGTACAAGAAACTTTTCTGCCCATTTTCCCCAATTATTGAATTTTATTCGCTTTCACTTCACTCTGACTCTTCAGATTGTCCCGCATTTATCTTTTGCCAGCAAAGTCTGTTTTTCCGTAGGCAAGTGTTCAATTAACAAGTGCCTTCAAATGAGACTCAACTAAAACTTTCATCACTTCACAGTTGTCAGGAATGGCTCTTTGCTCTTTGAAGACTGAAGGAGTTGTAGCATGACGATCTGGGGCAGTTAAAGTAGGTACGATTGGTCATGCTGGAACACATGCTTTACTTTTAACTTGCCACCAGGGGTCACTACGCCTGGGACGGTGTAAAACGTCCATGCAAGCAGAAACGCTATGACTAATGCTGCCCATGGAATTGGATCGCAACTGTCTTAATATTTGTATTATTTAGTTATTTTGATGCATTCAAACAAAAACAGCAACGAGTCAGAGTGAATATTTAAAATGAGTATAATTGGTAACCCGTGAAGTCGTGTCTGGGTTTGACGTCAGACTTGAGGTAACGGCGTTCTGGTGAAGTATTTCAACATGAAGATGGGCATAGACATTTTTTGCAGAGCCTCTTACAAACATCACTTCATAGTTGGAGGTGATATATGCAACATTGATTTGAGTCGCACGCTTAACTGCGTGTCTTGTAAAAAAAAATAAACATGTTTCCGCCACTTCTTATTACTGCTGACGCGAGGAGCGGCGGTACATTGTGCAGAATTTCTGGTCCTTATGAAACATCTGGAATCTCGTCAGTAGATGTTCGGTGGGTAATTGGCCGGGCAGCCTGCCTTGGTAACACATTCTGCAGTGTGTCTTTTACGATGCCGGGAGATATACTGACTTTTGTTGCTTGTTGTAAACGCTGTTCCCCTCTTTGGGCCATTTTGCACAGCTGACTGAGAGAGCGCAAAGACCGGTGTCGACAGAAAAGGTTTTTGATGTAGGTAGATTCTAGCGATTTTATTAGGCGTTACCAGCAGTTCTGCCAGTTGTGCTCTAACAAAAATTTCAAAGAAATATTGGCATTTCTAGTTACTAGGGATTGAGACTGCACAGATGGTATAGGACTGTAGGAAACTATGGCCACGCCAAGCAGGATATCGATGAGGAAGTACTGGCTTTTGCTTAATGCTAAGCCAAAAGGGTATTGCACAGTTTTCAAGGAATCTAGAGACTGTGATTTTCCATATTCCAAAATCCAAAAGAAAGTTTCTTGTGACTGGAAAACAGCATGTTAGAGCGGCCCAGCCAAAGTCCTATCTTGCACTAACTACTATAAACACAGGGAGTCTCTTTTTGAGTAAAAAGGGAACCACTCAGTTTAGCCATTCAAAAGACAAAATGATACATTTATAGCACCCACTGATGTGCACTGAAACACGTGCACAGTCTTAATAAGCATCAGACGGTATATTGGGACATTTAGATGAATCTACCCACCAAGGAGCCAGCCTTTCCGCACCGTGCAAGCTCGTCAGTTCTGAGCGATGTTTTTCATTAGACTGAATCAAACATGCAAAGTCTCCTTACCAAAATGTTGGCGCACCGCATGTAGTTGCACATTAAATTATTGAAATCCTTCAATTTAATGTAAATGTAATGGGGATTTTACCAATATGTGCGCATTGGAGGACTTCAATTGTTCCCCGTCTTATTTCGTGTTACAAATAGGAGTGGTGATGTCATGTCTGCTACGTTGCCAGTGAATAATTTCAAATGTTTTAGTGTTGCTAAGTCACACCTACATAAACGTTTTCGCACATTTGTATGTGTTTGGAATGCTGCAAATATTAAAACACTAATCGTGAAAGACGCCTGAACCTCAACCGCTCCAAGGCCATCACGCCGCAGGCGTACAATTCATATAATGACAAGGAAGACTCGAGCTTTTGAGTCGTAAAAACTAGTAGAAGGAAACAAAGAAAATTTGTCAAAATAATTTATAATCCTCTCCCCCCAAAACAAAAAAGCTTGTCTACTATAATGAACTTCAGACGAAGTAAAATGGATTGCCTTGAGATGTGTTCGTCGTTCAGTCAGCGCGGCAAAGTTCTTTTGATCGATTCAGTATTTAGAAAAAAAAAAATAAATTTAATGTTCTTATAGTTGAAATGACCAAGTGAGCATGCTGAGTGAGGTTGATCCCGCTGTCATTCCCCCATAAATCAATCCTACATCCCACCGACTACACTTGTGTATTCTGAATGTCGCATTTTCACCCCCAGCGCACTCGTGCTCCCCCACTTCCTCCATCTTCTCCCCATTTCTAATCGATAAGGGACGGCCTTGCACTTGTTTAACCTACCCGACTCTTCCTCTCGAGTCTGGAGCAGGTGACGCGTTCCATTAATAAATAAATAAGCAAGGAGGAACTGGAGCACTCATCACGGCTCGCAGCGATGAGACAATTATCACATGGCAAACAACGCTCTGCCATCATCTGCCACAGTCGGAGAAATCAATAGGACTCAGAGAGGAGATTGAAAAGAGAGAGCTGCGTCTGCAGAGAGACAGAGGTTAGGAACATGGAGGGAAAATATAACGGAAATGTTTATGGGTGAAGAGCCAGAGGAGATTTTATACTTGTAGTCAAAGTGTAGGCTTACTTCTGATACTGTGGACCTCGTTAAGCAACCAGTTTAGGTGCCACAACATGTTGAGTATGTCCGCATTTCAAAACGAACTCAGTAAAAAGTAGAATGTGTAAAAATACTTAAAAGGTAGAAGCCTTTGATTTTTTTTCCTAGTGGGGTGAACATTTTTAAGGGCCTCCTCGCAAAAGTGTTCATACTGAAGGAATTCTTTTTTTTTTTTTTTTTTTTACATTTTGTAATGCAGTGAGAAACTTCAATGTAGTTTGCTTGGATTTCAGGTGACCAACATGAAAAAACTGCAATGAGAAACAAAACACGTTTTTACTGCTACTAATAACATTTGGAAAAGAGTGACTGTGCTTTGATCAGCGAAACCAAAACGTTACTTTTTGGCCTTCATGCAAAATGGCATTTAATAGTTAAAGTGGTGGCAGCAGCATGGTGTGGGAAAGCTTTAAAGCTTTTCGTGGGACAGGTAGAGAGAACTTGATTATGGAAGGATGGATGAAGTTAAACACAGAACGGTCCTGGCAAGAGGTGAATGTTACAGCATAATGCATATTAATGCCCAATCAAGATCCAGGGCTATTAGAGTTAATTTTGTAGGGAAAGAAAAACTTGCACTGCTTGGTAATGCAAATGAACAGCCTTTGTTAACACCCTCAGGTAGCTCCTCAGGTGTGATGACACCGCTTCTGAAAACCCATTTTCTCACTAATCTCGTTCGCAGAGTGCCAACATTCAAATGTACCTTTCCTCTTTTTTTTTTATTTTTATTTCCATCCATTGACATCGTTGGAAAACTTGGAATCCTCACTTTCAGGGAATTGTAAATATTTCAAAATGCACTTGGGGATGCATGCTCCTGGTTGTGTTGTGACCTGCTATATATATGCAACACATATATGACATCCTTTGATTTAGGTCTTGTCTTATTCTTACATATTTTGATGCTTCAATGTGAGTAATTCATAAGATCTATGGTGCTGCCCAATCTTTTAGTTATAAGCTTAATGTTTTTCAGTGCTACTAGCCAAATGAGTTTGTTGATCACTGTATGTAACAGGAAGGTTGAATTATTTAGGTGCATGCATTTTTACATGTGTCCTATACATTTGCATTTCTGAACTTAATCCTTAATCAACTGTTATTTAATATCTAAACTCATTGAGGCAGGCATTCACAAGCAAAAACAGACTGACAGTCTATTTACTGATAATCAGGATCCAGGACCTTCTTGCTGCAAGACCCTTGTGTAGCCCAATTTGGAAAAAAATAAAAAAATAAAAATTAAATTACTATTGATTTATTATTAGTTATTTACAGGCAAACAGAAAACCAAACCTATTGTTGCAAAATACATATGAGAAGTAAGAAAAAAAAACTTTCAGTTGAAAGAGCTTTGATACCAGAATGCTTTTATTACTTTAGTTGGTTTTGCTGCAAGGATACATCTTTAAAAATGTTTTCTAAAGCCTGACAGTCAGGACTGGAGGAAACTCATGTGGTTTAAGCAAACCAATGTTAAATTCCACTGAAAACAACAACAGACATTGATCTCTTTTGTCCCTGTCCTTATTCTCTCTTCGTTTAAATTAATTGCCCTTGTACTTGCAATTTCATAGTGCTTCTCATCTTTCCTGGTCTCTTTTTATTCCACTTAGAGATTAGGCGTTAGATAAATTCATCATCTGCAAGGCTGTAGCGGTGTATTTTGCCATTTTTAACTGTTGAAAGTCCCAGTGTGAACTAAGAATTTAACAGATAATTCATTTAGACCTAGAAATGTGAGTAGTTTTCCCTTGCTGCTGTGAAATTAAGAAGGTCTTGATGATTCAGTTAAATTCAAGTCATTTTACTTATATAGCGTCATTTCACCACTACAGTAATCTCAAGGCACTTTAGGAGACAAATAGATCTGACTGACTTTCAGAAGTATGTAATCGAAACAATCAGATTCTAATCATTTCGTCAGATTCAAACATATCCACATATATTCCCTTTAAATTCCAGTTATTATACCATAAGTTCAGATTCAGTTTATAATGCCAACTGGTAAAAAGTGATCTATTCAATGAAGGCTAGTTGATTGCAATGAAAGTGTTGACTGATGATAACCTTCCCAGCACTGTAGAGTTTGCCGGCTTCCTGAATTAACCAGCAAGTATTTCGAGGCCTTAAAACCCTAACACCAATGTGGAGATTAAACTCTGGACTTAAAATAGAAAGGTGGAAAAAATTAATGCTCACATTACTCTGAATCTGGTGGATGTGATAAGGGGTTCAGCATATTAAGTTTTTAAGAGGATAATATTTCAGTGTTATGTTTACAGTTTCCACCAGCACCTCTAAAACAAATGGCAGTAGAAAATCCATATATTGGATGAATAACAATACGGCACTGTTGTACTGTCAAGAAGCGTAATAAAAAATAAAAAAAAGAAAGAAATTAAATAATCACCGTGAAGAAAATGACGTTATTTTGCTTGTGACTGTTCTACATCAACATGTAGCGTGCCTTGCGAAAAATAGTTTTACACCTCGGACTGTTTCTCATTTTGTCATGCTACAGCCACAACCATCAATGTCTGGTTATTGGTTATTTTTTCTCTTTTGCATCTATTCTTTGTGTCAGACCAACACAAAGTGGCACATTTTTTGAAGGGAAGGGGAAAAAATTTGGTTTTAAAACTTTTTATATATATATATATATATATATATATATATAATAAAAATCCAAAAGAGTCCAAAAAATAAATTAAATCCAGTGCCACAAATGAATCTCAGTACAAATCAAAATGGAACATTGTTTTTGTTTTAGATTAGACAAACAGTCTTCTTATAAGAGTGGTCAGCTGGTCTCACACAGACATATATTTACAGTGCCATAGAAACAGCAGCTGACGAGTCTTTGACGTTTGGGATTAAATCCTTATGTTAATCGTCCATATCCAGAACTTACCAGGATCCAAGATGGCCTCTTTAACATCAAACACAGACACATTTTCTTAAGACATATAGCAAGGAATTGACGGTCTGTCCCATCAGACCGTCAATTCCAGAAACCACACACGCACGCATGCACGCACGCACGCACGCACGCACGCACGCACGCACGCACACACACACACACAAAAAAAAGCTAAGCTCCACAAAATCTTTGGTGCATAACAATCTACAAATTCACACCAATAGTTCAAACAACCATTTCTTCCCTTTGTTGGAAAACACCCACAGACAGTAGTAACCTGAGGTCACAAGAGCTATAGACCAGTGCCTATAAAAGACAGCCAGCAAGCGCCTGGAAAATACCTAAAAATTTTCCATGTCATGTTATTTGCTCAACATTGTTGAGCAAATAACATGACAAAGACCAAGGAACTCATCAGATAACTCATCAATAAAGCTCTGAAGACCTACATTTCCATCCTGCTCAATTGACAGGTCGAACATTAACCCTCTCAAGATCATGTCCCGTCTCACACACACGCACGCACGCACGCACGCACGCACACACACACACACACACACACACAGACACAAAAGCTAAGCTAAAGCCAAAAGGGAGAGAATCTCTGAACCTTATAAGTTAATTAGTTGTTGTTTATGTACCCCACAATTCCTACCATTGAGTGACTTTAGTAAAGCTGCTCAAATGGACACAGTATCATCTAGGAAGAGATTCTCAATTCAGATGAGACCAGGATTCCATGAAAGCTGCACATCGCTTTGAACCTTGAACATAACGTCTTCACTGTGAAACATGCCGGTGGCAGAATCCTGTTTATGTGATGCTTTTCTACATTGGGTACAGGAACAGTGGTCAGTGTTCATGTTGCTCACTTCAAGGGAATCCTGGAAGACAAATCTGTCAGAGTCTCCAAAATAATTGAGACTTGGGCCAAGGTTCCAGCAGGACAGCAACCTGGAACAGTCAGAGCAACCATGCACAGGTTAAGATTGAAGGATGGCCATGAACTGGAATTACCCAGTTTGTCTTTCCAGAGGAAAGACTTTGAAAATGTATGTTAACAGATCGGCTCTCCATTCAATTGGACGGAGCTTGAGCTATTTTGCGAAGAAGAACGAGCAAAGGTTTTCGTCTGTATATGTGTACAGTTGGTGAAGACATACTCTAAAGACTTTCACCAGCCCACTCCTACAACGCAGCAAGATATCGCTATTTTCTTATAGGTCAGATATAAAGCCACAGCAGGTGGGACTTTGTCGTTACACCCACCACAATCACTACGCATCCATAAAACTGTAGGAAAAAAATAAATAAATAAATAAAACTTCCAACTAAAAACTTACACATTTTTATGTAGGGTATTGAGTGAAAGCTGGACAAAGAGCAGAGATGTGACAATTCACAAGAAAAGAAGAGGCCGATTGCTAAATTAGAAATATGAAGCTGGAGGTGTCCGAGAGTGGGACTTACTGGAAAAGTAGGAAAAGAATACCTTTTCAGTACGGTCTGAGCCACAAACCATAATCTTCTCTGTAGGTGTTCAATGCCTATAGCCACAAGGGGAAAAAAGGGGCATTTAATCCCGTTTTAATGAAGGTGGAAGGACAGTTTTATAGACTCCTCTTTGTTGTAGATGGCTTGAAGGTGAGACAGTCTCTGAACAGAGAAGAATTTTATGCATTCAGCCCCTCAAGTGAATTACATTTTTTTCCCTATTGTTCATTCAGCGTGGGAACCTAACTTGGTGAAAGAGAAATGGTTGAAAAATTTTTACACCATTTCCATAGACTCAATGGAGCCGATGCATATTTTGTTTTCCCGTTTCCTGAATTATTGAACAACTGAAATAGCGAAGATATGTTAAAGAAGGCAATTTTCTTGTGTTCTTCATCGTAATTATCTGTATGATTTGAATGAAAACAGGTGTGCGGTCTACTTACTACACTTTTGGACGCACTCTTGTATTCCTCTGGCAATTGTTTTAGTTGTGGATAATTGTGTTCTTTCATTTTTAACCAGACTGCACATGAAGATTTTACTGGAGCATGGACAAGCAATCTAATTAGCAGTTGGCAAACAACGGGGTGCATTACTGTTGTCTCATGGTAGAAACGAGGCCTGCAGTGATTAACAAGATGGTCAAATTAAGTTATTTGAAAAACATTTGAGTACAGTGATACCTTGATTTGAATAAAAATATCTGCTGATTTTCTCAAAGTTAATGAGATCGCATGTGTTAATTTCAGACTTAAATAGAAATGTTTAGGTGAAGCTTTTACTGTTTAACTATTAACAGCACGAGAAACGCATTGCATCAGTTAAAGCATTGATATTAATCATTGCAAAGCTGATAAAAATTGCAAAAATGCTGGCCAAAAAAAAGAATTTTTTTTTTTTTTTTTTTTTTTTACAGTAGTGTGTGCTTTTAATCTTCTCTTGATATTAATAACAGCACAAATTAAGGTTGCTGACTCTGAGACTGCCTCCTCAAAGTCAGCCTGATGAGCCATGAGGACTTGTCATTGTAATGAGCGAGCCTCATTATAAACCAAATCACCCTTTTCTCTTATGAATTCAGCATGAAGAGCACTCTTTTGTGCAATTAATCCAACACAGGGGTTTATAAAGGCATCGACCAACAGAATTACACTTTCATTAGTGTACAGGAGTCATGTTGTTCATTACTATTGTAAAAAAGAGGGGAAAAAAAGTAGACATTCTTTAGGAGAGACCAATAATACACACTTTGCCTATAAAAGGTATCCGTTTCAGTTGAACTTTATCACATTATTGTGAACTTGAGTGTTTATTTATTCTTTTTGTGGGCCATGGACCAAAAAACAGTTTAAAATATGTATTTTTCCCCCTTTCTATTAAATATTATGAAGACAAAGTTTCAAAAGTTAGGGCTAACTTTTGAAACATTATTCCTTCAAAGTCACAGTAATGCACCAGATGCTGGTCTATTCCATTCAGTCCTAACAAAATATATTAAAGTTTGTGTTTGTCATGTGATAAAAATGTAGATAAGTCTGAGAGATTGAAATGCTTTTACAAGGCACATTTAATAAGAGTGAATAACATTTACAATTTAATATCTGTTAATGCAAGTTTAGAAGCATCTATGGTATGTTGTTATTTTTCTAGTCACTTAGCTAAAACAAGTTTTATTATTCAAGACAGCACACTTGATTAAATTCAGAAGTCATAACTTGAAAACAACAAAAAGGGCAATTTTGGAGGAGGATACAGACTCCTAAAAATCCAAGATCTTGAAACTTTAAAATATGCAACCCACCAAAACACTGACTTTTCTTTTTGACACTAGCTAAGGGTATCATCTGAGCTGCCATGTTTTGTTCACTCCTACATGCCTGACGGGTTCAAAGACAAACTAAATCCTGCAAAGTAAAGCAAAAATAGCTCAAGTTTAGTAAAGTGACAGACTAAAGCTTTTGCATGAAAGTCAATCAGGACAGATGGGGTTGTTATGCTTTACAGTAAAATACACCTTTTACTGTATTTTATGATTAATGTTAAAATTAACATTAATCTTAATGTTAATTTTCAACGTGTCAGCATCGTGCCTATACCGCCATCTTGCATTTAGTTCTTAAGTGAACTATGCAGCAGACAGCCAGGCTTCCTGTCAGACGTTTGCAACGGATTACCAGCATAGAGCCCCGATGCAAACTCTTTATTAGTGTGTGCGTAAATAGCCATAGCGGAGTGTGTTTAGATGGCATTGATGACTGTGCTTGATGTGGTGGCATCTCCACACCTGTGCTGCCATCTGTGCCCCCGCGCCTCCTGTGACCGCTGTGCCTCCTGGCACACAAGTGTCACATTGAAACCTTGATAAACACATCTCATCTACCTGTCCTCTGGAAGAAGGAAGCAAAGACTTTCATGTACTTTGGTAAATTTTGAAGGAGTCACAAAATCTCTTAAGATGAAAAGAATAGTTGATTTGGTTTGGCAGCCTTGAAAAATGATTGTGTGATTTGATAAAGAAACATTCATTTTTTTTCTAGCCCTTACTCCTCTTGTTGCCCTTCAACGGTAGGGCTTTGGAATAGTATTTATCTCTTTAAGATCGCGGCCCTTCTTTGGAATTATAGTCGGCTGTTTCTGCCGGCTTGTGAATTGAAATAAAGGAATACAACTTGAACTCGAGTCGGCGCAAAACAAATGGTTGCACATGCTCTGGCCTGTACTTGTACAGAGCTTTATGAAGTTCGAGGACTCCAAAGCACTTTATGCTACAATCAGTCAGTCACCCATTCAGACAATTCAAACACTGAAGGTGATAAGCTACATAGTAGCCACAGCTGCCAGACTGACAGACTGACAGAAGTTGCCATTCAATCACCGATCCCCCTGACCACCACTAGCAGGTAAAGTGTCTTACCTAAAAGCACAATGGCAAAGAGACTGAAACTGATGGAGTGGGGATCAAACTGTGCATGATGGAGGTAGGTTATGTGGCAAAATTATATCATTACTGTCCCATCTGAGCAATGCCTCATATATACGATATAATGCCTCAGATATACCAGAATAGAGAAACCCAGCATTGTGAAACCCAGAGGAGTTTTTTTTATTGGTCCTGTTCTCCCAGTAGACCCAATCTTGAATAAATGGTATATAATGGACGAATGGAGTTGTCCAAAGTACTGTAAACTGGCTCTCTCATGTCATGTTACTTCTTGAGTGCCTTAACTCTGAATCTTCAGATTCCTGAATCCTGCAGAACTCCCTCCGTTTCCTCCTTCCTTCATTCCTTGATCGGTCTTCCAGACATAAGACCTTCTCTATCATGTCCCAAATCCTCCTGATCTCTTCGCCCCTCACCAGCACATTCTTCCACTAAGAGTCAGAGCTTACCTTCCAGAAATATATTTGTTGCCTGTTCGCTCAGAAGACTCTGAGGACGTAGAACAGTCACTCTCCCCTGTTGCTTTCCAGTCTTTGACCTACGGTCTTTATAAAGGATAGTGTGGGATCCATACAAAAAGTGTACAGGTGCCCAAAAGACAAAAACGGCATGTGGAAATAAAAATATGCATGCACAGTAGCAAGTAGATCAAAGCTTCACCTAAATGATTGCGTACAAGGTTCTGCCTCAGGTTCTGCCATCTACATGCCTGGTCTATGCGAAGGGCCTCATGATTGTTAGGTGTACTTACATGAATGTTTGGGCGTATTTAAATGAGCCAGTGTTTATTCATGGTCACCAGCATCAACCACAGGAAAAAAAAAAAGAAATTGACAGGAGTAAAAACTTCATTTTTCGGTAGCCACATTAGCGGTTGGGACAAATAAGTTATACACCGCCACCGGCATTTCGGGAGGCCAATGGCATGCTCCACAGAGCTGAGCGCTCACAGGCGCGAGCAATATGAAAGTGTGGCTCCTCTGTGGGTTTTGAAACGGGGTTTGGAGCCAGTGCCTGAGGTGGTTGCCCTCCCCCTATCACCCCACCCCATCTCCTGCAGGTTATAGCGGAAGAGAGCATCGGATCAGGCTCCGGAAAGTTAAGATTTTCTTCCTGCTTCTCCCATTTGCAAAATCTTTCAGCAGTGTCGACACGATATTTAAATATTTACAGCAGTCAGCCTGACTGCCTCACACCTTGTCAAATTATATGCATACTTATCTGTGATACACAGATAATCTAGGGTGAGGAATTTGATGGTGGGAAAACTTTGAGGACGCGTTGTGGGGACTTTGATTTAAGCTTTAATTCGCTTATGGACCTTTTTTCCCCGCCCTATTTGAAAGGTCCTCCTGTATAGTTATGGTTTACCAGCAGAAGCATAAATAAAACTGCTATTTTAAATGCAAGTGATAAGTTTGATCTATGATTAAAGTTCAATATGGAGTGAAATTAAATTTCTGAGATGAATCATGACGCAGTGTGGCTTCAAATCCCCACCTCACCATCTGCATCTCGCTTCAGCCTCTGGAGAAGAATGACTGAGGTGAAGAGAGAAAAATAAAGCAGGCCGGGGAAAGGAACTCTGAACCTAATGGACCCATAACAGAAAGAAACAAATGGGAAGAAGAAAAGCAAAATCCAAAAACACTCAAAAAAATATACTGAGATGAGAAATCAAACTAATGTATGAAAATGTTTTCGTGGTGCTGGATGTGTAATGGGCTGCACAGTGGCGCAGTTGGTAGAGCTGTCGCCTTGCAGCAAGAAGGTTCTGGGTTCGATTCCCGGCCCTGGTCTTTCTGCATGGAGTTTGCATGTTCTCCCTGTGCATGCGTGGGTTTTCTCCGGGTTCTCCGGTTTCCTCCCACAGTCCAAAAACATGACTGTCAGGTTAATTGGCCTTTCCAAATTGCCCCTGGGTGTGTGTGTGCATGGTTGTTTGTCCTGTGTGTCTCTGTGTTGCCCTGCGACAGGCTGGCGACCTGTCCAGGGTGTACCCCGCCTCTCGCCTGGAACGTGAGCTGGAGATAGGCACCAGCACCCCTCCCGACCCCACTGAGGGACAAGGGTGACGGAAAATGGATGGATGGATGGATGGATGTGTAATGCCCAAGGAGCGGCCCTGACATTTCCAATTTTGGGAATAACCATGTTTTAGGAGAAATTTTAGTAAAGGATAATATGAAAATGCTGCATTTTAGTGTTTTTCTGGATGTTCCAGAAGTATACCAGAACCATTTGAGACTCAGAAAACAAACGAACAAAAAAGAAATCTCCAGTCTTAAAAAAAATTGGATAAAAATGAAGGTTTAAATAGGTTAAGATAAAATAGGTTTTAATTCAGAGAGAAGTGGGAACACCCTGTGGGATTTCGGTTGTGGGATCAATTCACTTTAAGTCAAAAACTAAAGCAGCTCTCCAAAATTCGCCATCTGACATTTTACAAACTTTATTTATTTTTTTACAAATATGCAGGACTGCAGGGCCAACAGCAGTTCCCATAGCAACCAGCGGAGACTCCAGAAATCATAAAGTAAAACTTTGTCAGTAAGGACAAAAATCAAGATCAGTAAAATGTTTGCAATCTATTTTACCACCGATACTTCTGCACCGTTCTGTGAAGAGACAGCAAAGATCCTCAGAGGGAAGGCCCCATCGCCACTTCATGTGAAAACGTAAACGTAGACCAAGGCCAAGACGAGGAAAACGACAATGACCTCGAGCCTGAAAAACAGAGGAAAATGCAGTTTGTGTACAATTGAGAATAACAGGAACAGAACATGCATTAGGTTCTCTCTACAAGTACAGAGAACATCTAACACAAAGAGAGGAACACACAATTAAACAAGCAAACAGCAAAAAGCATAACTGCAGCTAAATTTTTAACCAATCCCATACATCAGCTTGGAGGAATTTGAGCTCATTCGTCAGCCCAGAGCAGCTTTAGCAGTGGGAAGTTGGCAGGTTGCCTTATATAAACTGCTCGATTCATTCTTTTCAGTTTCTTTTATTATTTTTTTTTTTTTGGGGGGGGATGATAGTCAGGACTTTAACACGGCCATTGCAACGCATTCGCTTAATACCCTTCAACCTCCTCTCTGCCAAAAAGTACTTGCCCGCTTAGCATTGTCTTCTTGCATGTGTGGAGACAGAGGTTCAGAACATTTCTTTAAACGTTTCAATAAGAAGCACGAGTGGATGGAGCGTTCGGTTTCTGTGTTAACACTGCGAAGCAAAGCAACCTGCTGGGGTCAGCTCTGCCTCAGGCTAATCTGTGCTGGGAAACCTCATGTAGAAAGTGAATTAATGGGTGTGACCCTTCAGATGAATAGGCTTGGATACAGTTTTGCTAAAAAAAGAAAAAAAAAAAAGTCTCATACAAAACGCTCTACAAGCTGCCTTCTGTTTGACTACATCAGTTTTTTTTTTGTTGTTTTTTTTAGCAAATCGCAGATGGGCACTAATTATCTTTTTGGAGAACACTGCCTCTCCTTTAGTTCTGCTGTATCCTCCATTTTGGTTCAGTGTGGAGTCATTAGCATTAATGTGAGTCTACATGAGAGAAGACTGTGGCTTATTACAAGTATAGGGGATACATCTGATTTGCTTTATTATTATGTGTTAAAAGTAATAAATATAAAAACATGGATGAATTTTGTTAGTACTAAAAACAATACCGTGAGTAGTAGAACAATGCATGAGTCTGTGCTTCGTCTAGTTTGCGTACAGACAAGTCATGACAACGTACCACGTTAAAAACTTGACCTGTAGTTCTCATAGGGAAAGTGTTTTGCAAAATGAGCTTGAAGCTTCTTTTGGAGTAACCATTGTTGCCGAGTTTCTCGTCCTGACCTTCACTCCTTAATGCATAACTTTTTCAAAATGACTTGCCTTCCTCTTGCGTCTCATCACCTAGTAATTTCACAAGGATCACTGCTGTTAAGATCTGGACAATTAAACTGAAGGAGTTTATACTTAATGAGTGATCACTGCAGGAAAGCAGGAAAAAAAAACCAACAATTTAAATGGTGTTTGTTACAGCTTTTAAGGAGAAGTTTTAACGGGCTAAGATCCGTACTGTCGGGATTGAAGGTTCACAGAAAGCAGTTAAATGCGTTGCAAATTTCTGACTGTTCTTTCTGTAATTTAAAGATCTTATTCTTGCATTTAATTAGCAAATGTGAGCGTTAATGTGTGCAAATAAGCTTAACAAGACTTTTATAACTCTCAAACTTTAACCAAGTGTGAAACAATACAGCGGTGCTAGAGCGTGTTCCTCTTGATAGTTAAGAATTTCATGATTGGTTGATTAATGCTAGAAAGAGTTGGGATTTTTATGCTAATGACAGAAATGATGTTGTCTGCAGGTTCATGCTGTGGGCCTTAGCTGTTTGTGGAGAAAGTGCTTAGGTTTTTCCAAGACCTTTTATTGACAAAAGTGCACATCTTTTCCCACTCTGGAAACTTTGCCCCTATCCACTGCACACACTCTAACTGAATTCCTTATGGTGATTAACGCCTACACTCCTACTTCTGCATACATTTCATGGAGGTCCAGCCACAGAGCAAGATGATGAATGAATGAATGAATGAATGAATGAATGAATGAATGAATGAATGAATACTTTGAACAAAAAAAATGATGTACAAAATTCAGTTTCGTACATCGGTTTAACTGCATTAATGCTGTTGATTATGAGAGGATATTTCCTGACTCTCTTCTTTTCCTCCATCACAGTGTCCTCACCACTCTGACATTTATCGTCTCTGCCACTTAAGACACATAAGTGTGGGTATCAAGAGTGATGAAAATTCCTGTCCAGCAGTACAAATATATCACTGGCATGCAGAATTTGTATGCATAAAACCAAAAATATAACGTCAATCAAATACCACATCCAAACAGTGAATACTTATGCAATACTTCCATTGCACAGATTTACAGTGCAGTGAAGATTGTAATTTAGCATGCTGCAAAAAAAAAACATCTTTCACAAACCCAATGTCGCGTATTGCCTTGTCTTGTGGCTGAATGAATTGTCACATCCCTCGTCATCAATCACATTTGTATTAACTTTTCAAGATTCGTTCAAATTTATTTAAAAACCCTAAGCTATTTTGGGAACTCTTTGACTCGGGAGCAAGCCACAACATTTCACCGATGGTGGATTGTGCATCCTGTCTGTCAGGGTGGACAAGGCTGACCACCGTTCGCGCACGCGATTCCAAAGGGAGCCATCAGACGAGCCTCAGCACCCCTGAGGGTGATCTGCCCAACTCCTAAGTGGATCACTCCACATTGTCACAACGGTTTCACAAAGCTCAGCGGGACAGGGCTATGATTTCTTTTCATCACCCACGAACCCAAACAGGGTTTGTCAGGCGCGCAAAATGCACTCGGGCCGTCGTGCAACTTTCTGTGCACATGTTTGCATGAAGCCTTATGACCGCGCGTTCTTCGTCGCGAGCCGTTCCTACTCATCCACCTTCACCATGGTAACTGCACATCCTCACTCCATCAACCGTCCCCCCCTGCTGTTTGTTTGCGCCGCATTTCGCAATGTGGTAGGGGTTCTGGTCAAGGGCAGAGTTGGACATGAACTCAGCAGGTCAGCTGCTGTAATTGCAACCAGTCATTGGTTAAATGCTCCCTCAGCTTCCCTGTCATGCAGAGTGGAGACATTACAATAATGAGGGTGAGAGGAAAGGAGGAGGACAAGAAGTGAGGCTGAAGCAGCGGAGAGGTCAACGCGAGGTGGAAGAGGAGTCAAAGAAGGCAGGATAATGATGGACGCAGTGGGGATTATGTCCTGTGTAAAAACCAAACCATGAGGTAAAGGCACTTGGTGATTAATTTTTTTAATAATTTATTTCCTCTTTAAATCATCGGCTGAATGCGTGAGATGAAGATGGCCGCAATGAAGAAGCAGGACTAAAAGGTCTGGATGAGAGGCTGATGACAAAAGCTGAAAAAATACCGACTGTGATTATGACAGCAGCTCTGATCCTTCCGCTTTCAACCACTCTCTGCTGCGCAGTCACTGAGGTTTGCAGAGGTTGTTAGGGGTCTGTGATTGACTGCATCACTCCGCAGTGGATTTTAAATAAAACAACACGCTCCTGCTTTAATCTGTGGCCTCATTACAATATAAATGTGTTTTAGTTAAGAGGGGGGCAAAAAAGTCTTTTTTTTTCAGCGAGAGATGACAGGAAATAAAGTATTATGAGAAATGTGGAAGGATGCAGACTGATGGCTAACAGAATTTCATGAATTGTGCATGTGTTATCTCAAACAGAATGCAAAGAGTATGAATATTTTGTCAATTTACTCAGATTTTTTTTTTTAAATTCCCATTTCATTTTTAGTTTTTCCTTGATGATTTTTAAGTATCCTTTTTGGGGTTTTTTTTAGCTCGCATTCTTTACCTCACAGATCTCCATCGTAGGCGGTCAGACGCCAATCGCCTTCCATCGCTCCCACTGCATCAAATTCTCAACCTCTCAGGAAAAAACAAAAAAAATATATTTTCCTTTATATTTTCTGTCTTCAAAAGTCACCATAAAGCCACAGCAAACGTAGAAAGCTGGAAATGTGTTAGATGGCCTAAATTGAATAATTATTGAATTATTGATTATTGCAATGAGATTGTGACAAGAATAGCAAAAACTAGAATATTCCAACTCACTTACTTTTTCTGCTTATCCAACCATCCATTTTTAATACCTGCTTAATTCAAGTGGGATTTTGGCAGTTGTGTTTTTACGTGGCTCGCCTGGATCAAGTGCGAGTGATTTCCTGCATACTTTACTGCTTTATGTGCTCAAAGGACAATATATGATTCTTGAGAGCCTACAACTTTTTCCTGTGAAAAACATTTTTTATTAACTTGGTCAATATAAAAATAGTGGTTATAAATTTCATAAATATGAATGGATGTGTCATTGCTACAGGTATTCTATTTATAAAGCAATATGCAATATTGTATGTACACAACAAACACGTGGAAGATGAGACCAAAATGGAACCTCCTGGTCTGAGTGTGCAACAGATAGTTCCTGAACTAACTGTGTTATTCTTGACAACACCGTTTTAAACCTTAGCCATGAACGTAACGAACTAAGCTACACATGATGTTCTCATGTAATAAGACTGTTGGTTGTGGTCCTCACAGTGACAACCATTTTTTAAAGATTATTATGACAGGAAAAATTAGGACACAAAACCTATAAACATACACAAAGACATGCAAATATGTTGAAAAGAAATGGAGAAAGAAGAACATGCCTTAAAGTCTGGCGCTAATCTAAGGCAACTGAATCCTGACAGCAGAGGTTTTGGTAGGTAGAAACGTGGATCCCCGTGTTGTTGCTCAAAATAAACCCTATACTTTTTCCCCCCGCTTGTTTTATACACAGCTATAGAAAGGTAATTGCTGTACAAGCTCATTTGTGTCCCTGCTTGTGACGGATTCTCTGCACTTCTGCACAGCATGTAACTGGCTTTATGTGAGTAAAGCCAGTTGTGAGTGTTGTTTGCTTCAACACTCACACAAGGCTGCAAATAATATAGCGGTGTCAGTCAAATGAAATGAAATGCTTCTCGCCAAAGATGATGGATGTTACATGCAAGCATGCATGTGCACTGAAGAAAAAAAAATGTAGTTTAACTAAATGTATTTTATAAATTTAATGTCTATTGCATCAGATTTTGGTTTTAAAATGTACATTTTTACATATATATGTAATTCATGACTCAGCATTAACTTATAGTGCTAATCCTATTTTATTTTACATAAAGATATTCCACTCATATTTCATACCACTTATGTTATTTGGCCAAAAAAAAAAAAACGGTAATATGTAATTATCCAATAGGTGTGAGCCTATTAGATAATTACTGCATGGATGATTATGTTTGAGCTGGCGACACGTTATTTACCTCTAAGCAATGCAATGAGCAGCTTCTCATTTTTTAAACGACGGGCATGGAAAGACACATCCCATGATCATGGAAAAGATGCTAGTCTGTTGAAGGAGGGTCAAGTTATCGACACGCATCAAGCAGAGAAAACATCGGAGATTGCAGAAACGACAAAAACTGGGTTGAGAGCGCATTATTAAAAATGAGAAGGAGCCATCAACTTCGGGGAAACAAATGCGGCCGTGGAAAAATCCTGAATGATTGTGATCGGCAATCAAGTAACAGTTGGGCAAAATTAAACTAAAGAAAAAAGCAACAGCAGAAGCCATGACTGTGTGTTAAATAGTGAAAGTCGGAACAGTTCCAAACGCACAATGTGAAGGGAAGTCAGAGGATTGGGACTGAACTGATTAGCAAAACAGCTAAGCAGAGAGGATAAGAAAGAGTTCAGTTTGTAAAGAAGCATAAAGACTGAACTCTGGAGCCATGGAATAAGGTCATGTGGTCTGATGAGTTCACATTTATCGTCTTTGGATCAGGGTCAGAAGAGAGGCCGATGAAGCGATGCGCCTTTCATACTTAGTTCCTACTGAACCGGCATGTGGAGGCAGTGCCATGATCTGGGATTGCTGGTTGTTCATTAACATTATGTTCTCAAAGAATGAGGTCAGGTTCATACCAGAATGATCCAATGACTGGGTTATTATGTCAATGGATTATTTTTTTTTCTTCCCCAAAGACTCGGACATAATCTGAGATGACAATGCCATGACTCTTCAGCCTCAGATTGTGAAGGAATAGTTGGGCAGCATGACACTGCATGAGGTTTTCACAGAAGGACTGGCTACCACAGATACTGAACTTTAACCCCATTAAGAATCTTTAGGATGTGCTAAAGAATGCTTTGAGCCGTGATCAGACTCTCATCATCGTCAATAAAAGACCTTTGTGAAAATTGAATGCAACACCTGTTACAAATAAATCCTCTGACACTGGAGAAGCTAATCGGAATGACACGCTAAATGCCGACCGAAATCAAAGCTAACAACCCTCAAGTGACATATTAGTGCATGACCTTTTTTTTTGGTGGCAACTTATTTACTTTTGGCTTTGGGGAATTCACATATGCAGCTGACAAAATCAAAACTGTCAGGCAGAAAACAATAAAAGGTTGATACTACTTCTGCAACAGCAGTCGCTACAGGCTTTGACTAAGCCTCTCCCGGCTCACCTCTTATGCACAAATACAATGCAAACTCATATGCACAGACATGCTGGTGGGTAATTTCAGCAGACAAAGGAATCAAGGTGCGCACCAGTGACCATCTTTATGCGTCTTGACATAAGCGAGTGGCTTTGACACAATACCTTTCGATCACAGCGAGTTTTTATTTATTTATTTTTTGTTTGCGCCGGGTCTGCCTTTTCAATCAAGGCTTCTTTGTCATTCCCTCTTAGTTTGCTTCTAGAGAGACATCAACCGACTCAGAACAAAACAATTTAGGGACATCTCAGAGATGGGCTTGTTACCACACAAGGGTATTATTAAAATGCATTTAAGCACCAAGTATAACAGAAGTAACAAGAAGATAAAGTTTGTAGCCCTCCCCCATCACCTTGTTTCTAAAATGTACTTCTCGATGAAACTTCCTCAATAAAAGCAAAACAAAAAAAACCAAAAAAAACGAACACCTCACAAATATCACTTTATCCTTTAACATTGAAACAACTGGACCTGCCAGGACCACACACTCTCTATGTCCACATGGAGACTTGTTGACTCGCTGATCGGTGCTTCATACACAAGCAAAGAGTGCATCTCCCTCAGCATGGCAAAAACCAACAAATTCTAATACGAAACACATTTTTCAAATTATGTTGACACTGGAGAATGACATGGTGTTCTGTGTACACCTGTTAACGGCTGCAGCCGCTGCATGATAGCACATTTTTCCTTATGGGTTTGTGACTACCAATGTGGATGAAAGGCAGATTTTCCTCGGTCAACTTCAACCCTCCACTTCACATCAGGACCTCTCGGTTAATCACATGTTAGGCCACTGGATGAACAGATTATTATTATTTTTATTTTTGTTTAAAAAAAAATAAAAAATACAAGGTGCTTAGGCGAACGGGTACATCAAAAGCTTCACCATGACAGGTGGAACGGTGATATGACATCCTGCAAAATCCCTCGTGAACCAGATGCCAAGATATTTGAGCTCCTTTTGCTTGAGGCCAAGAAGACAGACCCCCGAATTGGAGGAGGGCTGCCTGTCTCTTTTTCCTGTTGAAAATCATGACTGCAGCTCTAGAGAAACTGACTCTCGAATTAAGCTAACATTTGTCTTTATTTGAACTAAATGGAACACTTGGCCAAAGTCCTGGTGGTAAAAAAAAAAAAAAAAAGAAAAGAAAGAAAAAGACCCACCACAAGCAAATAGAGATGTGGCAACTGAAATACCACTTGCTAGCTACTTGCCAATGCTCTGCACCACAAAAAAAAAGAGAAAAGAAACATCCAAACACTTTTTCACAAAGGAAGCACTGAAACAACCCTCTCCCAGCAGGAGTTAAAGCCGAGGTGTCCTTTTGGTAAAAAAAAAAAAAAAAAAAAAAAAAAAAAAAAACACTTCAAGGATACAGCTCGAAATGTATGCACACACTCTCCGGGACATTAACACCTGCAGACGCTAACGCACAGACACTGAACTCTGTGTGTAGTAATTAGAGGCCTTTTAATCACTAAACTCTGCTCCTGTGGGGTACAGCAGACATTGAGGGAGTGGGCAGAAGAGGCCCTTGACTGATCTCAACCTTGGTTTAATGATGGTTATTTGAGCCTGAATGCTTTGCTGTGGCTATTATTGCAGATGCTGCTTCCTTTCTGAGAGCGGAGAGAGAATCAAGGATACCCGGGTATGGGATCATGTGGGGTTTTTGTGTGTGTGTGTGTGTGTGTGTGTGTGTGTGTGTGTGTGTGCTAAATGGCTAGTATACTGAAAAGAGTTCTTTTCATTCGAAGGTAGCAAATAAAGCCCTTCTATGATGTAACGCAGGTCAAAAAGGGCCTCCTTCCTGGTTTTCTATGTTTATGTCACATTTGTCACACGTCAGTGTTTTGGAATATCAAGCAAATTGAATTAGTCAAAGACAACACAAGTGAACACAAAATACAATGACACTCGTCTTCCCTGACGTGTGAGTTCATATTTAAAACAAACCATGTGTAATTTCTTCATCCTACTTCTGTGATATTTTCTTCCAAGTTGAGAGTAGTGATGTGACCAGTGTGGAGTGTGTGTGCATAAGACTGACACGACACTTTCATAAACACGGCATAACCCCCGTCATGAGCATGAAGGAGTCCTTATGAAAGTTTATGACCGTTGTCATGAAGTGTCATTCGGTAAATAACATTTTTACTGCAAAGCTGCTTTAAAAGTCACATTAAAAGAGCCAGCTTTGCATTATTTGGCAAATAATGATACTTTAATGCAAAGTGGGCATTTTTAACAGACTTTTACTCCTTCGTGTTCTTGATAGGTGTTATGTTTTTGAAAGTGTCATGTCACACCTCTTCAAAATAAAGTGTTACTAAAAAAAATGAACTTGGACCATTTTGTCTTTGATAACTCAAACATGTCACCATGACAGATTAGTTAATAAGCTGTTAGTATGTAATATGTACAGGTTCAAAACCCTTTCCTCCAGAACAAGTGGAGGTAAGAGTTATTTTCTATGTATTCTGTATTATTTTTTTTTACTTTTTTTTGTTCAAGGTATTCAATCTCAGCTTTGTTGAAGTAGCAGGTCTTGTGTGGGGATATGATTGCGTGTATATGACTATTCTTTTAAAGCCATCTGCATTGCAGGAAAATCAAAAATCCTAAGATGAATGAAGATTCCCACCGCTTGTACAAAAACAGTTTACTCGAAATTAACCCTGCACTACTCCGCCCCCGGACGATATTTACATTTCCCTTAGATCTCTTATTGAATGTATATGAAAACCAACAGCGGGGGGCCGGGGGGGGACTCTGCTCAGGATCGTATCACCCGTTTTGTTTCACACTGACGAAAGAAGAGGAGGAGGAAGAGTAAACATTGCCAGAGAGTGTGTTTTAGATTGCATCCTGGAAAGAATGAGGCCCTCTCCTTGACCCCCTCCTCCCTCCTACCCGACCCCCTCCTCATGCTTTGCAGTTCAGTAGATTAGCAGGAGCACAACAGAGGCCAGTGCTATCGCCAGCTTGCAGCTCCCTCAGCTCCACTGGCCACACAACATATTGGTCTCACACACAGTCCCTCTTTCTCTCTCTCACACACACACACACGCACTCACACACACACACAGTTCAGTGTGCCGCCTGTGGTCACGCATGAACCACCGATACACCCGTAATGTCTTTGGCCCTCGTTTCTGTCCCTGTGCCTGAAGGTTCATTAGCGACACTGAGGCCAATTGAAAGGTAACGCTACTTAGAAAACCCGGTCCACACAGACGGACAGGCACACACTTTTCATTCTCCGTAAGCACACACTTCCTTGTGTCTGCGTCACACACACGTACATGTATAATTAGTGGATGGCTTTTAGTTAATTGGCGTTCAAAGATAAGAGTATTTTTCCTAGATCGTTTGGTCCACGTGGTTTTATTCGGTTGTTGTGGGTCTTCAAAAGTAACGAGGAAGAGTTCATACTTTAAAAGAAAGCAAGGGGGGTGGTAGTGGTGGTGGTGGTGGGGGGGGAGTCAGGATCAACAATTCACGACATAATTTCTTCAAGGTCAATTACAGCAGCTCTCTGCTTTGAAGTTTAGCAATAGAACATCAAAGGTGTTTCTTTTTTTCTTTCCACCTCAGGATTTCAAAGCAGGAAGATGCCACAGAGTGATGTAAGAAAAAAAAAAGAAGGATATGAAAATGGGGCGAGACATTTTGATGATTTTGACACGTGGATAAGAAAAGAGGAACACGAGGAGTTTCTTTGATTAGATATTTCATCTGACATGTTCTACATGATGCATAAGTTTTGTCAGTTTTACACAGAGATCCTCGATAGAATCCCCTTGAGAAAAGATTATCGCGGGGCAAGTGCTGTAATCCAGGAAAACAAAAAAAAAAACAGATTAGTAAGGGGCATAATTTTATGTCGGGTGGATTTGGCAAATGATTCTGCAGGGATCAAATACGTACGGAGGTGTCAAACTCCTTTTCGTTTTGGACCATATCAAACATCTCAATGTTCTTAAAGGGCCAGTTGTGCCAGAATGTATTGATAAAATCATTAAACTGTTGAAATATCAATAGCAGTTTGTTTATTGAACATCTCTCCATGCTGATCAGTCCATCCAGGATCCACCCTAACAACTTACAATTTACAAATGAGTCTTTCAAATTGTTTCAACTTTGTGAAGAACATAGTGGACCTCTCAGTTCAGAATAATAATATGTTACAAAGCACCATAACTGAACTGCATTCTTCATTAGTGTTTAGAACAACATTGGCTCTATACAAAGTAAGGAACTGAATTTGTTCAAATCTTTGACTCTCCCTTTTCCGAACGCTCCTAAAGCTGCAAACTAACTATTACATACTCCCAAACAGATAACAGAGAAAGCTTTACCTGTCGACTAAATTTCACCCGCCGGTATTTCGGTGTGCTAGGAGGCTAGAAAAGTGATAGAATATCCAATGCACGTTAGATGCTGTAAATTGCAAATCATGACGTAAAAAGGCCATTTTCAAAATGAACAGTGGATTTCAGCCACTCTAAGAAAGGCAAAACGTGCAGATGTTGCAAAAGAATTATTTCTTTCTTCCTAGTCCGATTTCGCTTGTGCTGCTGGTTTGGAACTGATCTACATTAAGTGACGATCCCTGTAACATTCCAAGTTTAAACTAATCATTAGGTTTTATGTCATACTGATGTAAATATATCACTTTCAATTATGTCAAGTTAAAATATGATTACCCACATCTTGTTTCTTTTCAAAATGCAATGGTTTGATGATGATGCTACATTTAGAGAGGTCAGATGAAGAAGCAACAGTGTTATATTTATGATATAACATTATGGTTTCTATATTTCATCTGAATTTAAGGTTTCTTTTATCTTGCATCTATAAATAAGATGTTTGAATCATTCTAGTTGAGTGTACATGATGTAATTTCAAATTTAACAATATCATACTGCAATTTTGCATTGACATTCTTGACATGACATTCGCCTGATATTAGGAACGGTATCAGTCTAAACAGATTATTTTATCAGAAGTCACCAATTTAGATCATTCTGTGGTTGATATCACTTTGGCACATTGAGGAATACCAGCCTGTCTCCCTATCACTGTATGATAAAAGTTGCCAACTTATGTGTAGAACGGGTGACTTTAAAACCACACACAGATGTGCGTACGGACAAGCGCAAACACACCCCGACACACACACACACACACAAACACACGCACACACACGCAAACACAGACACACAAAGCTGCGAGATTGTCAGTCAAGAGCAGCCAGTTCCTCGGGATCACCCAGAGAGAAAAGCGAACTAACTGCAGGCTACATGTGCCTGTGAGTTTGGGGTTCTTGTGCTGTAAGCAAGTGCTTGTCCATGCAGGAAGGTGTTGGTGTACGTCTGTGTCAGCTTGTGAGTGCGCAGGATAACAATGTGTTCCGGTGCTGTTTTTAGAATGCAGCTGCTAAATAAACCTGGTGGGGAGGTGCATCCTCCACAAGACAGCGCAGGGGAGAAAACGTGGAGGAAGCCAGAGCAGAGCTGCACTAACAGAGAACACCTCTTACCCTTGAGGCGGAGGTCTTTGCGTGCCCTCACGACAGGTTCTCGTTGCTCTTGGTTGCTATCTGGTGGCGCACCACGACTCACCCCCGGCGCGCCCAGATTGTCACCTTTTTACTGACTGCTCTCGAGTTTCTCGGCATCGATCACCCTTGACCCTCCCACTGGCACACCAAAGCGGCTTCTCGCAATGCAGCGGGCCGTGATGAATGAGAATGCTTCGCATCTCTCCGCATGGAGGCTGACGGTCACACGAAACCCCAAACTTAAACAGTTTTGCACCAAACATCAAAACAGAGATGTGAAAGGCTGTAAAGTGTGCCGTGTGACGGATTTTACCCAAATTACCAAGCTAGAAAAAAACTATTTCCGTCAGATTTACATGAGAGAATTAACACCAAAAGTACCTCAATGTGCATTAGTGGAACTACTGCAAAAGTAAATATCTTTAGTCTTAATGGGATACAGATAGTCTGTTCCAAATGAATGGCGGTGTATTTTAAAAACGTTGCTCATGGAGTATTTATAATGTAAATCTAAGTTAATTATATAAATTTCATAAACGCTGTCTGTTTATCATTTCACAAACCAAATAATTTCATAAATTTATATTAATGCTTTAATTGTAGTCACATGAAATCTATTGGAAACATTTTTTTTTCCCGCTGCTCTGTTTCTTGTCACTTCCTTTCCATTTAACGACTAAAATTTCAGGAGGCATATTAGCTTTTGCCAAAATGATTATCTGAGCTTGAATGCTTTGCTGCAGTCAGGGCAATGCTTCTTGAACAGAAACATGCGGGAGAGTTCAAGGATATTTGTTTTGAATCAAGGGTTCTCATCCGGTGTGCAAAATCGGCCTAATTATGTTTAATAGAGCACTTTTCATTTCTGGACAATAAGCTAAAACTGCAGTTTTTGCACTTTGGCGTGCATGTTTTGGGGTTTGACAGATTTAGTCCCAAATGCCTTGCATAAAAAAATAACAAAAAATAAAAATAAGAAATAAGAATAAAATTGTCCCTTTGATTTAAAAAAAAATCTGACATGGTTGAATTAAAAACAGAAATGATAAAAACAGTGTTCATATTTCATTGAGCAAATCTACCTGAAAACATATCATCTGCTTCCGCACTAAATTCACAACACCGATTGCACTAAATGCAAACTGATGCGAACACATCAAGCCAAACAAGCAGCAGGTTGACCCAGTTTCTTTCCTGTTTTTTTTTTTTACCTTTTTCCCTCGAGTTGCCATTGGATTGGTCTTCCTGAATCAATATGGAATGCTACAGATTGTGAAAAACACTGGAATTATTCATCCGTTTAGGTGGATTACAAACAATTGCAGACACACTAAAGGGTGCTTGCACAAAAATGCACAGAACAAATTTGTGATTTAGGTATATAACAGACACATTTGTGATCTCCTGACCTAGATAACAGCCTTTTATTTTAATAAATGTAATTTACATGTGTTTGGCATTTGCTGTTGAAAAGGGTCGACTGTGTTCTTATCTCCTAACCACCACCTCACCTCCCCCCTGCCTGACCTACCCACTGGTGCCACTGGTTCTCCTTTCACCCTCGGTACAAGATCCCAGCAGAGATCAGGGAAACTGGGGACAAAAGTTTGTCTTCCCCTCATTGGTAGTTGAAAACTGACTTTCTCTTAAAGAATCCTAGCTGTTGTTGTCTGCATAAAGTTTCACAATCCACGTTTTTCTTTTAATTTTGTGAAGGCACGAGCATTTAAATAAATCAATAAAAAGAAAAAAACCTAAGCTGTATTTGTCTCCATGTTTTACATTCATAAAAATGTACGTAAATATGGGGAAACTGCTGCTCGTGTGTGTAAAGCTTCGTTTAAATTTGGACAGCGTCTGCTCAGTGAGATTGTGCTATTTTAAGGGCTGATCTTCTTTTGCTTGTGAGAGTAAACGGACTTTGCACAGATGTTGCATGTATAAATACTTTTGTGAATTGACCCTACCTTTCTCTAATGTCTTTCTTAGACAGCAAAAGTGAGTATAGTGCAACTAGCAGTCTTATACTGGAGGAAACGCATCCAAACGTAGGACTCTTATTTGCCGACAAGCAGGGGCGACGGAGGAAGCCCAGGCAGCAGCCGGCAGAGGTTTCTAATATTGTAGAGTTCTTGTCCAGCTAATGCATCTAAATAGTGATTGCTTGCATGCCGCCCGTCAGACTACGTAGAATAAACTGGAACCTCCTTACAGGATACCTTGCTTAAGCTGCTGTCACACAGTTTTCGTTCTTGTATGCTGGGGCGTTGAAAAAACACGCACTACACAGGTGCAAATGTAAAGAAACGAAGGGGATTTCATGGAACATCAACTCCTGTCACATCTTTGAAATATGTGTCTTGCTTCGGATGCGCTCCCATTCTGAATAGTTTGCGTGTGTTGGAATCAAGATTCACGTTGCTCCTTTGTATCAGCTCAGGCTTTGGGAAATTTGCAATTACAATCCTGTCTCATATTTTTCTTTTTTTTTTTTTTGCAAAACAAAGCAAAAAAGCTTAATGTTTTGCTTTATTTTCAAAAAAACCCAGCTTGAGGGTTAAGTGTTGGTGACGTAAATGACGAGCATTCACGTCAAACATGCAACGTATTGGCCAAAACCAATGACCAAATCGAGCGAATAGTTTCTTCATAACTTCAACTTCAATATTTTACAAAACTCACTATTTTCTCAAATTGGTTGATTTTATCTTTTTTTTTTTGGCATCACACGTGTTAAATTAGTCCTCGGTTTATCTGAGACTTACTGATTTCAAAAATGAGGGTTAAGGGTCAAAGTGTATGCGTGTTTTGACAGTCAAAGTCCCACATAGTGCCCTGTCGGAGGTTTAAAGGCGTCTCATCTGAACAGTGGTCCTGTGCCATACACTTCTCTCCTGTAAACAAACCATCATGCCGTCCCCTGAAGCTTCCTTATAGTCGTCCCTCAAACTCTAGCTTCTTATAAAGTCCAGAGCTGCTCCTCTCCAGCCACAAGCAGAAACGGGAATGTATTTAGTCTGAATTATTCCCTCTGCTCTGGGTCCAGCAGCCATTCTATTACCTTGCTAAAAGATACAGTACACTCTCCTCCTCTTAGTTACATGACTGAGAGGAGGTGCAACACACGCCTCAGACTGCAGGTATCTTTAATACTCTTTCTCCTTCAACTGTCGCCTACAGATTATCCGCGGACCTCTCTAACCCTTTCATCCCCTGCTCTGAAGGCGCTTACAAATTCAGCGGTTTCTCTTAGAGACGTAGACAAATGTGCTACTTTGCTTTTTGTCTAACCTGTGTCTGTAGGAAAGGTCTGTGACACGGTCTATTGTGTGTGTGTTTGATCTTTTCATGTGAAGAGTAAATCCTTAACCCCTTTTTTGATCCAGTTGACCCCTGTCCTCCTAGTTTGAGAATGACAAACTAATCTCTTCACTTGCATTATGCTGCTGACAACTTGTAGTAAATGCCAATCACCTCAAACCAACAAGAAAATTCTTCATATAGCGTTGCACAGATGATGCACCCATTGCAGTGGGTTTGTGGTAGCACTGTTTAGTTCTGGGTTCTGTGTGTTTTGGGTGTGTGGTTGCATCTTAATGTGGCCTGTGAAAGCTGTGCCAGGCAAGGCGCCCAGGACATAATGTGATTGCGAGAATACAAGCTAGTAGGCTGCTGATCTGTAGAGTTTGGTGAGGGCGCATTAGAGCATTTTAAGGGCAAAGAAAACTGCAGTGGAGGAAAAAAAACAAACTATTTGGCAAGTCTCCTTTGAAACTTAAAAAGGTTTTCCAATTTTGCTGCAATCCAGCCACATGCTAATGGGTCATTTGCATGGTAGGTGGTCTTAATCCTGTGTCACTAGTCGAGAGGGTTACACACACGGTTTACTCCATGTGCTGTTCTTGATTCGCTGGTACTTATAAAAGAGTTGAACATGTAATATCCTAATGGCTGTAACAATCTTATAAACCCAATTATTGGATCTATTTGGAATGATGAATAGTTTTTGTGAGGCTCTACATCATTTTCACTTGCTAGAATTGCTAAAATATGAGTTTCAGATATTGGCTCCACGTGAAGCCCAGCCTGCATCAGGCCAGAAAATGAGCAATTTGCTGAAAATGGAGTTTCGAGGTTTCTTGCAACTGTTACCTAAAAGTGAGGGAAAAGATGGATGTGATTAGAGAATGACTCAGAATTTGTCCATTAGGAACAACAAAGAAGTGACACGAAGAAAATGGATAGATTATTTTTAATTGAGGAAAAAATAAATCTGCGTTTGCAGGTGGGTAAGAAACACTAAAACAAGATGAACTCTGTAAAGGGGAGTATAAGTAATAGTTGCACAGGATGAGTTGGGTGGGGGCTGAGAAGAAAGCATAACTTAGGTGGAGGGTTACAGGGCCTCGGTGTTTGTTAGCTTTAATTGGGCCTGAGACTGCAGGATATATACAGCGACAACATCAAAGGTCAGATATACATCAAGCACTGCTGGGAAATGTCGACTTACAAAGAGGGGACTGCCAGGAAGGAGGACAGCAACATATAGCCACTAGTAGCACATATATTTTAGAAAAAGAAATCCCAAAACATAGCCCATGCTATTTTTGAACAAAATAACTTTTAAATGAGCTATTGTTATGCCTTTATCAAATTTTTTGTGATTATTTCCAAGAATTTGAAGAGCAATCCGTCACCCAGAAGAGAACATTTAAAATAGCCAAATTTGAAATAGAAACTTTTAAGCTTTGCTGCAGTGCAGCTCTCTTCTTGACTATGAGAGAACATAGGACACCATCACACTATTCTGGTAAAAACCACCAATTGGTGATGTGGGGGGTTGGGTCCTATATTTGTATCCCAGCCTTTTTCGCATGGCATTTGCATGTTATTGCTTTTGCCAATGTGAATTCTCTCCTTGGTACTGGTGCTCTCTCCCACTGACACCGCATGAATAAAGCAGGTTCATAGCAAAGGGAAGGATGAAATTGCAGCAAATGGCAGGCAACATACCAATCTGGACTTTCCATCCTGAGCAGTGTCATCATTTTCACATATGTGGAGATACATGCACAGCTGCTAACCCTGTTATAAAAACTAACATCTCTGTTGATCTCTGTCAACTATTATGTTGAATCCTGGTGGTATTCTGAATTACTTCTTAATCATTGTCTTTTTCCATTTGCTTTATGGGGAAACACATACTCATAACAGCAAAACAGCTAAGCAGATGTGAGTTTCAATTCCTAAAAGAAGGGGTCAACCTCATATCCATAGTTCTCCAACTGTGATACTAGTACTATCTACATGAGTATCAATTTTTCTTGTACTACAGGAACTTGCAAATATAGGAAAACACAGGGAGGAAGGGCACTGGAGCAGTAGACAAAAACAGAAACCGGGAACCATGAAACTGAAAGAAGTATCAAGCTAAGAGTGGCAGAGAATGAGGAGCTTACATACGGATGAGCTTGGTTACCGACACAGAACAAGTAACTGATTGGAAACAGGGTGAAGAGACCAGGCGGGTATAGGGGATAGCAAATAATAATAAGGAATAACTAAACACAAATAGTGAACAACACATCTACAACAACAACAACAACTAAAAAGGCTGATCACAGAAAAACAAACACATAAAAATGCAAACACTGAAAAAATGTCAACAATTCAGGAACTATTTCCTACCAGTGGTTGCAACGTGCATCACTGAGCATGATTATACCGTGCTATACAATTTAATAAGGCAGGATGGGTGCGAAATCTCCAGGTTTAGAAATTCATTTCCTCTCATACTTAAAAGAAAATGAAGAAGATTAAAGCCTAAGTCTGGCTGTAGAACAGATCTAAAAATATCTATCACTGTGGCTGTACCTGCATGGTGCACAGACACTTAAGAGTTTGACAATGACTGAATTATTCGATTGTGACACATTACCAAGAGCCCCTTGAAGAAACTTTGCAAATTCACTTTCACTAAAACTGCAACTGGTTGTAGATGAAATTTGGGGCAGGTTAGACGCTCCAAAGCAGATGGTGTGTTTTCGCCAACAATGGCCTCCCCTCCCATTTTTAACCAACAGCCTAAGCTTGAATCTAGTATGATGTGGCATATGAGCTTGACATACTTTTAGCGTGTGTGCATGTGTGTGTGTGTGTGTGTGTGTGTGTGTGTTTGATTAATAGGCTGAGTTGGATCAGGATTAATCTGAAATGAGACTATTTGATAGACTTCATGTCATCTTCATCCTCTGCTTCATTACTCCCACTGACATGGAGGCAGAAATGAGCCAATATAAACACATAAACACAATGCCTGCTGCTGACTACTACGCCGCTTCACGGGGATGACGGAGTGAGCACAGCGGGGAGAAGCGCCGGAGTTGGTGAGGAACAGAAGCGGGGATGATTCTGCCTTTTATTCACTCTGATGAAATCAATCATTTCTCCCAGATGGGCCTATGATTTATCAATAGTAGGGGATTTTAGATTGTGCGTATAAAACTACATGTTCAACACATTTCTACAATGCCTTGGTGACAATGACTTATAGCCACCAGGTTAATATGACATTGATGGGATACTCTGTATTTTCTTCTTCTTTCCCTGTCAAATATAAATTTGTAGCCATGTCCAACACCTAAAGCAGATCGGCAACAGTGTTGCTGTCACAACACCCTCAGAGAAAGATGACTGTGTATGGTTTATGCCCTTTTATACTCAGAGCTAGATTTTTTTTTTATTATTCAAGAGACCAACTAATCTTATTTTGTCCCACTACATAAAAACCGTAAACATGAACACAGGATACAAACAGAGGTTTTGTTGCAGCTGTGGGAAATATCCTTGTTATTTCTCCAAAACAAGAGAAAGAATTGTGAACCGGGTGGCTAGGTGAATAAACATATTCAAAGCCTAGATCAGTATGTTTTCATTGCAGATGCCATTTTCAAATTAATGACCTACTGGAATATCATATCAGCTTCAACATGAAGATATAGGAGCCAGAGCAAACAGCCCAGGATAAAGCTTTGCAAGATACTTTTGCGGTCACACAAAGCAGGGACTAATTTCCAGGATGTCTTTTCAGCTCAGGACAGAGTTCATGTTTTATTTGATTCGTCTCTGTATAACCAGGAAATTACACCAACAGGATTTACAAGTAGAGGGCACGGCAGAGGGCGTATATTTAGGAACCTGTGTGCTCTTTGGTGGGTATGTTCCACCTTCTGGTGTCGTTATAGCTTTGAAAAAAAGAAAGAAAGAAAAAAAAACATACGATATAGATTGGCTCAGCCATCAAAAGTTTTGCACAGTGGCCTTAAAACAATGGCAGCATTGACATTTAGATGGATTCCTCATAAGCCTCAATTTACTTCCTTACTTCCATCTGTCACAAAGTACAAAATCTTCTGGGGGGGAAATGAAGATTGAATTTAGAGCTCAAAGTCGGCTGTGATAGCAGTAGGGGACCAAACAGTAAAATATCTTTAATTCTGTCAACTCAGTACTGAACTTTATTCTGTAAAATAGTAGAACCAGTGTGTTGGAAAAGTATTCAGACTGGACGGAGTTTAATTTAAATGTTTTTTGAATGGTACGTTCTAACAGGAACATGCTTCGATTTAAAATATTCTGGTGTAGTTCTGGCTATGTGAGTTCACTGTTGTTTTCCTTTGTATCACATGTAATCTAAAGAGACAGGCACACATTTTATCTTTAAACTCCACTGTAGCTTTTCACACCTCAACCTTTTTTTTTCCATGAAGATCAGTAAAAATACAACTACACTGTAATAAATTACAGGTTGTTTTAGTGCATCTTTTTTTATCAATGCTAAATATTGCTATAAAAAGTACATTTAATCTTCTAGTGATCTTTTCAATGACAAGTGTTAACCTGCTTGTTGTGGCAGATCTTCTCAAATCTGGGTTGCAGTTGTGGGACTGACACTCTGAGTTCAATCTACACTATGAGCTGATTGAGACCAGAAAAGAATAACTTATCTTATACTGGTGAGACGTGGCAAAAGGAAAAAAGTATGACTCGCTTACCAAGTAGTGGGTAATCTTATTTCCAGTCCGATTTGGAAATCAGCAAGTATGATAGGATATGCGGCAAGATAAACTCAGTCACGTTTCTCATCGTTTGGTTTGGGAGAATGTTATTTTAGAAGCTTATTTGGTGATGGATTCATATGGGGGCCCCTTCAAAAACTGCCCAGTATGGTAGAAGTGTCCAAACATTTCTTCATTCAATCATTCATTCATACAGTGTGTATCCCAGGAAGGGCACCTCCACTTTGGAAAGCACTGGTTTAGATGGATTGCAACAAAGGTTCGGCATTTCACCATGCTCTTTCCATTTCTATCAGATGATAGAATAGGCTTAAACGATTTGAAGCTCTGCTTTAATCATACCAATCAACACCTCACTTTTTAGATTTTCATTTGGAACAAAAAAAAGAAAACTTTACATTTAACTTTCACTTCAAAAGCATGCCACTCTTTCCCTTTTTTTCTATCACGGAGGTGGTTAACTGAGGTCTGTCTATGGGAACTGGTGTGTCTTGAAAGTTTTAGTTGTGTCCCCTGCTGCAATATATCCGATTTAAATCATCTGTCTGGCATGTGGTTATTACAGTAGCCTGCTCAGGGTGGAGTCATTTATGTGTTCTGGCTGAGGAAAAAACAACAGGAAGGGAGTGAAGAACGGCAGCAGTTACGGCCGGCCTTCTGGCGTCTTTTCTCCAAAGTTCTCGAAAAAGGTAGTTTCTACTCGGCTCTTAAAGTTTTCAGAAAAACCCATGACACTTGTGAAGAGCTTCAGTCAGGTTTTAGATCAAGCACAGCACAGAGACTGCTCTTTGGAGGTTTTTAACAACACCCTTTAAACGGCTGACTCAGGGAATTCTGTTGTTTTGGTGCTTTTAGATTCATCAGAAGCCTTTGATAGCATAGACTGCAATGTTATTCCATCTGGAACATGATGTTGGTATAAAAGCTACAATTCTGTGCTGGTATAAGTCCTATCTTTCAGGCAGAAGCTTTTTTTGTCAGTATTTTTTCCTCAGCAGCCCCTGCACATTACGGTGTTCCCCAAGGACAAATATTGGGACTCCTGCTGTTTACTCTGGACATCCAGCTGCTAGGGTCTTTTCAAGAAACTGCACAGCAATTTCAAATTGAACAAACATAGCTGCTGTTATTCAAATCCAGCTGTTTTCTTTTTAAAACTAGGACTCATCAATAAAGCAAAGCCATATCTCTCTTTTAATCTTTTAAAGGACCTTGAGAAGGTTGTCCACGTTTTTATTAGCCATTGTTTGGACTATTTCAATCCTTGTATTGGGCTAAACTAATCATCCTTTCAGCATCAACAAATAGTTCAAACTAGTACTGCAGCTTGTCTTTTAACCAGTACAAATAAGCAAAAACATAGTAAGTTGTCCTAAAATGCTTATGTTTCCCGTTGTTCGTACCATCCAGAATCTACAACTGTTTACATGTTGGTATAAACTCATCTCTTTTTTCTCCCCTAAGGCGCCACATAGTTAGCTTTAAATCTTTTCTGTGTGCTTTACTTGCTTTCTCTGCTGTTTTTATTCAGTTTCCTGTCTTATAGCTGTGATTGTAACCGTGAAAGACTTTAAATGTGCTATTTGAATAAATTTGACATTGACATTAACTGGAGTTGCCCACCTCCTGGATTGTTTTTAATAAGTTCCTAAAAATAAATTGGAGTGTGTTGTTTTAACTTGAACAAAATGTGAAGACGTTCAAAGGACATCATAAAAGCTATGTAAATATCTGTTTGTTTGTCAATACCTTTTATGTTTTTTTTTTAATATATCTCCATTACAGATTGACTAAACAGCAGTTATTTTCTGTTCTGTCCCTTTTTGCTTTCCTCCTGAGACCAACGCGCTTTATGAATGCCTATTTATATAACGCCATTGTTTGTACTGTGCAATGGTTTCACTTCATTTTCAACCTCACTTTATCCATTAGCAGACTTCTTTCAACTTCCTAATAACACCAGACGGTACATTTTACTCAGCAATTCCACCTCGGATGACAGAAATCAAAAGAGCAACAATAACGCCATTTACTTCATAGCAATCGCAATAAATAAAATTGTATCTTGGTATTTTTATTACCACGGTACAAGACAGTAGATGGCATATTTCTGAGTTAAAAAGTAAAAATAACCGTCGCCGTGACGAAACTGAAGTGTTGATGGCATTACTAAAAAAACATGCATGTCCTGGCTGACATGGATTCATGGGTTGCACTGGAGAGTACAAACACTTGACCGTCTGTTGTAGGATTTTTAAAGGATCTGAGGTTTTTGATGGAGTGTGTGGCACCATCACCTGATGGACTGCGGCTTCAAAACTCAATCTCACCATTTTGCAATACATCAAACGGCAAAAATGAGACAGAAGCTAAAAACGTCAACGTGATTTCTGGCCCCGGAGCATTAAATTCTGTAGTACTTACCACTCATCATGGGAGTGCTGGGCTCATTACCACATAATTATTTAATTCACCCTCTAATAATCAATTTGCCATAGGATTTTCTGAATGAAGTCAGTTTTCCCCAGAGTAAATTATTTTTACGTGTATTTTTCATTCCAAGATGAGACCAAAGCTAATTGTGCTTAAGGAATTTCATTACAATTTAAGAGCTGAAACCGTGGATATTTTTTGACTGATATACAGTCGTTCCTCTCAATAAAATTAGGATTTCATTTCCTTTTAAAATACGTCTTAAATAAAAGTGTTTTATAGACTAAAGAGCTGTCTTAATTTGTTTCTGTTCATAAATCTGCCTTGCACTCTCTTCATTGGGAAAATGAACTCAGTCGTCGGTATTTTCACAGAAACTAATGAAAAGGGGGATATTATATAATTAATGTTTTATTAAGATTGTGTATGTGAAATGTGTATTTCGCAACTCAGTCAAACGATTCGACCTTAACCTCGTGCTACTTCTGCCTGACTTTGCACATTTATCTTAAAACCTTTCTCGGTGTTAAAAGCTGACATGCTACTGTATCGTTTGAGAGTTCAGACACTGCTTCAGGTTGCACACTACTGTTGGCATTTCTGGTCCGGACGTGCACCTGTTTGTTTGTAACGACTAAAAGTGTCTTGCACGAAGGGTAGATCAAAAAAGAGACACAGGTGCTGCAAACCGTGAGGCGGAACAAAGAGGAGAAATGAGCTCTCTTCCAGCTGCCCAGCACATCACAGAGAGCATCGTGGAAAGGAAAAGAAAGAATGTGACCCACAACTCTGATGACTCTCATTAGAAATCTTTAAAAAAATCTTTCTTTTTTTATTCATTTATGTTTTTTAGATGGCCATTTGGGTTTTATTTTTATGAATTCCTGCTACACGGCCTTGTTGGATTTCCTTGTATTTTGTATAGTTTGCTTTCATAAGATTCTTTGCCATTTTCCCAGTTGACCTTCAAAATTGTTTCATACATGCACTAAGTGCCCCTGACTACATGTATTCATGTGTTTCTGTGTTTTTAGATTTATTTTAGATCCTCCTGTTTTCTGTCAAGCACTTAAGTCTTATAGTAAGTCTTCACATTTTATTCAAATCCCAAGTATAGGAATGAAAGTCCCAGGTCTCTAGTCAAAGTCCTACACATTCATTTTGACTCATTTTTACATAAATAAGATGGATGGATATGTTATATGTCCTGATATACTTCACTTCATAAACTAAATACCATAATCCTTTTATTTCATTAAGTGTTCTTTATTGCTTGTACGTAAAAAAAAAAATAAAAAAAAACTGCATTCATATTTTGTTCAATTAAAATTACATTCGACAAATTCTCTACTAAATCGTACTCATGCATTGAGTTGGACTCTTGCTATTTTGCAGCAGCAAACGGTATTGCCATTTTTTATTTTTTTTTTGTTAATATGTTTTGATATTCTCCGTATGCCGTCGTTAACATATCTAATCCCACTGGTGAGAAACGCGCCCTCTGAGGCTTCTTATTGCCGTCCGTTGCCATGGTGAATCGTGTCATCTGCGAGGGTTCATGATATACTCTCAAATCGTACGTTTACTCAGAGGGTCTGCCTTCTGCTCAGGGTTTGCTGACCCTGCTATCTGAAACGTGGTCCAGGTGATAAACTTACTCACATTCACCCACTCAGCACAAACACACTTATTTTTACACTTATACGTTAACTAAACAAGACATGTGAGGGAGGTGGGGGGGAAATGAGACCAAATATGCAGTTTAGTCAGAGTAATAGTAATTTTGAGATTTTTGACTTATTTTAAAATGTGTTGCCAGAACAAGCATCAAGAAGGAAGTGAACTTCAGTCGTCTGAATATTAGTGCTGATTACAGTAAATAATCAACCTTAAACAAAACATGCAGTAAATAAAATAAAAAATAAATAACATTTCTATACAAAAGAAAAGTTATTTACATTTAAATCAACTGCAGCAGTACAGTATAGACCTGCTTTAACAATATTAAACAAGTAACATCAGGACACTGCTGCCAATTTGGATGTGCTTACTTTGTTTAGAAAGTAACCACATTAGAACGTGTTACTTTCCAGTGTACATGATTAAATTAAAGTGCACAAAAACCTAGTTGGTTAACATACATTCATTCTTTGATTCATCATTCTTTGCGTACAGTTAAAGGGCAAAAGTCTGAACATTTACTTGTACCTTTCCTCCTTTAGTTTTCAACCCGTGTTTCTTTTCAGTTCCTGGTGTTAATTGTTCTACTTCCCTGTGTCTGCCTTCTCACCTAGCTTCACCCCGTTAGTAATCAATCACTTGCCTCTTGCCGACAATCACACTCATCAGTACTTAAACTCTTGGATTTTCAATGCTACTTGATTCTTCCGTTACCCTTTCTGCCACTCTGCCCATGTTGATGTCTGAGTCGGCCTGTGATTCTCTGCTGTGTTTCTTTTTTTTCTTTCCCTTCCATTAAAGAACTCAAATCTTTCACAGTTGCTTTCTGCATTTGGGCCCTTTGCAGATCACAGCATGTCAAAATTAACCCATAGTGGTCACTACAGTGGACAGCTATCTAAAAGCCATTTTCTTGTGTTTTCTTGTCCCCAAGTGCAAATAACTTTGTATTTGGGGAAAGTTAAAACTGATCACCTAGAAAAAAAAATCATTTTTTTTGTTTTTTATAATTTTTTTTCCCCACCTTTGTTTTATACCTCAAGAAAAAAAAATCCTGACATAAAGGATCGTAATTCTTGCATGAAAAGGTTAAATTGAGGGATAATAATTAACTAAAAAGTATCTGAAAATAAACACATTTAACACTTGGTAAAACCCAATAGATTATGTCTCTAAAAATATAATATACAATTTGCATATCATGAAGTTGTACGTGAACAAACGGACATCTTCTAACCACAACACTAAATCATTGCTAACGTTGCATTTGTGGTCTATTAATTTAGATATTAAAGACTGAACACATTTTCTGCGGATAACCCACCAAGAGTAGGATGGGAAAAAAAAAAAATCTTTTGCTTTATTTATTTCTGAGAAAACTTCTACAACAACCTTTTTGTTATGAGGAAGGCAGCAAGGTTGCTCTCTGCCTTCAAGCATTTTTGTGCATCACCCAACCCAGTGGCCACACATTTCTGACAGCTCTGGCAACCCGTACTTAAAGTTGATCCAGCAGCTGGCAGAACTTGTATCAGTGTCTCCAGGCTTTAGACATGTTCTCAAGCCTGGAGTAAAATCTTACTGAAAGTGCACCAATAATAATAATCTGCCTATAGGTCATCTGATTACCTTTCCTTACTGTTTCTATTCATTTGTTTTTGTTCATCCATGTTTTATCGAAAATAGTTACTTCTCAAAACTACAATAAAGCTGTTTTTTTTTCTTCATATTTTCACAAGCATTATAAAAGTGATTGTCATGATCGTGTTTCTGTGTATTTGTTTTTGGAGTGTTTTGTGTTCAGTTTGCTCCCTGCGTCTTCCCCGTTGATTGTTTCCCAGGTGTGTCTCATCCCCTTGATTACCCCGTGTGTATTTAAACCCACCTGTTGTCCTTGCCTCTTGTTGGATCCTTGTCATGTGTTGCCTGTTTCTCCGTGCTGTTCTCTGTTGTTCTGAGCCTTGGATTATTATCATTAAACTCATCATTTTCACCTACATCCTGGGTCTGCCTGCATCCTCACCTCAACCCAACCCAAACCACTCTGACAGTGATGCCTTCAGTCATGCCTTTTACTATACTCCATTTGTTTGTCTTGCTCTCTGGATTCCCAACAGGCTACAATTTGTCTCCTCTTTGCAAGTCCCAGTAAAAAGACCACAATATGACTTTTGAGGGGAGGGGGGTGGAAGACTCCACATTGCAATGCATAAATGGATTATTGGAATCCAGATGGGATAGCTGCATTTTATTAAAGTTAGATTCTGTAAAATGTCAGTAATTGGTCATTTATCTGTAGTAAACAGATGTGATTTTGCAGTGAGTTTGTCAAACAGTATATAAATCCTCAGAACAGTTCGAAGCTAAGGAGTAGCTGGACAGCAAAGTTTTAACTTTGTTTTTTTAATCCAAAAGAGCTCAAACCCAAAAATGTACCTATTTTACACTGATTGCTGTATTAAGTGTTATTTTGAATATTTATAAGCATTTTAAATTTGTCTCCATTTTCACTCCAAACAGCTTAAATGTAGATCCATCATAGTAGTACTAGGCCAAGCTATGCATGTTTATAAGTAAAATAGTATGTGTGCAACTCATGCATGAATACACATTTATTATAATCATCTCCATGCATTTAATCGAATGGTGCGTTCACACCAAACTCGTTTTGAGCGTTGGGCACATCTGGTTTACATTCAAAGCCCATGTGGAGGCGCGTCGAGGGCCATGGAGAAGCTTTTCGAGACGCGTGATTTGAACCGTTTGGAGCATTTTAAGCGTTTGACGCGTAAAAACGCATCCAACCCTCCACATAGACTTCGAATGTAAACCAAACGTGCCAGATGCTCAAAACATGTTTGGTGTGAACGCACCATTAGAATAATCTTATTAGCCAGAGTCGCACAACCAGCGTTAGCTACAAAATGATTTGAACAAGCTTCTCTTAATTTATAATTTCAATAAAAACAATTAGAACCAAAAAGGACTTTTATTTTTTTGGTACATTTTTAAAAGTGCAAAAGAAAAGGAGGGACATTTTTAGGTTAATCCAGGCAAAACTACGACTCTGTAATATAGAAGGAAGTGTTCCATTTGGTTTCACTTCTGGAATTACCAAAAGAACCAAAAGCTCAGAATGTAACTTGAGAGCAACTGGATCCCGGCAGAGAGAAGAAGAGAAGCAGTCTGAATTTAAAGGCTATATGCGTGTCCTACTGTCAACCCCCTGCAGGTTGGCCCTGTTTCCACCTATCATAGATGTGTCAGACGAAAGGAAGTTGCAAATAATTTTGTTTGACGAAAGCAGAAATGTTCAGAATTTGGTGTAGGGAAAAAAAAAAAAAAAACTTTTAAAAGTAGGCTGGCATGTCTTGCCAGCCTCTGTCCAATGGCGATCGTATAGTTAATAGGATCATTCTCCGCTACGCAACATAAAACTGACAAACTGTAGATGGTCTTGCTCACACGTTATATCTGTTACTGTAACCTGCCTACTAATGCATTTTGTTATAGCTATGTCCTTTAAGAAGAGCAATATCAATCATCATTTCATTATGGATCATGCATGGCCATGTCCAGTGTTGTTATGATTCTGTTGCAGCATCTTTAGATTATTTCAAGATGAAATACCAGAGAAATCAGACGGTACGAAATAATGCACACCGGTTTTGAAGTGAATCTCATAATACACCACTTTAACTTTATATCCTTCTTCCATAGTTAAAGAAAACCCTTGTGGTCACAAAACCACAAAATCTCAAAGGGAAATAAAATAAGATTGTGCAATAAAGGTTACAAATAGTTTCTGAAGAGTGTACAAATAATTTCAAGTAGTAGAAATTCAAAATGCATTCATGGACAAGGTTGAAACTGTTTGGTGAAAGAACTGCTTCAGACTCATGTGAAACTCAGCACCATGTCATCTTGACAAATATCTGTGCTGGTTGAAAAACAACCAGCCTGATGATGAAAACGCCTTTTCAGCAAGACACAAGAGCTTGTTTTGAGTAAATAATTCCTTATTTTTGATGAGAGAGTACTTGTCCTATTGTCAGATTATTTCACTTATAACACGGGAAAATGTCTTGTTTTAAGAGAAATAATCTGCCAATGGAACTGATACTTTTTCATCAATATTAAGAATTAATTGACTCAAAACAAGCTCATCTTGCTGTAGAGATACTTGTAAGTTAGTTTTGACTTATTTCAGGCGTACCAAGATATTTTCACTATAAGCCAGACCAGAAATACTTGAAAATGTGGAAACAAACTGTTTGCGCACATCTTATCCATCCCTCCCCATTTGTTAATTAAGTTTTATGATGTTTATTCGAAGTGTGTTTTCAATATGGTCTCATTAAAAATGCTTATAAGGTTCTGATCGTCACTAATCAGCCACATTACCAAGTGCCTTGGGCCAGAAGCATAGAACCCGCTGCATATTCACAACTGCAAGTGTATGAGAAAATTTAAAAGGATGATTGGGCATAAATATGCATCAGTGCCAAATTTAACATAAACTTATCTACTTATGCTGCTGTCACTGTTGGTATGCATAGGCATGCGCCGAGAGATTAAGACTTGCCCTCAAAGAAGTAGCTCCGCAATTTTAATGGGAGAATGCACAAATCTGTCACTTTTTTTCTGTGAAATAGACCAAGTTTACTTTAATATTGTTTGATGCCTCTGCTGTATGCATCAAGCTAAACTAAAAACATTCACTGCATGTATGTTTAGTTTCACAAAGCTAGTTTAAACACAAAAAACATCTGGATAAATGAAGACCAGCTCTACCAAAAGTTTGTCCACTCATAAGCAGGACCAAAAAAAAAAGACCCAATTTCTGTACTATATAATGTATATATTTTTTTTCTCTCATTGCATACAAGAGCAAATAAAAATATGCCTTAAAAATAACTGAGCGCGTCTACTAAAAGGCCTTTTGCAGGCCATTGCATCATATTTGTAATATAGAGGGAGGAAGATTTTTGCTCAGTGGGATTTAGTTTTTTTTTTTTTTTTTTT
>NW_006800046.1:1318802-1319463 GCF_000485575.1 Poecilia formosa | reverse complement strand
ATCCTTGTCATGTGTTGCCTGTTTCTCCGTGCTGTTCTCTGTTGTTCTGAGCCTTGGATTATTATCATTAAACTCATCATTTTCACCTACATCCTGGGTCTGCCTGCATCCTCACCTCAACCCAAACCACTCTGACAGTGATGCCTTCAGTCATGCCTTTTACTATACTCCATTTGTTTGTCTTGCTCTCTGGATTCCCAACAGGCTACAATTTGTCTCCTCTTTGCAAGTCCCAGTAAAAAGACCACAATATGACTTTTGAGGGGAGGGGGGAAAAAGACTCCACATTGATGAATGCATAAATGGATTATTGGAATCCAGACGGGATAGCTGCATTTTATTAAAGTTAGATTCTGTAAAATGTCAGTAATTGCTCATTTATTTGTAGTAAACAGACGTGATTTTGCAGTGAGTTTGTCAAACAGTATATAAATCCTCAGAACAGTTTGAAGCTATAAGGAGTAGCTGGACAGCAAAGTTTTAACTGATTTTTGTTTTTTCAATCCAAAAGAGCTCAAACCCAAAAATGTACCTATTTTACACTGATTGCTGTATTAAGTGTTATTTTGAATATTTATAAGCATTTTAAATTTGTCTCCATTTTCACTCCAAACAGCTTAAATGTAGATCCATCATAGTAATACTAGGCCAAGCTATGCAT
>NW_006800046.1:1289026-1316634 GCF_000485575.1 Poecilia formosa | reverse complement strand
GGAAAAAGAAAACCCAAGAAATCATTTTATGAGTACAAAAGGAACACAAGCTTCCGTTAATACAAGTGAACAAGAGAGAAAAAAAGCCCCAGACTTTTAGCTTCGTCTGGGTTTGACTTCAGTTAAAAGAAGCCCCGTTTTGCTTACAGTTCACTTTAACAGGATCTCACAGTGTACAGTATTCCCTGTGCAAATCTCATATGACATGAAATGATTCTCTCTAAAGAGAAATTAGGGTTGAAAATAAAAACTAATCTTTTGCTTCTGTTCTTTTCATAAAAACTCCAACATTGGCACATTTATCTTTGAGATTTAATGTAAAATGCAGAACCTTGAAGTGGTTATGTAAAATGACCTCTTCAGCCAGAGGGCCCTTTTTTATGTTGTTTATGTCTAATTCAGATTAATACATAATAAACCTTTTGACTAACCATGCCAATGACTGATACACAAACGCCCACAGACAACCTTAATTTTATTGACTGTATACAAGGACACTTAGTCAGCAGCATCTACAGCTGATGGCCTGTTAACTACAGAACAAAATGGCTGTCACATAAAGGTGATCAAAGTTTATTCTAGACATCCAATAGATTACATTTGGTCAATGCCGAAGCAGACGTTTAAATTACGGCGTTTGTCAATCAAACCTCCCTTAGGATTTGCTTGTAAAAAGCTCTGTTTTAGGGCTAATTCTTTACTGACTTACTATATCTAACTCCCTCTTTTCTCTTGACTGTTAACAAGTTCTAACTTTTTTTTGTATTGTTTTGACTCATCACAAAGTAAATCTTTGTTATTATATGGTTTAACAGTTTATTGCAAAGAATATTGGTTTGCAAAAGGATACATACTCTTTAAAGTTTTCACTTTTTTATGTTGCTACCATAAACGTCAGTGTTTTTTTTTTATGAGGAATTTGTGACAGACCAACACAAACCCTGTGAGGGGAGAGGAAAAGGACGCATCCTTAAATTTGCTAAATAAAATCTGAAAAGAACATGAATTTGTATTTAGCTTCTTTTTTGATACTCTTTAAATAAAACAGGTGCCTTTAGAAATAAATAGGTTTGCTTCTCTGTCAGTCTTGCTAATGGTCCAACACCAAATGTCTAGAATTAAACATTTAAAACTGTCATAATTCAATGTATGCTGTTGTAACTATATAGTAGAGCAAAAAAGTTGCACATTTAAAAAGGCAAAGGAAAATTATAGACTGTTTTCAGTTTATGTTTATAAGGAAGTCTAAAATGTGCATGGTGAATTTGTATTCAGCTCCGACACACTAAAGTAAAATCTAGTGCGACCAGTATCCTTTGAAAGCTGCTTAAATAATATAGTCAAACTGTGTGTGGTGTATTCTCAGTACAAATACAGCTGTTCTTTGAAGACCTGAGAGGTCAGCACCATAAACACCAAGGAGTACACACACACACACACACACGCGTGTGCACACACACAAGAGAAAAAAAAAAGAAAATGATGGGAAAGTTTAAAGCAGGGTTAAATTATCAAACAAAATCCCAAGCTTTGAACACCTCACAGAGCACTTTATGACCCATCATCTGAAAATAGAATACGGGACACCTGCAAACCTAACAAGACATGGCCACCCGTCTAAACTGACACAAAGCCTAATGAGAGCAAACGTATATTTTCCTTCCACTTTGCAATCCATTACTTTGTGTTTGAGGTTGAAACAGTGCAAAATGTGAAAATGTTCAAGGGATGTAAATATGAAACACTAATACTTTGACTATTTCAACATGGATTCCAAAAAATAAAAAAATGACTCATCTTATGCTGGTAAATCTTACATTTTTCTTGCTTGCAATGAACTGTAATTGCCTCCTCTATGCCTGCTCTAAAAACTTATCTCCATTCTAACAGCAGGAAGAAAGTTTGAATGCAAACAAACTATTATATTACCGAAACGATATTATAGCTACAAACTTTAAAGCTTATTGGAACTTAGGTCACCCTGCTCATCACTTACAGACAGCCTCACATGTCATCCTCCCCACTCCATGAGACCCCGGCACTAGTTCTACTTTCAGCATTCATTCATTGCTTGTCCTGTTGTTTTTTTTGTCCATCACTCTTCATTGTTAACATGTGGAGGGAAGGTCAATTGATCTGTTCTGGGACTTTGGGAAATGCTTGAACTGATTGCTCATGACACACACGCACAGAATGCTTGCTTGCACTCAAACAATGGGCCCTTCACTTTATCAAGGGAGGGAGATAAACAACTCTGGATAGGGCGAGAGACAAGGTGGGGATGTTAAATGTGCTGCTCTAAATGTCTTCACACATCGCCTGTTAACTGATGCTGAATAAGGGCATCTGTCCTTCTCTGGAAGATCCTAGAGGGCGGCGTTTTGTGTGCAGGCGAGTGTGTGTCTGCGTGGCTGCGCGGGTATGCAGGTGTGACCTTTGGAGACTTGCTGCGTTGGCAGGTCTTTTCTTTGCAAACAAAACGGGCCGATTAATCAACGGCCCAATTATGGAATTTATTACAGTAACAGAGTATGAAAAACAGCTACCATTAACAGTAAAATCAAATGGACAATTAAATGATGCATAAAGCGTATAACTTATGATTTCAAAACTGCTAATATGCAACGTAGAAGCTGTCATTCACTTTATAATCATCACAGTAAGTCGTAAAACCTGATTTACATTATTTCCTAACTCAAAGGGGACAATGGCATTTTGAAAAAAAATAAAAAATAAAAAAATAAACATGTTAAAAGTGGAGAAATCAACTTTTAACTTTGGTTAAAAGTTTGGTTGTCCGTGTGTCTCTTTTGATAGGCTCCTGTTCAAAATAGCATGTGTACAATGACATTGATGTGATGGAATTCAGTGTTCTGCTTTGTCATGACCAGGTACATCACTTTTTTTTTCTCCAATTGAAGAATCTGAAGAATAACGGTGGATGTGACTTCTATGTCATATGAGCGCCCTCAAGTGGTCAGATAATTAACGGCTGTATTACTCAGAGTAAATGATGGCATACGATTTAAGCATCGCTCATCCTGGGGAGAGTAGTACATTATTTTCCGGTGGCATCGTGTTTTCAAACACCAAGATTTTTTTTAAAAAAAAGGAGAGAAAAAAAATCAATGGTGACAAACATTGCACCAGCCGAAGTCCTGTTGTGACAAAAGGTAGAAGTCGTTCTACTGTTATTGCAAAATTCAGTTCAAAACTTACAGGCTTGACTTTAAAAAGGCCCACAGAAGGAGAGACGTGTAAGGAAGTTAAAGTGAAGACAAATTACCGGAGAGGGTCAGTGACAGGAAATGAGGGAAGGATATCTGTGGATACAGAGTAGAGAAGGGCTGAGACTGGACAAGGACAGACTGAGAGCCAAGAGCTCGCGAGTGTGTGCAGCTACCTGTTCTGCAGCACAAGGTGACCTCTGCCACACATTCAGCGAAAGACAGAAAAAGAGAGAATGGAGATGGATGGTTTTGTGGCTTTCAATGTACATTTGCCCTTAGGTCAAATGAGAATGATGAGGGGGGGAGAACAGAAACTGTGGGGCTTCATGAGCCAGAAATATCCCCTAAAAGAAAAAAAACCCTGATAATTTCCAGAACTATACAAAAATACATGTCATACATAGACATACATAAAAAAAAGGGGATCGTTTCGTCGTTTGACACAATTGGCATTTGACGTCTTTCAGTCTGGTTTCCGTGTTCATCTCAGTACCAAGACCACCCTCGTCAAAGTGTTCAGTGACATCCACATAAATACAGACTGAGGAACATTTCCATCGGACAAACGTCTAAGCCAGATTTATGTTTTGTTTTTAAGGTGCGAAGCCGTTTGAACTTGTTGCTGAAATGTGCTACGCAAATAAACTTGACTTGAATCTGCAGCCAAGTATTAACAGTATTAACACAAACTCCATATTCCATTTTATTCATCAGCTGCAACAATACCACCGCATGAGTGGGCAATCTCCTTCCGACACCCCGAGCTAACTGATCAATGCCTCAACATGAAAGTTTAGCGCAAGTAGCGACTAGAGATGAACATTTAACTAATTAAAATTCTCAATAGCGATTAGATGCTTTTATATATATTTTTAAAGCACATTTTACTTAGAAGGTTGATTCTAATTAATCCGAGTTTTTACGTTTGACTGTGTTTATGTCTTGCAACGACTCAAGAATAAATCAATACAAGTTGTTATTTCTTATAGGTGGCAAACTCTCTCATTACAATTGCACCAAGGCAGATTTTTTCACAAATTTACAGCCATGAATAAATGTAGCCTTCATAACATTCTGGCCTTAAGATATCCACACATTATCCCCTTTTGGTTGTGGTGAAATGCGACGCTTTGGCCTTCTCTTTGTTAATGTTTCTTTTATGTTTGTGATTTGACATTTAGAACCTAGCAAGAAAGGGTGATGCGTGTTTTTAGGTATTGTTAAGACCTTCATTCATGCTAATTAGAAACAACTGCAATGTACTATTCAGTTTTAAAGGGCAGGCATTTTGTTGCCCTGATATTAACTAAAGTGGTCAATTCTGTCACTGCAGCCACTAAATTGGAGCACTTTCTCAACAGTTTGTGGTGGTTTTCTTTCACACGGCCATTTTTGCCATCAAATTAATATTTTTCAGTTAGATGCTTGAAACTAAGCAGTAGGATTGAACTAGTGAGAAAGCACAAAAGTAAAGTTGCATGTTTTCGTTCCTATCATATATAGACTCATCTAAAAAGGTTTTTTTTTTGTGTGTGTAAATATGAAGACATAATGCTGAATTAGTGCAGTAGAGTGCTACTGGGTCCAGTAATTAGCCAAGATAACCTTAAACACACCTGTTGGAGCCACTCCAAGCATTCAGCATGCTGAGGTGATCAAATCTGCATCGATGCAGGCAGCGCATCTGCCTACTGTAGTAAATGCATGAAGCTATTATTGCTTGATTGCTAGAGGCACTTGCAAGAAATGTCATCGCAATTTCGCTCATGTGTCTCCGAGTTGCACTTATGCAATCGAATATTCAAAGGTGTCCAAATAATTTTGTCGGCCTGCTTTGGGTTGAGATCACGGATTCACAACAGACAGGAAACCAGAAGTAGATATGTGAAAGTGTGATGGAGATACATATATTCTTTTCTTTAATAATAATAATAATTATTATTATTTAATAGAAGCAGGGCCACTGTAATTTCTGGCCAGTGTGTTCCAGTTTGGCGTTGTTATCCTTGATCTATAGGAGTTTTTCTCTTTTGCAGCTTGCTTCTTCATGCAACTTTTATTTTATGGAAAATGGGGAAAAAACCCCCACCAGGGATTCATAGGGCTAACTTTTCTCTTGAGGGTTGACATTGGATATTTTGAACTGATGCATGTAACTGGTTTTACTCGACAGTAAAAGTAGTCAGATGTCTTTAAAAAAAATCTTAATAGAAAAGAGGCAAAACAGGACTCTGGAGATGAGTTAAACATCAGCTGCATGTGTGTCAGCTTATGGTTTACACTAGCTTCTCAACTGCATCGGTGCCCTCAGCCTGTTATAGCTCAGAAGCGGGCCTGCCCTTAAATATATGAAAATCTGCTCCCTTCCAACCCACAGATCAGCATTTGTTGGAAACACACACTGGCAGAGGCAGAATCATAAATACATAAAAAAGAAAGAAAAAAAAAACACCCCGTTGGTTCAATGCGTTCACATGCTCACCAGCACACACAAATACACAGTCTGAAAGTCACATTGTGATGGCTTGAAATGCCTATTATGGAAATTGGGTAAGAAGCCCTCAGCTGATCAGAATCTAGCCTAGAATATGATACATGACTGAAAAAAGCAGGCCAGCTAAACGTGAGTGGTTGGCAGCTCCAAAAGCTTCCTTTTACAGTCAATGACATGCAAAGCAATAAGGTTTCACATTTATTATTTAGTAAGCTTGTAAATCAATCACATTTTTTGTGCGTAGGTAATTCCTTTGACTTTATAAAATATTCTGTAACTGTTTATGATGAAGACTTTGTCACTGTCCAAGATTTGACTTCTTTGTGTTTTGTTTTGATTTTTACTGGTGAAAAGTATTAATTCATCGTGCAAATTTTCCATGCACAAATTCTGTGAGAGTAGGGATATTTACACATTTTTTTTAGCCTGGCCTTTGCCTTTCAATGCAATTCTGCTGGATTCTCATCTCCCTTCTGGGCTCTGTCTTGCATTTCTCCCATTGAGTTCAATTCATCTATTAGAATTTCAACGGACCAATAAGCAAACAGAAGAGGAATATTGATTTTTCTGAGCCTTTTTATAATTGTGAAGTAGTTGTAGTTTTTTATGAGGCTAATACATCTGACACTTTATATTATGACATCTTAGGTTTTTATTCTGCCAGGCATTTAAATCAGTCAAACTTTTATTGTTTATCGTGTTAGGATTATAAAATTCTATTTGCTTAGTGCCTGAACAATGAGAGCTTTATCAATCATTTGTTTCCCACTTTCTAACTTTTCAATTTTAGACACATTCCTTTTTTGTTTTTTTGTTTTTTAGTACAATTTGAAGCAGTGGAAGCAGTCGGGTAAACAAATGGCACCAGAAAGCTACCCGAGTTTGTGGAACAGGTGCCTGCAGTGGAAACCCAACTATTGTGTGTACAACTAATCGTGTCATAGGAGTTGACATTTCCCCCACAGCTGACTTGTAAATCCAACCACATGGCAACAGTGTTGGACGCATATGTGACAAATCCCAACACACTCGCACATACGTGTTCCCTGCAGAGTGATGACAAGGCCTTATGCTCCAGAAAGCGACTGACTTGTGTAGACAACCCTCTTTGAAATTCTGGGCATGGATGCTGGCTGAGGTTAGCAAGCGGATCACATCTATTACCTTGCTAATTCTACAGCTTGGCCTTTGCATAATAAGATGTTTTCTTTGAAAGGTTGGAAGGGGAGAGGAAAGGGAGGGAAGGGGAAACAAGACAAGGTAAGTAATCAAAACATGTTGGCACTGACTTAATGAGTGAACTTTGTCATTGTAATATTGGCCTCTGATAATTTGGAGAAGGACAGTATTTTTTTTCCCCCTAACTAATTTGACTCCTTCCTGATAACTAACAGTAAATGTCTATGTATTTTATCCGTAGTATTTAGCTATTAGGTGACAAACATTAGGTGACAAGTACTCTAAATTTGTATCTTTCTTGATATATCAGTTTAGGTGGTTTGAGGATTCTATACTGTTGAAAAGAATATTTTATCAACTACATTAGTTGGGGAAAAAAAAAGCCATTTTCCAATACATCATGCTTTCTGCTTTAAAGGTTTAGAATGGCAAATCTTGTGACCGTATCAAAAACTGCTTCTGCCTTAAGTAGAGTACCCAGTCAATTGACCCATGGTAACTCCGCAGGCGCTGTAGATCCAGACATAGATCTGTTGGTAGTATATATTTTGAAGGGCATCTCACAAAAATCCAAACCATGCATCATTTTTCATCCACTTCTCATTTGTCAGTTTATTGAATAAAATCACAATAAAACAGATTAAGGTTTGTGATAATAAAAGTGCTAAATTGTATGAGAGCTGACTACATATGAATACTTTTTGAAAGTGCTGTATACTTTACAGCTATTAACTTTTAGAATAATGAGAATGTGCAATACTTAGTATTTGTGAACTGTAAAGGACGGTACATTACACACGCAGAAGCTGTTGCAGTAATTCCTCACACCTGCAGCGAGGCACTGAGCTTCAAAGTCTCTCAACTGAATTTACAAAGTTTGACAACTGATATTATAGTTCCCATTCAATATCATAGCCCTGTTGTGTAGCATCATAGTTTCCTCATTCATTTTAATAAGTGTGCTGTTCACACAACACCAATGCAGAAGGCTCCAATGACAACATGTATGGTTGTGCAAAGATGCACCAGGGAAACCGGTAGCTGTAACTGAGGACAAATGGGGATATGAGCTGAAATATATTTGATACAAACACAGAGCTGGTCATTTATTTGAATCCCATCTTCTACTTAAACCCTCACTTTAACATTCTGACCAATCACAAAATTGTTGGCAGACGCCACACAAGAAGAAAAAAAAAAAAAAAAGTTAAGTTCTGGCTTGAGAATAAGTTGTGAGAGCTCATATCCATGGTTGTAGGCTCTAAAAAAGGAAATTAATTTATGTATTCTTGCTAAATATGTTAAAGATTTGCTCCGGCAACCTCTCTGATTCCTTAGAAATGTTCCTATATTGGAAACTTGCCTGTCATTTAGTGCTGGCAGGAAGCATAAAACCAGATGCAAACTTTGAAGTCATTAATGGTTAACACTTAACCAGTCAAACTCTCACAATGCTTGTATTTATTTCATATATTCTTTGTAGAAAAGTGGAAAAAAAGTGACAGAATGACAGAGTACCCCCAAATGGCGGCACTCAGGCAATTTAAATCATGGAGGCTTATTTACCGTTTTTCTTAATGGAGCATTGTCAGCAAGCTCAACAAGAAATCTGCAGTAAAATATCTCAATACTACTGGCCTCCTACTTCCTTTCTTACTTCAAAATAAGAGCCACCAGAATTCATATTGATATATTGTTGAGCAGAAAACTGTGATGTGAAACCAGTTTGTTTCAAACAATAATCAATCTATTCATTTTCAGTCGTCAGGTGTGAAAGGACGGTTTTGTAATTTCAGCTGAGCTAACACAACGTTGTATTTATGGTTTTAATTTCCTTGAACAATAGTCAAAATATGATTTAAAGTTTAAATATATCTGCTTCACTGCGCCAAGTCCTCTAAGAGGAAACCAGCTGCAGGTTTTCACAGCCAGTTCTCAAGTCTACAGGGGGTGAGATTTAATATTCTTAAAATAATTGCCTCAAGATTTTAGGCACCATGAAGCTGTAAATTTAGCATATCTTGATTAGATGTTTTGGCCGTAAATAATTAGAGATGCAGAGACCTGTGCACTCTGGTGAATTAAGCTTTGTGACACCCCTCTGTGATACGGTTTCACAGCTAGATTAAAAAAAAAACAAACAACATCAACAACGACGACGCTTGGGAAATTTGAAGTGCACAGGGAACCATGCCACTTCTGCAAAACCAACCAAGTACTGTAACACCACAACATGAAAGCTAAAGCCTTGTTAAAGGTTGCCATCTGTCACATGCCCCAACAGTCCATGTGTTCTGTAATCCCTCCTGCCGGGCTTGTAAATTCCTCTTTAATTAGAACGTAAATACCACTAATAAGGTTAATATACCAAGGCTTGTTTTCTCAAAACTAGGCACAAAATGGTAAGAAAATGAGATGATCACCAGAAAATAGGGGGAATGTCTGAAATGTCGTGTACAAGATATGAATGGGACGTTTGGGTATTTGCACACTCTATTAAAGCCAATGCAAACAACCTTGTGTCGTCATTGGAGATGAAAGTAAGATTAAAAAACGGAGGAAAATACTTTTTAATATGGCCTGTAAGGAGAAGAATGGGAAGAAAAAAAAAACATGACTCATGTTTAAAAGCATATTAGGAAGTTTCACAAACCAGTATGTCTGTGTGACATTTTTTATCTACGTCTCCATTCAGTTATGACATTTTTTTTGTGCAAAATGAGAAGATAAAAAAAGAGTATTATTAGGAATGGTGTCAATAGATGTCTCAAAGAGTAGCTTTTGTATTTAACACTGAAATCAACAACATCCAGAAACTTTTTTTGTAAATTGGTAAATACATTTATATTATGAATTTAAACAGCTGGTAAAAAAGAAAAGTGCTTGTATTAGAATTACAAGGTTGATTACAGTGAGGGAACTCCAGGACATGGTAAGTTTACAAAATCAATTGAATGCTTTACCATTTTATTTGCAAAAATGCTGACAAAACCAGCTATGACACCGATGTGGAGAAAAACACTCAATTTTGAAAACATATTGAAAATATATTCTCCACTTTGTCGTTCCTGTTTATAACATACAGGAAGTACGCCTGCAGGTCAGCTGGCTGCTGCTGGAAGTGAGAGCGCTGGCTGTTTGAAACGATTTTATTGCAAAAGATAGACAGACAGATGATTTAGAAGTTGTTTTTGTGAACCGTGGATTTGAAGTCGTGCGTTAAGGTTGAAAGACTATGTCTGTTCAAGTGTCTTAGTTCAAAATAAGTGGTTGTCAAGTTGCACCGCTGTGGGGACAGAATTGGCTGCATGACCTCAACTAAGAGTCAAACACCACAGATACGCCTTTACTCTAGCTGAGAAAGTGGATAATATTGTGTTTGACTCGCTTTTGCAAACCCAAATTGTGTATTTTTTTTAATTGTCAGAACAAGTTTTGAATTTGTTCCGCACCACACCACTATTTCGAACAGATATTTATGATAGCACTACACTCTGGATAATGCACCGTGTTGATAACTTTCAATTGGAACGTACACGCTTAACTTGGGTTCTTTTCGTATCATTGGATTGAACTGACTTTTTCTGTAAAGTGCTTTAACATGAAATTGCTGCTATATAATTAAACTGAATTGATAACCCAAGTAGCTGCTGTACTGAGTTGGTTTTATAACTGATGCTACCTTTGGATTTGCTGAGAAGATTGCTTCTGTTGGCATTTAGTAATACGTGTCGATTGTTCATAGAATGTGCAGTTCTTTAAAAAGCTAAAGCAACTCTAGCTGCGGCATATGACGAACGACATAACCCCTGAGGGAAAACACGGCCGAATTTACAGCTACGGTTACAGTCGTCTCCCCACCCACATGGCAATGCTTGAAGAAGCAGGCATATCAGCACAATGACACCTGTGAAATAGTGTTGACATGGCAAACACAGCCGCGTGGCTCATGTACAGGCTCAGAGCGTAACCACCGCAAACAAATCGCGGGAGCAAACTGCAGTGCCACAAGGTTAGTCTCACCTTCATGAAACTTTAAGGAGGCATCAATGTATAAAATATGAGATTTAGCACAACCAATTGCTTCTAAATAAATGCGAAGCTTTGTCAGCTAAAAGTTGCACCAAATCAAAACTAATGTCGTCAAGTTGCCAGATTATTTCCCCCTTCCTAGCCCTCTTGTCTGCTTGACACCTCTGACAGATTGATGTGTGTGTTGCAAGGTAATATTTTTTAATCGTGGGTAGGATATATAACCCAGTCAATCCCTTTTTTTTAATATATTTGATATCCTTGTCATGATTGATAGATATCATCAAAATTAAAGGCTGAACTTTGAGGTCAGGAAGAATGATTTGCTGTCAGTACTTCTTTAATGCTGAAGAGGAGAGACGGCAAGTTGTTTCTCTTCGGGGACAGTGAGAGAAAGAAGAAACAGATCAGTGAGGGAGAGGGGGTGTGGTGCTAGCAGCGGATGTGTAAGCTTCAGGAAAGCGTCTTATGAGGTTATTAGGTTTTAATCAATATGGTATATGGCCAGAAGATGATTGGAAAACAAACCTAATCTGGGAAGCAATACGTCTCTCATTCATCTCCTTGGCCTGTCTCTCTGGTGGATCTGCTTGGCTCCTATCGTCACCTTACAAAACAAATAAAGGTCCACTGATGACATATAAAAACCAGGTTTTATCTGAATTTATGGCCATTGGAGGTTTTCTCAAATCTCCACATCATAATGAACCTACACTCGTGGATTTTGAGTAATCGCTTGTGTCTCGGAGAGAATAACGTCTAATTTTACCATCAGCGATTTGGATCCCCAGCTTCCTGTGCTAAACTTTCTTCTTCATGCGTGAACCAAAGCCTCTTTTACATCCGATTCTTTTGTGTTAATATTAGAGGAAAAGCCAAGCGTAGCCTGTAAAATGCTGTAATACTTTGAAGCAAAAATATGAATGTGTGTATATGAATGGGTGAATGAGGCATACAGAAAAAAAAAAAAATCTCTTATAGAGGTCAACTAGACCACAAAAGTGTGTTATAAGTGTTGTCCTTTTACCATTTAACCTACAGAGAGCAACAGTTTTTAAAACCATTACGAAACATATTCCACAGTGAGGCACTTTTCTGTTTTTTTCATGATGTACGTGGATGTCGAAATAAATGCTTGTGTGAATAGTGACTCACTGCTGAAACACTTGTAGGGGAATAATATCCTGTTACAAATGATGGGACTATAAATCAGAGTTGGGCTGTAAGACATTTTTGCCGTGTGCCAGGACACCTGAGCTTATCCTTTCTTCAACAGGTTATTTTGTAATTCCTGGATGTTTTTAGTTGAATTAATTGGGCTAAGTGATAACAAACCTATGTATATGGTATACAGTAAAATGCTTGTTTCAATCAGATGACCAAATTGACTCATATTCTTGATGTACATGTCTGGTCAGAGGGTTTCCATCAAGGGTATGACTAGCCCATTAATTTGGGTGCATTAACGATGCATTTGAACTGTTATTTTTCCAAATTGGAATTAATGTAAAACAAATAACTTCAATGATTCTTAGAAACACCAAGTGAAAGCCTTTGATAAGTTTCTGGCAAGTTCGAGGCTGACCCCCTCTTTTCATCAGAAAGTATAGAGTATTTTCAGTTTTAAGTGGTTAAGTAAGGTCGGGGACAGACAGTCCTACTGAAATACTTGATTGTGTTCAATTTTCCACCATTGTCACATCCGACCCAAACTGTCACTTTCAAATTAAAATAAAGGGTCCTCAAAAACAACCCATGGACCACCAAGGCCAAAGCCCAGTAAGAACTGGAAGATTCCACAGAGGTCATTATCCACAGTTAAGCACATTTTATCTCAACATCTATTAACAAGTTAGTGACCAACACAGACGCTCCTTCTTCAAAATCAACACCATTTGGAGAAGTCAAAATCCCCTCAAGAGAAAAGTGTAGATAAGAGATAAGTCTGAAAGTTTCAAGCAACACCTGACTCTGTATACTTGCAGGACAATTATCCAATGACATAAATTGGCTTTCAAGCTAATTTCAGTTCAAAAATACTGTAATAAACCCAAACGGGAAAATTAAATGTTGTAACTCATATTATCTAAGGTTCTTCAAAGAGTTGCTGTTGATGCTGATGGGTGTGGGCATAAAGATAAAGGGATAAAACAGGATAACATTAAAGGTCTTCTTCAAGTTTTTTTTTTTTTTACACAAAATTGGTATACATAAGCAGGAACAAATGAAATATGTTTGAGTGATTAGCAGATACTTTTATCCAATTACAAATTTATCCTTACAAATTAGGCTGTGACAATCCAATTAATATCAAAGCTAACAATGAGCTACTTAGAAGGAAGACCACTAGCCAGGGTCTGTCGGAGGCGACAAGGTGTGACAGTGTAGAAGCAGAGAGCAGGATCAGAGGGGTGTTCACAAAAAGTAGAATGGATGTAGCAGTATGGGTATAGACAGGGAAATATAGTAGGTTCTCCTCTCAGGAGATGCTCTCTGAAAACATATCAAAAACTTTGAGTTTGGACAAAGATCTATCCATCAATTGTCTATACTTGCTTATCCTAGCACGTCTGCAAAAGGATTGGATGCTATCGCTAGCAGTCATTGCACAAGAGGTGGAGTCCACCGTTGACAGGTCATTGCATTCAGACAAGATTATGATCAAACTTACATGGCTAGCTTGTTGCGTTTTAAAATGTTGACTTTGATGATTACAGATTTTAAGAGAAACAGGGTTAGGTCAAACATTATTTCCATCATGGGAGAAGAAGTGGAGGGCCATAAATACCTCAGTGTTTATCACCTGGACAACAGACTGGACTGGAGTTGCAACAGTAAACGGGTCTACAGAAAAAAGGACAGAGTAGACTACTTCTTGAGAAAGTTTAGATCTTTCAAGATTTGCAGCAAGATGATGAATATATACTCCTGGAGAGCACACGGCCCTCTGTAATCGTCTGTTGGGTTAGAGGCATCAGATATGGACTTAAAAAGCTTAAGCAACCTGATAAAGAAGATTAGTTCTGTTCTGGGGACTACTGTGGAACATTTGGAGAATGTTGTGCAAAGAAGGATTCTTCATAAAAATCAAGAAAATTACAAACAAGCCAGAGTATTCTCTTTGTGAGACTGTTATACATCCTCGGACTCATTGTAACACTGATTGTAATGGGAGATCCTTCCTGCCCCACAGCCATCAGCATCCACAACAACCTCTTTGAAGAAAATTGTAACATGAGTGACAAACATTTAATTTCCCTCTGGGACTAATAAAGTATTTTTAATTGATTTGAACTTTCTTGTTCCTCAGTCACACACACACGCACACACACACACACACAGTATGTATTTCTATGTGCACAACTTGTCTTCTGTTCATATTTCTTTTTGATAAAATCTAACCTTGACTTCTAGCATAAACTCAATTCATACCTTAGTCCTAATCCCAAAACAACAGTTCTCGTGGGGTCCAGGCATTAGGCCCCAGTATGGGCAGTGGGTTCTGACAATGCTTCTCTTTGCCAGAATTATGGGCGTTACAATGCACACACACGCACGCACGCACGCACACACACCCCCACACACACACACACACACACACACACACCCGGAGACACTTATTAGTGATCAGTTGCCAGAGTGAGCATACACATTCTGTCTGACCAGACGTAACTTCATCAACCTTTCTATACGATTGTCGAGTTCTACTACAGCAGTAATTATACCAAGAGAGCACCTTAATTTAGTTTACATTTCTAATTTTTTTTCTTTCTTTTTTTTTTTTAAATCAGTAACATCTTGCTCTTCTCACAGAAAGAGACATACACACACCTGAGCGGACCGAGCTACTCATGCATAAACACAGCAGGCACCGCTGCATGTACATTCAATCAGTTTTGCTCCCGCCATTTTTTCATCAACAGGCCTGTAGATCACACAAGATGTAATTTTACACAGCATGAAATGCTATAACATTGTACATGACTCTGGAGAGATTGGTTGAATGCATAATGCATAACTCTGCCGCCAGAATCTCTGTTTAGGTATGTGTTTTACTCCTTTTTTTTTTCTTTTTTTTTTCTTTTCACATTTATTAAGTCAAATTGGCTGAACACAAGGTCTTTACCATGAAGGCCGCTGCCTGCAGCTCTAAATGTGTGCAGTATAGAATTCACACCTGACTGGTGCAAAGCTAATGCTTTACAGCGAAGCATGGAACCGGGATGGTGAAGTGCCTTGCCAAAAGGAGATCTTAATGCTGGCTTTTCGGAGTACCTGGAGCATTCAGTAAGCCCAACCCTGCTGTTTTCCCCGTGCTTCGTCCATGTGTTACATCAGCATGCTGTTCTGCACAGATGCAGATGTGACACCGGCCTTTCCGCTCTCAGACTGCCACCACATCACCCCGTGGTCGTTCCACATGGTAACAGAGCCCTGGAGAGCATCGCCGCAGCAGAGCATGACTAACTGTTTTGAGCTGAGCAGATGGCCGGGACCTTGTCAGTATTTACAAAAAAACAATGCGGAAAACGCTAACAACTAAATCTCACCGTTTCTGCCAAGGGAATTTTGCCAAATAGCCTAGGAAAGTTTACAGGGGAAATATCTCAAATGTATTCGGTGACTTAGTGGGAAGAATGGTTGCCTACCTACCTGGGACTGCGTCAGTGTATAAGTGCGAATGAGTGAATGGGTGAATGTGGCTCTGGTGTAAAGTGCTTTGATTGGTCAGAATGACTGTAAATGTCATAACCATTTAAGTTTATGATTGATTTTTGGCATGATGAAAGTCAATAATGCAACAGTCTTAGTTTACAATGTCTGCAAAGCTATTGTTTTCATACCACACATAGTATGCACTTACACTGCTGTGACAAATAATTCATACGCCTACAGGCGTACCCCCAAAGAACGGCAGCTGAAAAGTGGTTCTATAAAGCACTAATGTCAAACATTTCAGATTTTCGTTCATAAAAGATTTAGTTAATCATGTATCTTTTGCTTACCCAAATATGCACTAGTCACAATAAAGTACATTGAGGTTCCTGGTTGTAATGTGACAGAATATGAAGTAGCTTCAAGGGGCCTGAATACTTTTGCTAGGCACCATAAAGCCTGGTCTGTCACCAGGCTTCTCTGAGTAACATAATGTACACGAGGCATTTTGTAAGAGTAAGCCAGCATTTTCAAAGCAGTAGTAGGTTGGACACGGTGAATAAAATAATCCAAACAATGAAATCAATTTTAAGCAGATGGGGAAAATTATTTCATAAAAAAAAAAACAAGAAAAAAAAGAGATGAGGGAGCAATTGCGGCAGTGAGTAACGAAAATAAACAATCATAGAAAAACAGTGGAAAGATGCAGTCTAAATTTACTTGGATGAGCGGAACAATTGACTGTCAAAATGAATTGGAAGATTATAATTTGATTTAGCTGCTTTAGTACCTGCTTACTTTTCCTTTGTAGTGCCTTGAAATGACTTTTGTTGTGTATTTATCCAAGCTGAATTTGACACAGCCAGTAATAGGCAGTAGGCTGTGATTGGGATGCACACAAGACAGAAAGAAAAGCTTCCTTTTACACCAGGTAAATGCAAAATTTAAAAGCCATCTCCACCAAGATGATCAATAACAACGGATATGTTTCAGTGTGGAATTAAATAGACAATTAGATTCTGAACAAACTGAGAATACTCAGATGTAGTGGCACAACAGTCCTTGTCAAATGTGTTGAGCTGGTTTTGAAATTGTAGCCTACATGTTGAAATGTTTGACGTGACACTAATTACTATGTAATTAATACACAGTAATGAAATTAATGAAATGAAACTCACTGGTAGATCTTAATGAAAGTGTGCCCAATTTAAAACTAACTTGGGCACGCTCTGCATCAGCAGAAAAAAAATTTAGTGCACAATTTTCCATCAAAGTTTTATTCTTAATTATTACTATAGCATAAATGTAGGCCAAACAATTTAGATTTATGCATCCTGAACTGTGCTCTTTTAAGACAACAGGAATAAGAGGGGCAGGGTGGGGGAAGAGGACAAATGGTGCAGCCGATGCTGGCTGTGACCCAGCAGATCATGGCGATGAAAACGGTTTTGATTTATTTAGTCAGACAGCTTAAAGCTCGACAAAAAGCATGAGGGAGCGAGACGGCGCTGAATGTAAACTTATAAACACAGAGGATGATGAGACACAGCTGGCAACAATTAGCAGTCAGCAGACGAGACGCAAGCGGGGAAAGTCAAAGCAGATATAGGGCAAAAATGCACATTCACATTGTAACTGTAAACAGGAAAATTACAAATGCAAACAAAAAACACAGCAGGCGCTTTGCAAAAAGGACAGAATTCAACTAAAACAGGATAAACATCTCTGCAGAATCAAAAGCAAAACCTGTGAGGAGCTCAACAATTTCATAGGAGCAAAAAAAAAAATCAGGCAATATGGCAAAACAGAAATTGTCAAAGCGTAGACGTGGAAAAGTAAAGCCATCCGGACAAAAATGAAGTAGCTGTACATTGCTTAAGGCACAATATACGTACAAGTTTTACATTTTAAGTTTTGTAGCTTGTTTATCAGGTAATTAGCTTCTGAGCTAATCAGTTACTGTTTTGACAATCTGAGTTACCCAATATGCTAGAAAATCTTTAAAGGTTAAGAGTCGTGCTAACAAAAGCTGTTTGCAATATTAGTTAACTTATGAGATATTACGCGCTGTCTTGTTGCAAGCAGTTCATTGTAAACAATGATGCATGTCTTGCGTTTTCAGTTCCACAAAAATCAAACTAGAAGTGCAGGTTAACCTCAGCACCGCAGTCTTCAGTTCACCGTCTGTCAAGCAATGCGGTGTTTGCTTGTAAGGGCAAGAATGAAGACTGCATGAAAATGCTGAATAATTGGCACTGGAGTGACTCTCACCGACTCTGGAGTGAAAAATAGCTTATTGCCGAGACAGGCTTTATGTTATGGTTCATCGTTGCCACTCACTGATGTAAGGAAGAACTCAGAAGTGGCCCAAAGGTTCCTGAAGGATAGGAGTTGTTTGCAGAAGATTAAAGTCAAAATGCAACTAAATCTTATCAGCTTGAGTCATTTTAAGCTGAACCTGTTTTCAAAAATTATACTCTTTTTTTTCTTTTAGTTTTTTTGTTTTTGGAAAATTGTGCACTTCAGTTAGATTTGTGCTTCTGCTGCATGAACTTAGATTCAACGCAGGGACATTACATTTCCCTGTAGGTAGTGGGTATTGGGAGTAAAACACCATGTCAAGGCTTCTAATAACCAGCTCTCTGATAAACTGGCTGGAAGCTGTTATGAAGGCTGCACGCGTGTCCCCGTGTTGCTTCTTATGGGTTTCTTTACTGAAAGAAGGAAAGCTGATAACAACCGAGCATCAGTCAGCATCAGACTTCCCTCAATGCTCTGTTTTGATCCCCTGGCAAAGGCACATAATACATTCAATTTACAGATTCCGTTTACTCGCCTCCACAGAATGTCAATGTAATTCAAGTCTCCAGTAAACTGTCACTGAGTCACTGCCACAGAGTGAGTTTTTTAGATATGTTTTTTAATTAAAGAAAATGCTATCAGAGATAGTTTCCTTTTTACTAATGTACTCACTGAGTACTATTTGACATCTTGGTTATGATAGTACATGTGCACCAGGAAAGGTCACAATGCACCCTGTTCAGAAAAACACTACTTGGTCAGGGCTAAAATTTAAAGCATTATGTTAGTACTCAAAAAGATAAAAAAGAAAGATAGTCATTAACTATTTATTTATTTATTTATTTATTTTTGACCAGTATCATTTTGTGACAGTTTCTTATTTTTGTGTAAAAACAGGTAGCTATTAGATAGGTCGCTATAAATCAAAACTTGATTTTATAATATTAACCCAAATTGTATTTCATATAAATATCTACCCGTCTCATATTTAGGGATCGAGAAAAGCTCCCCTTTCCTAGTACATCTGTGTCGCCCTGCAGCGACACCCTTTTGTTCTCTGACACACATACATCCGCAAATGAACGCACTAAGTGATGGAGCTTTCTACTTTTGGATGAGGCCCAACTCATTAGGGTGATTGTCTGAGAGGCGCCTTTGACCACAGATCATGAAGTACATAATTGGCCCTGAATTTGGAGCGAAGAAGGAGACTATACTTTAGGGCCGCATGTCAGCCTGTTTGTTCAGCTGTGAGCCTGCCTTCCAGGTCTCAACTGCATGTCAGTGTGAACCAAGATCTGAACACATATCATACCTGAGATTAGGTTAAAGGTGGATTGAAAACCAACTGTGCAAAGCACGTTTATGGCTACAGTATAAAAAGATCCACTTGTTTTCCTTTATCTCTTTTTGATATTTAATCAAAACTTTTATGATTTAAGTTATAAAGAAAACTATTTTATATATCGTCAATGTCAGAATGAGATAACCTCTAGAAATATGTGTTTTATTTATTTATTTATTATTTTTCTTTAAATTTGGAAATGTCCAAACACTGAGATCAGCATCCATTTAAATCTGGAGAGTTAGCTATACATTTGCAATTTCATGCCACAGAAAAGAAACTGACCTTCAGTAGTTATGAAAAGATTGTACATATCAAACATAAAAGAAATTTGACTTCGCAATTTGACACCTTGAAATTGGCCTCTGTCTCTTTAAGAAGCTCCTGCAGTTGTAAGCGTCATCACAGCAATGCTCGTCCATGATGCCGTTTAACTGTGTTTAGGAGTGGCGGAACAAAAAGTAGTCCTTTTGATTTCCTTTTGATTAACAATTTTGTTGAGGGAGTGACATTATAGCACAATATAAAACTGAAGAAGTTTATTTTACATTATACAACCCTCTTCTGAACAATTTATAAGAGCCCATAACTTTTTAAGCCTTTGACATGATCATTTTTGACATTTGAGGTACAGCTATGCATGTATTTTAGTAACACCTGAAACATATTGCTTAATTCTGTGAAACAGAAAAGTCTAAACCAACAAGCCAAGAGCTAAAGGAGAGAATCACTGACTGCCACACAAGGCTGCATCATCTTTAGTTAAAATTTTTAGAAGCCAAATTCTTCTGTCCAAACACATGCTAAGATAAAAAGCATGTTAATGTCCAGCCATCGTAATGGTGAAATGAGTCATGCCCTGAAATTGGCAGGCAAGTCAAACCAGTTTATATATATATATATATATATATATATATATATATATATATATATATATATACTTTATTTTACAGTCTTTTTCAAATTGTGCATACTGAATGAGGATTGTTACATCACTTGTCACCATTTTCCAAATTTTACAAAATAAAATTCACAAGCAATAGTTAACACTGAATAGCATTAATAATGCTGTGTTTTTTTTCACCCGTGTACATAGATCTATAATGCATCCTCAACGAGCAGCGAGTCGATGAATCATAAATGGTGTTTTGAAGATCAAGAAAGCTGGAAAGACTCCTTCTGTTTTTGAATCTGTCCCTTCCGCTTTTTCCTAATCTGAAAGTCAAACACAAATCTAAACTTCTTCAGCAATTTAAAAAAATAAATAAATAAATAATAAAAAATAGCACTGGAATGATGGGTGAGGAAGAAAAGAATAAAAAATTAAAAACCGGTGCAGTTACAGTTCAGTTGGCAGCATGAAATGAGATGCATAAGGAAATAAACTTAAGCACAGAGGCAGTGTCATGCAGAGGAGCACTTATTAAAACTGCATTAATGCTTGCCTTAGTGCCACTTTATACCCAAGTAGGCATCTTGGCATCCTGATTCATTTATGTTCTAATTATCTGCATCAGAGAGGCCGACTGATTGGACTAATATGACATGCATGGCAACAATTTAGCGAAGACATCGATATGTGACAGCTTTTTGTTGGCACCGACATCCCTCCTCACGGCATTACAACACTGTTAATGTCTTGTGCTCCAAGTTAGCTTGACTTGAGACAACTGTTTTCTGGGTGTTGCTGAATGAGCATCATGAATAGCTTAACACTGGGCGTACATGTTCTGAGTTTTGTTTCTTTTACTTATTTCAAAACGAACAGCACCAACGCGCAGCAATAACTAATGGCAGTGAGACAGTTTGTCAGAGGAAGAGAAGCATTCTGCGATCGTCTCTGCTTATAGCGGCTCTAATGAAGAACAAGAGGTGGGAATAAATTGGAAGCGTAGTCATTACAACAAGCTGATATCATCTCTTTTTGGTGAATTTGGAAACGCATATCGGAAGCGTCAAGTCAGGCCTTTTGTTCAAAAAGTGAACAGATCGATGTATCTGTGGATCTTGGCCAAATGCAGCCATTTGTGTCAGCGGGTGGCATCATCTGTAAACTTAAATTACCACATTAATCACAGCACAAAATGTTTACTTTGTACATTTTAAAAAAAAAAATAACTTCAAATAATGCATTCCTTCTCTGGTTTTAAACTGCGTTGCAACATAAAAGTGATGTGTTGAGTCCTTGACTTTCCACAAAATGGCCAACCCTATTTTTCAGTACCACTAATATCCAAACAATCAAATCTATTGATTTTAAGGAGAATGGGAAAAGTGGCCTGCTTTCAGTCAGATGACCGGGATTTCACAGCAATATGTGGGGGATGAGCAAAGCAAAACTGAGTTATGGTCCATAAAATCTCATTAAAGCAACCAGGGCTGTAACGATTCCTCAAGAGAAACGGGAACCTCGGTTATTAAAATTCCCCAAGGAAAATTTATCTGCCTCAAAGCTTCATTAAATTATGTTTCATTATTTAGCACCGGCCGGATCATTATTTGTGTTGGACAGCGGTCTCACTTCCGCCTATGAGTTGTTGATAACTGCTAGCAGCAAAAAGTGAAGTTTTCCTTTTGTTGTTGTTGTGAGACCAGTAAGCATTCTTAAAATGACTGGCGTGATGTTTGGAGTACGACAGCTTTTCTCCTCCAGGAACTGCGTGGAAAGCGAACGGTGGGAAGAGCGCTGCTGGTGTATTTACACAGGTGAGCAGAATATTAAAGCCCCAAAAGGCTTTATTAATCTTTGTATGTTTAAAAGGAATTGTTTCATCGAAAACAGGTGTGCTTGGTAAATTGGGCCTCTGAAAGCTTTAAAATCAAGAGTGATTTAGTCAACAGCAACTGAAAATCATGTCAGGATTTTACATCTTGACAATTTTCTTTATCCTAACTTTCAGTTTCAAATATTGCAACCCTTTCAAGCTTCAGGCAGACCACATGGCTAAAATCAAGTTTTTCCCTTGTGCTTTTACTCTTCCACCTTTTTAAAAACTCGAGTGACTCGAAGCACACAGGTCTCTACTAAGTGAATTGAGCTCTCGCCATTCCCCTGTTTTTATCCATCATCAAAGAACATGCCTGAGAACGATTGTCTGTGCAAGTGAGATGATTTACTCCCATGTGATCAGTCCTCTCAAGATTGGCCTTCTCCCATGCATGACCACACGTCCAATCCATTCAATGTCTCTTTTCGAACACACACACCAAAAAAAAAAAAAAAAAAAATCTGCTGTACAGGCATTCTGGTTTATTTTTCACAAAGCTTTTTATAGCCTACAAAAATCACTGCGTGGACATTTTCACGTCCGTCGTCAATCTTGCCTCAACAAGGGATCAACTTTCCCCAGTGGAAAAAAAATTAATACAACACGCAGGCGTGGGTCGCTGTGAGATATTTATTGGTCACTATAGGGAATCTGCGACCTGCCTGCCCTTCCCATCACTATCCTTAATGCATCATCTGTGACATGGACACAGTAAAGTTAAGGTGTTACAGTACAAGCTCTTTCTGCTTTTTATGGTAGTGATGATTGCTCGCAAAGCGGTTCATTCTCCACAGGTGAATGGTGCTCGGTCAAACGAAGCCGTCGCTGCCCGCCCACCCCGTGCCGGTTGGTTGTATCTACGTAGTTCTGGTCAGAGATTTACGTCCACTCATCATTGACATTATCATATTGACTTAATGTTATTTTATTTGAGCCATTGTTGTGGCTCAAGCAACAAGAGGCATCTCATCTAATTACCCAGCCACAACCAGCTAGTCAAGAGAGAAATGGCTGCTAATCGCCACAAAACAAGTATTTCTCCATAGAGAGACAGAGAGACAGACACCTATTACAAGGCAGCTTGACATCATCAAACTGCTTACACACCATGATTTCAGGGCAGTGAGCTCATTTTTTTTTTTTTTTTTTGTATTATTCTTTATGGTATTAAGGTGAGATTAGGTTAATGCATTTTTAAGACTAATGCGATCTAACTTTAGCAACCGACGTCTCGGTGCTGTCAAAACGTATGCAGATGAAGAACATTGGCTGTGACAGCACTAGTTAAGAGAGGTGGCCATTTTCTCAGTTTATAATGTATTTAGGACGTGGCCATCAAGAGTCATCAGAACTCACCCAAGAGAAATGGGCGAGCAATGAAGGTTAATCAAGCCCACGTATGACTGCAAGAGAGTCACCGAGGCTGGAGCGGGTAACATGCATGGGCAGACACGCCGATGGAAAAGTCTGAATTGGAAAGAAGAATAGAATGATCCAAAATACTTTAAGTTTCTTCCTTCTATCCTTACGTGAAAGTGAAACTTCTGCACGTGAGAACGCCTATATTTTCTTACAGACACTAACAAGAGCCTATTTAGATCCGGTGACGACATCTAAGAGTTGTTGGCTCATGATGTTATGTTATCTACTACCAAACTGAATGAATTCGATGGTTTAAATTGGGCGTCTTGGCAGTTGTTTTGGATACTATCTTCGTATAGAATATACTTTTCACGGTAGAAATAAATGCAGTTAAGACCTCTTCAAGGCTCTTAGAGTCATAAGTTCCAACAATCTTCTTTCTTTCAGTCTTACCATAGTGCTAACTGGCACAACGATAGTCACAACATATTAAACTGAATGAGGAAGCGGCAAGAAAGATTCAAAATGCTGAGTAACTATGATTTAATCACGCGCACCTGATGGCAAACGCCTGCATGTGATATTAGTCATTTTAGAAGAAAATTGCTGTGGGCGTGTTCCAGTTAATTCCTAAACATATGTTGGAGTTTTTTTTTGATTCAAAGAAAGTTTAAAAAGTTGTTTTTTTTTCATAGCTTCTTTACTTCTCCTCTTTAGTCTTGAGTCTCACCAGCTTTGTGCAGCAGCATAATGTTAATATAGGGATAAAACTAAAGCTTATTTCGTTATTCTTATTGCAGATGAAAATATGTGAAGAAAATGCAGCCATACATAGCTGTTAGTATCCATTTTGGCTTGTTGTTTTTTTTTCATATTCACATACAACACCAGGCCCAATACTAAACTATTTGCATTTAAGATTACAACATTTTAATAAAAGGATATATTTAAATTTAGATTCCCGGATCAGATAAATCCAACAACCCTGGATGCCTCAGCTTTACCAGGGGCACACAAGTGGATTTTCTTGTTAAATCATCCATCTTTAAACTCAGACAGTGCATAAGATAAAACAAAAAAACCTTGGCAAAAAAATAAATAAACCCATACCCCCGAGGAAAAAGTTCAGACTGAAGGTTACCACAAAGTTAGGTCAAGATTAAGGCATCAAATCCACTGAAAATAGCATTGGACAAAATCTCAGAGACTCAAAAAAGCTCAGCCCTGAAGCTTCTATTTAAAATGGATATCTAGTTTAACAAATGTTTATTTCTATGCAATCTTAAGCTGATCAAATATACTGTCAACATTTTATGGTCAAGTTAAAGAAAATGATATTTTCGAACAAATTGATATGACATCATCTACACTTGACAATGTGATTTAAATGTCGGTCAAATGTAAGGATAAGAACTTTCACCTGCTGGGATTCTTTCCCAGCAGGTGAAAGTCCATGGTTTATAATATGACCAGGATACGGACAAATAGTAATAATAATAATAATAAACATTAAAAAAGTCTATTTTCTCCAGTTCATAGAGAACACCCAAGAATAACCAAGTAAGTAAGTATTTTTTTTATGTGGGAGTGTCTGGAAAAATGCCATACTGGTTTGAGAATCAGGAGTAAACCTAATTAGCATACGTCTGTGCCAGTTTCTTATTTAAGTATATAAAAAATATCATGAAAAATGCTCTAGTCCAGATTTTTTTTTAAAACTCTTCATCTAAAAAATAATAAAAAAAAAACTCCACACACAAAATAAAACAAATAAGTTCTCACCCATTGCCAAATTCTTTGGCTTAATTTCAAACAGGAGCAGCTGCTGTCTGCCCACAAATGATAAGCGATTGATCCCATTTTTCTCCCATTTTTCTGTCGCTTTGGATATTGGAACCGCCATAAAGGTTACAAAAAGATAAGACCTGGATTATCGAGGACTGCTTGTTCTGCTAACTTGCTGGTTTCATGTATTTGTCGAGGCTAAGTACGTATTAAAAAAGGATAAACGAAGACAGTTTCACATGACGGAATGTGATGGCGTGATTTACTGGTTCACGGTCATAACAGCAGCACAGACATGACCTGGGATTGTTTCCCTTTGTTTGTCGGCTCCCTCCCTGTATTCAACTTGTTACGAGAAACCTTGTTTAAGCACCCTGCCAGCCTGTGAGGGGAGGGATAACGAAGTAATCCATAGTCATTACTCAACCATCACCCTTGGCATGCACGCTCCGCTGTGGACCACTTAGCTTAAGGCATATCAGTGTGTGTGTGTGAAGAGGAAGACACCCACTGAAGGCATTAGAAGAGCAGGCAGTTAGAGGTGGCTGGCATGAAAAACAGCGTCTACAGGATGTGCTAATAAAAGGGTGAAGGATTGGAACTGTGCAGGGTCCAAGCGTGGCTTTGGTTATGTAATACTGTATAATTACCTCAGAAATAATTTTGGTCAGGTATCAAGTCCTCTCTGGCAACTATGGAGAAGAACGGATGCCTTGAAAAAGTATCTAAGATTTTGTACGGGTTTTGTCGCATTCCAATCACAAACCTCGACATATTTTGTTGTAAGTTCATGTCGCACACCAACCTCAAGCAGGAAATCGTTGTGAAGTTGATAGAAACTGCTTGTTTTTACCAATTAAAACATTAGAATTATGATTTGAGCTTCTATCCATCTCCCTTTACTCTGACACGTCTAAATATAATCCTGTCTAACTGACTGCCTTGTAAAATTAGGAAGTCACCCAAAAGAGTTTGAACCCAGAAAGACATCGCTGTCCATTTACACTGGCAGACCAGACAAGAAGACCATTAATCAGTTTATCAATTTATGGTGCACAGAAGCTGAAATCACACACAACATTGGTAAATAACATACCAGCGATATTTATATTAGATATCGACCTGAATTTTCACTGGTGCATACCTAATTGCTACCTCTTATCCCTTTCCTTTCTCCTCCAAACATCATTTCTTTATGTTGGTTTACAACATAAAGGTTAGTAACTGTAATCCGACAAAATGGGAAAAAGTTCAAACAGCAAAAGCATCTTAGAAGGGCAATGTGTGGGAAGAAAGGAGGAGGATGAAACTGGAGGGCAGCTGAGGTGGGCCACAGAGAGAGAGGCGAGGCACGGGCAGCAGAGGAGACTTTATGTTGCCATAAAGTTCAGCATTATCACCGGCTGAACAGAGACTAAACCAGGTAATAAGGAAGATGGCATGCAGCACCATTCTAAAGATCCTGATTTAAGACCATTTATTTTGCCTATCTGTTTATTTTGCATGATGGCGCAATTTACAAGAGGCCAGCTGCGAAAAGCGTGCAGGCCCGATATGACATCAAACACAACAGCGTGACTCATAGCCGGACCCAGAGCCCATTCCCAGGAATTAGAGTGCTTTGAGTTTTATGATCGCCTATCACCAAACCTAATATAATTACCCTGCAAGGGCACTCTGTCTTTCAGCAGGTGAAATGGGATGCTTGAGTTAAGGGGATGGATGGTACAGAAGAAACGTTGTGTTGCTACTTTACAATGAGACCGAGGGCTTGAGGAGGAGAGATAATAGAGTTCTCTTTTTCTTTTTTTTTTCTTTCTTTTTTTTGTAGTTAGTTCATACGTCCAACACATAATGACGCTCGCAAAACGAGGCCTTCCAGAGAGCGCCGAGTGGTAGTTCAAGATCTACTGGGCCCTGACCTTAGCCATGTTGGTAATAATTGACTTATTATTTTTAATTAAGCACTATAACAACCCGTGTAAAGCAGGATCGGTGAAGCCGCCACAAGGTCCGTGTAATTAATGGAGTCCACTTTCAAGGTCAGTCCTTTGTGTATCCGTGAGGATGTGCGCGGCGCGTGTGAGCACGCCGCTCCTCCTGCCCTCTGTTTTATCGCCCTACATGTTGTTGTGTGCGACTGGTATGATTAGCTGTTGTCACACCGACCCATAAGTCATTTCCTCCCTGACGCCACAATCTCTTTTCGCTCTGCCAAAATGCGAAATGTGTCACTGTGGCCACAAGTGATATACTCCACCATTATGAATAAAATCACCATCATTAGGATATCCAATACGGCGTTATCCCTCTTCCCGTCTTTCAAGCTTGAGCTCTGTGGCTTTGAACCGACAAGGTTACGACTGCCGGTTCATAGTTTATGTATTTTTCTCGGTTATTCCTTTTGACATTCCGCAAAAAAAAAAAAAAAAAAAAAAAAAGCGTCAGGAGTAACT
>NW_006800046.1:1280954-1288492 GCF_000485575.1 Poecilia formosa | reverse complement strand
TAATAATAATAATAATAATAAAAAACCTAATCAGGCATCCGAGTGAAAAGAACAAAGCAAAGGAAGCTAGATATGCAATAAATAGACCTCAGGGGAAAAAAAAGTGTTAGTTTCAGTGTTGCTTCTCCTACACAGCTCTATGTAACAAAAAAAAAACAAAAAAAACACTTCTTTCTAATGTGGAACTTATCTGCCTTGTGATCTTAAAGACAATTTTACGGAACAAAGGGATTTTCCTTTTTCAAATGTCTTACTCGATTTCCCCCCCTGCACCTGTTCTGAAAAGATCCGATAACGTCGCCTCCCTTCAGGGTAAAGCGTTCCGAGAAAGTTTAATCTAGGAAAAAGAACTCTGAAAATAATCTCTCTCTCTAAAAAAAAATAAAAAAAAAAAATTTAAAGAAACATGGAGGGAACAAAAAGAATTTGACACTAACATTCAAACAGAAGGTGGATGTGTACTCCCCCTCCCCCCCCACATCTAGATGCCGACATATTTGTTGTGACCCCTGGAAACAAATTAAAAATAAACTAATCTGTTAGCGCAGTGACCTAAACTCCCACTGAAATGTGAGAAATATCTTTCTAAAAAATAAATGGTTTGACAATTAAGTAATGGAAACATTTTGTTGATTTATTATTGAACAGAAACTCAAACTCTACTGTGAGTTTAACTGGAACCTTGACTCGTATGTCATGTCAATGCATGTCTTCCTTGGGGAACTTTTGAACAAGCTGTAATAATCCAATGAGTTTGATCACTCCTGCTGATAATCTACCTGCATGACATTGCTTTGAGGTTCTTTTAGTTTAATCGAGTCATAAAATGTCACATTCTATAAAAATCAAATTGGAGTCACAAGGAAAGTAACAGTTACAGGATGTAATACCGAGGAAAAACATGGTCAAATTGACTTGCTTTAGCCGCACAAGAATAAAGTTTAGCTATCTGGCAACAAGCAAACAAATTATGAAAAAGAAGCATTTCAAAGTTTAGGTACAGCGAATGATCTGTGATGTTTCTCTTCCAATAAGCCAGTTAGAGTGCATGTTATTATAAAGTCCTCGAAATATCAGGAGATTTGAAATAACAATCTGGTGGACTCTACCAGAAGCCTGGAAATGAGTCATCATTTGGTGTATTTCAGTAGAAATATATAAATGACTCACCAGTCAAAAAACGAAACCATTCACAACTTGATCTCAAGCATTAAATCCTTTAGAAAACCTGCTGCCATACTTTTGACAAAAGGGTTTTTTTCCCCCCCAAAGTTCACAGCAGTGTTAATTATCACGCAACCAATGATTTTTTTTTAAAAAGCAACCATTTCTTCTCTGAATTTATACACTCATTTTGTTTTCTCTGAGGTTATGCTGCTGTGATACAGGATGAATTGATCTGCAGACCTGTTACACGTCTTTTACCCCGGTCCCAACAAATTCGTCCGCACCTGCGTGAGAAACCCTCCGCCGGCAGACCTGGTTTCGGTCATTGTCGCCGAGTCAAGGCTCCTATCAAAGGAAATCAGATCTGAGTCATCTGCTCCGCGCTGAGGCCTTTTGTTTCAACTTCAGAGACTTGAAGTGATGGGTGTGAGACATCATCAGCGAGGCTGCTCTCTGCAGAGACACATCCTCGTGCTGGTATTATCGTACATCAGCAAAGCAGACATTAGGAAGGCGCGAGTGTGGGACGCGCCGCGTGCTCACTGTGACAGCTGGGGTCTTTATGCTTGGGAGGGAGGAAATGCTCATTACTGACGATGTTTTTCAGTGTTTTGATGGGTAAATAGAAAAACTGCTATCAAAAGACGGCACCGGCAGTCACCACATTGCCTCCCACTTAATCTGGATACGCATCATTGAGAAGGAGGATCATATCATTAGCGTAGCGCCATGTCTTCCCCCTGATAGGGGAGTGGAAATATTGGTGGGCTCTTTTTCAATCTGCAATTTGTGTATCAATGGGCAGCTATCAATGGAGCCACTCCGAAGTTGCGGTTAGCTGATAAAGAAGATAATTAGCCCCATGCTGTGAGTACGTGTGTTAATCTGCAGGTAAGGGGAGGTTGAGAAAGTCTCAGGGTACTCCCCTTTTGCCACTCACTTTGAAAACCGAGATGAGAAATCAGGAGGTGTAAAATTAAATCGCCTCCGACGAAACTCGCGGCGGATGGATACAGCCAGAACTGTGGCGTGGTGATTTTATCATCCGAGTGCCTCAGCCTTAATGTGTGGCGGCATCATCAGCTGGGAACTCACCCTTATAACCTTCTGCAGCTGCTCACTGCAAAGTCGCTGCTCATCAATCCGTCATGTTGATTTTATTTGCCTTTTTTTTTTTATTATTTGGAAAGGGTCTCTTTAGAGAGAAAGGAATTGGGCCGTGTTTGTTTCCCTGTACGGGAGAGAGAAAGAGGAGTCACAAACTGTTCATGTTATGAATTATTAGCTCAAAAGAAGAAGCAGAAAATTTCTGGTTCCAAATGTACAACGCTTGAGGAGACACGTCGCTAAAACTGAGATTGCAGCAAAAATGTGTTTCAAGATGCAATAATCTGAAAAGACATAAATATAAACGCAAGTTAACTTGTAAAAAAATGTGCGTCACATAAAATCCCAATAAAATTTGTGGTTGCAACATGAAATGTAAAAGAAAAGAAATGTACAGAACTTTGTTTGCACAAATTTTGATTTAAAAAAAAAAATCCCTGAAAATGAAAACTTTGAAAAAAATAACTAAACTAGCTAATACGACAGAGCACTTGGAGCATAACAAATGAATCACTCGCCTCATCATCACTGACTCTGCTGTCATCTTCAGCATAACTGAGAGAAACTGCTAAAGGAGTCATAGCTGCCCTTTTATAAAAAAAAAAAAAGGAGTCCTGCTCAACCAAATTGGTGGAAGTGAATTAAATTCATATCTGGATGCACAAAACGGTTCAGCCTTAAGGTTGAAACGTCACAAGGGGACGAGAGGAGATATTGGTTCAGTTATAAGGCGTCCTCTGTGTTTGCATATTTGCCTCCTGTCCACAGTTGTGACTGTTTATTAATTAATTTTGTTACTCTACAAAAGGACTTGGTGAGATTACGCTCGACACAATGTATTTTGTTAACAGCTGAATGACGGAGACTCAATTTCCTGCATGCAAATGAAAGGCATTGTCAGTCTTCCTAATTCAGCTCGGCTCTTCTTCTCCAAAGAGAAGAAGAAGAAGAAGAAGAAGAAGAAGAAAAAAAAGAGTGATGCTTTTCAGTCGCATTAATAGGTAGGTAGATTTCCATAAAGGAAGCGATCCTACTGAGGACAAGAATGAGTAATGCAGCCGAGAGTGCGTCCCACTCAGTGGGAGCTCATTAACTTGAACTCAAAAATGGTAGTGTCAACTTATGAAGCTGTAACTCATTCTTGAAAAATGCGAACGGCCTCATTGATTCATGCGATCAATTTGCATTCTGCTAAAGAGCAAATTACAAGCAAACTATAAAGCATAAAAATGAAAAATGTGCACAGGAAGGAAGGACTCCTTGTTGAGTAATTAAACTAGCTGTCGTAAAGAACGGTACAGCGTGATTTTTTTTTTCTTCTTTTATTAAAAAAATTGGAGTGAGTGAAAGCTGTGGCGTTACTCTGGAAACTAGTTACCTCCGGCATCTTAAGTAAGCTGTTGAAGTCGACAAGTTGCTTAATGCACTGGGTAAAGTATGCTTTTTTTTTTTTTTGGTGAAACTTTGACACATCTAAAAGATGCAAAGCACCTCAAGAGAATGCCAAAAAGTGTAGCAACTACATTTCTTGACATCTTTCAGAGACTATTTCTTTTTCTTCTTGTCACTGACTTGTTTGCAGCGATGTGGCCTTTAGCAGGCGTCTGTTTTTGAGGGCGTTACATTGTAGCAACACAATCCGATGTCATCAAAGCCAGGAGAGTAATGACAGAAGGGGAGTTGTGCATTGCTCTGTACGGTTAAATACTTTTGGCTTATTAGCAGTGAGCACATTTAAAAAGATTCAGTTTTCTCAAAGAATTCCAGAAAACAAAAACACTTAACAAATGCTAGCGACTGGAACCTGCAGATTTTCAGCTTCATCGGCCCCCTCGTCGCTTGCAGCTTGGTCAGAAGCTCAATAATCCAATTTTTTCCAATCAGTGAATGCACCATACTAAGCACTCCTAGGTTGTTCTAATGAAAGTGCTTTCCTGTGCTTTTACAGAAGGAACAAGACTCAGAATTAGCCATTTTTATTATAGTTCTTATTACAGAGGGAGCATAAAAAGGGAAAGTTGTTTGAAAGGACACTTTATTCTGTTCCATGACGTGTCTGCAATTCATTCAGGCTCTGAGTGTGGAGTGTGTGTGTGTGTGTGTGCGTGTGTGTGTGTGTGTGTGTGTGTGTGTGTTTGGTATGTTTGGTTTGAGTTGCACATCTTCCACCTGCAGGCGTGGTCTGAGTGTTGCTATGACACTTGGATGCAATCTTATAATCCACCTAAGAAGTTGTCTGAAGGTCAACTTCGCAAGGTTTTTTCTGAGCATTCTGTGCTCCGATTGCACGGCCTACTCTTTGCAGAACAAAGGATGACAGAAGTTGAATGTTTAAGCAAGAGAGACTAAAAAAAGAAAGAAACAAAAACATTAAAGACCATAAACTTTACATATTTCAACGGCAAAGTGAATTCACCAGAAACCATCTAGCGTTAATACCAACGTTATATTTATCAGACTTATGCAGGCAATTTCCAACCTGTCATGTTCAGGAGGCAACTAATCAAATCTATTATGTTATAGCTGGAGTGATGGATGGGAAAAGAAGGCTTAATAATTGCAACTTGTCCCTTCTGACATTTGGCCATGTTTCCAAGTGAACAAAAGATCAGCTTTGTTTCTTTTTTATTTTTTTTATTTTTTTTGGACAATTTCCTCATTTTCCTTCAATAATTAAATTGAAAGGGCAATGCTGATGGTCCATACCTGGATTTTTTTTTCTCTCTCATTTATTTTTCTAATTTTTTTTATTTTTTATTTTTTATCAACAGAGGTAACAATGAAATATATCACAGGCTCCAACTATTTCTTATATTAAATTATTTTAGAATCAAAGATGCTTCCAGCCCCTGACCAAACTCCATACAACTATGAGTGCGCTGTGACGTTTTATGGGCGATGCACATTATTTTCAAACTTTTCTTTCTCTTTACAGCTACATAGATCGATAAAGAGAGACTGTATTGACTGTTGCAGCCTGTGGTAAGGATGTGTTGCTATGCCTGTGCTCTAATACCATCACCTGTCTCTGACATATAGCTCATTCAAATTTAAAACATTTTTTTTCCCCCTTAGGAAAAAAAAGATTTTTCTGAGAGAACACGATTCACTTAAAAAGCAGCGAAATGTTTTGCAAGTTGAATTATTAACTTAATGAAATGTTAAAAAAAAGAAAGTAAACATGCCAACATTCATCACAATAATTTAAAAAAAAGTCTACAATATCTAAATATATGTTAGAGATGCCAGACAAATTGGTAAAAGCTAGACTTTCTTTTAAAAACGGTGCTTAAGAAAACGACAAGACATCACTTAGCAGGTTCTCCATGGTAATTCTCACTGTACGTACAGGAGGACATGTTTCCCTCTTCAAAGGGCGCACATGTCAACAATCTCCTCGTCTGGGGGCCTTTTCGACAGCCAGAAGGTTTTAATGGAACTGGGTTTTGGGATTTGCACATGTCTTTGGTCTTGTTCAAAGGAGGGTCTGTTTGAGGCTCCTCCGAGTCTCAAGCAGCTGAAAGAAAACAAGGTGCCCACTAGAGAACGGCCCCCTTTAGACCTTACAGATAGATTCAGACTGAATCATCAGCTGCTCTACTATATATGTCAACTCTCAGTGGGAAAAAGCTCTAGGCCTTGGTTTGCCTGAATTGTCAGGTGACCCTTCTGCAAAAAGCATTCAAGCAAACTGAACATCTGTGGTGATATGGTTTCAGATTTTTTTTTTCTTCTTAGTTCTTCTATTACTGAGTTTATGTCAGTAAGTTTTTTTTTTCACACTGGATCATTTGTCATGATCCAGTGTGAACAAATTATTTCCTCCAAACTAAAATGACTCCTCCTGTATGAGCAATAATAACATTGTTGTAAAAAATGAATTTGTTTCAATATCTTTTTAAAGAACCACTTCAACTCCCTCTTTGAGCTGAAAAATAACATAGAAACACTACAAAAATATATATCTTTTTTAATAATCAAAAACGTACCTTAGATAGCACCTCAACAGCATTTCCCTTTATTTTGTGATTGAATGACAACTACTATTAGCATAAATATGGAAAAAAAAAAAAAAACATCTCCGTACTTTTGCTTTCCAGTCTGTGGCTTCTTATACTGCTTATACTGCAGTATTACTCCAGTGTGAATCTTTGATTTGTTTGCTATAAGTGAAAAAGAGCTGGGCTGCTTCAGGTCACCATGACTCACAACTAAAGATTTTTTTTTTCTTTTGGTTTGTTTGTTTTGGCCATAATTCTTGTTGCTGGCCTGTTTTCGTGTCACATTATGCGTTAATTGTTGCTATAACCACTTTTCCTTAGCTGACTGCTCTTGGTTTCCATGGCTACTTAATTGGTTAGCCACGCTCACCTGTGCCTGTCTGATTATTTCCACCTGTGCTTTTTTTCCAGGATGAAAGCTCTTTCCAGCCGCAGCACAGGTTGCCACATTACCTGGAGCGCCATGCCGACGGAATCCTGCATTTCCCTGTCGACTCGGAGAACACGACCCCGTTTCCGCCTTCCTGATCCCCCTGCTCCTCGCCTGGCCCTGCCTAGTTATTCTTACGGACTCGGGTTTAATGGTTTTGACCCTGGTGACTCTTCTCTGCCAGGAGGTCTTAAATTGTCAAACGGTGAACCTCCTGTAAACCGGACCAAGACCATGTCTTCGACCACGGTACCCTGTCGCTGCACGGAAGGCAGCGGAGGGGAGAGGGAAGACAGGTCTTTCCATATGCAACTCTGGAGTCCAGAGCTGTAATTTTCCCGCTTTAAAATCAGATCTGGTAATCGTTTCATTCTCGGCTGGACTTTTAGAGTCATAGAATCAAGCTAAAATAGCTTTTTTTATTTTTTAATATGTGGCACATCTATGTACAGTGTTTTACAGAGAAAACGGTCAGCAAAAGGGAAAGGGGACGGAGGGGGTTATGCTAATGTGAGTAAGGTAGATCGTTTTCCCATTTTGGCTACGCCATCAAAAACAGCACAGCATATGCCTCAAGTAATACACTGTAAAATACAAACTACGTCTTCATTTGTCATTTTCTGCATATCTAGGAAAAAAACAGTACATGGTGAAATATGCACTGCTCATGTATGTCATTTCTGGTGTACTAAACAATAGCAGGGGAAAAGGTTTAATAAAGGAAGAAAGAGAAAAACAAAACTGAAAGCCATAATTTAAACCCAAACGGATATTTTCTAATGGATCAGGAAGGTTCAGTTGAATGTATGGTGATATATTTTATAAACATAGGC
>NW_006800046.1:1249086-1274915 GCF_000485575.1 Poecilia formosa | reverse complement strand
TTCGGTCATTGTCGCCGAGTCAAGGCTCCTATCAAAGGAAATCAGATCTGAGTCATCTGCTCCGCGCTGAGGCCTTTTGTTTCAACTTCAGAGGCTTGAAGTGATGGGTGTGAGACATCATCAGCGAGGCTGCTCTCTGCAGAGACACATCCTCGTGCTGGTATTATCGTACATCAGCAAAGCAGACATTAGGAAGGCGCGAGTGTGGGACGCGCCGCGTGCTCACTGTGACAGCTGGGGTCTTTATGCTTGGGAGGGAGGAAATGCTCATTACTGACGATGTTTTTCAGTGTTTTGATGGGTAAATAGAAAAACTGCTATCAAAAGACGGCACCGGCAGTCACCACATTGCCTCCCACTTAATCTGGATACGCATCATTGAGAAGGAGGATCATATCATTAGCGTAGCGCCATGTCTTCCCCCTGATAGGGGAGTGGAAATATTGGTGGGCTCTTTTTCAATCTGCAATTTGTGTATCAATGGGCAGCTATCAATGGAGCCACTCCGAAGTTGCGGTTAGCTGATAAAGAAGATAATTAGCCCCATGCTGTGAGTACGTGTGTTAATCTGCAGGTAAGGGGAGGTTGAGAAAGTCTCAGGGTACTCCCCTTTTGCCACTCACTTTGAAAACCGAGATGAGAAATCAGGAGGTGTAAAATTAAATCGCCTCCGACGAAACTCGCGGCGGATGGATACAGCCAGAACTGTGGCGTGGTGATTTTATCATCCGAGTGCCTCAGCCTTAATGTGTGGCGGCATCATCAGCTGGGAACTCACCCTTATAACCTTCTGCAGCTGCTCACTGCAAAGTCGCTGCTCATCAATCCGTCATGTTGATTTTATTTGCCTTTTTTTTTTTATTATTTGGAAAGGGTCTCTTTAGAGAGAAAGGAATTGGGCCGTGTTTGTTTCCCTGTACGGGAGAGAGAAAGAGGAGTCACAAACTGTTCATGTTATGAATTATTAGCTCAAAAGAAGAAGCAGAAAATTTCTGGTTCCAAATGTACAACGCTTGAGGAGACACGTCGCTAAAACTGAGATTGCAGCAAAAATGTGTTTCAAGATGCAATAATCTGAAAAGACATAAATATAAACGCAAGTTAACTTGTAAAAAAATGTGCGTCACATAAAATCCCAATAAAATTTGTGGTTGCAACATGAAATGTAAAAGAAAAGAAATGTACAGAACTTTGTTTGCACAAATTTTGATTTAAAAAAAAAAATCCCTGAAAATGAAAACTTTGGAAAAAAAATAACTAAACTAGCTAATACGACAGAGCACTTGGAGCATAACAAATGAATCACTCGCCTCATCATCACTGACTCTGCTGTCACCTTCAGCATAACTGAGAGAAACTGCTAAAGGAGTCATAGCTGCCCTTTTATAAAAAAAAAAAAAGGAGTCCTGCTCAACCAAATTGGTGGAAGTGAATTAAATTAATATCTGGATGCACAAAACGGTTCAGCCTTAAGGTTGAAACGTCACAAGGGGACGAGAGGAGATATTGGTTCAGTTATAAGGCGTCCTCTGTGTTTGAATATTTGCCTCCTGTCCACGGTTGTGACTGTTTATTAATTAATTTTGTTACTCTACAAAAGGACTTGGTGAGATTAAGCTCGACACAATGTATTTTGTTAACAGCTGAATGACGGAGACTCAATTTCCTGCATGCAAATGAAAGGCATTGTCAGTCTTCCTAATTCAGCTCGGCTCTTCTTCTCCAAAGAGAAGAAGAAGAAGAAGAAGAAGAAGAAGAAAAAAAAGAGTGATGCTTTTCAGTCGCATTAATAGGTAGGTAGATTTCCATAAAGGAAGCGATCCTACTGAGGACAAGAATGAGTAATGCAGCCGAGAGTGCGTCCCACTCAGTGGGAGCTCATTAACTTGAACTCAAAAATGGTAGTGTCAACTTATGAAGCTGTAACTCATTCTTGAAAAATGCGAACGGCCTCATTGATTCATGCGATCAATTTGCATTCTGCTAAAGAGCAAATTACAAGCAAACTATAAAGCATAAAAATGAAAAATGTGCACAGGAAGGAAGGACTCCTTGTTGAGTAATTAAACTAGCTGTCGTAAAGAACGGTACAGCGTGATTTTTTTTTTCTTCTTTTATTAAAAAAATTGGAGTGAGTGAAAGCTGTGGCGTTACTCTGGAAACTAGTTACCTCCGGCATCTTAAGTAAGCTGTTGAAGTCGACAAGTTGCTTAATGCACTGGGTAAAGTATGCTTTTTTTTTTTTTTGGTGAAACTTTGACACATCTAAAAGATGCAAAGCACCTCAAGAGAATGCCAAAAAGTGTAGCAACTACATTTCTTGACATCTTTCAGAGACTATTTCTTTTTCTTCTTGTCACTGACTTGTTTGCAGCGATGTGGCCTTTAGCAGGCGTCTGTTTTTGAGGGCGTTACATTGTAGCAACACAATCCGATGTCATCAAAGCCAGGAGAGTAATGACAGAAGGGGAGTTGTGCATTGCTCTGTACGGTTAAATACTTTTGGCTTATTAGCAGTGAGCACATTTAAAAAGATTCAGTTTTCTCAAAGAATTCCAGAAAACAAAAACACTTAACAAATGCTAGCGACTGGAACCTGCAGATTTTCAGCTTCATCGGCCCCCTCGTCGCTTGCAGCTTGGTCAGAAGCTCAATAATCCAATTTTTTCCAATCAGTGAATGCACCATACTAAGCACTCCTAGGTTGTTCTAATGAAAGTGCTTTCCTGTGCTTTTACAGAAGGAACAAGACTCAGAATTAGCCATTTTTATTATAGTTCTTATTACAGAGGGAGCATAAAAAGGGAAAGTTGTTTGAAAGGACACTTTATTCTGTTCCATGACGTGTCTGCAATTCATTCAGGCTCTGAGTGTGGAGTGTGTGTGTGTGTGTGTGCGTGTGTGTGTGTGTGTGTGTGTGTGTGTGTTTGGTATGTTTGGTTTGAGTTGCACATCTTCCACCTGCAGGCGTGGTCTGAGTGTTGCTATGACACTTGGATGCAATCTTATAATCCACCTAAGAAGTTGTCTGAAGGTCAACTTCGCAAGGTTTTTTCTGAGCATTCTGTGCTCCGATTGCACGGCCTACTCTTTGCAGAACAAAGGATGACAGAAGTTGAATGTTTAAGCAAGAGAGACTAAAAAAAGAAAGAAACAAAAACATTAAAGACCATAAACTTTACATATTTCAACGGCAAAGTGAATTCACCAGAAACCATCTAGCGTTAATACCAACGTTATATTTATCAGACTTATGCAGGCAATTTCCAACCTGTCATGTTCAGGAGGCAACTAATCAAATCTATTATGTTATAGCTGGAGTGATGGATGGGAAAAGAAGGCTTAATAATTGCAACTTGTCCCTTCTGACATTTGGCCATGTTTCCAAGTGAACAAAAGATCAGCTTTGTTTCTTTTTTATTTTTTTTATTTTTTTTGGACAATTTCCTCATTTTCCTTCAATAATTAAATTGAAAGGGCAATGCTGATGGTCCATACCTGGATTTTTTTTTCTCTCTCATTTATTTTTCTAATTTTTTTTATTTTTTATTTTTTATCAACAGAGGTAACAATGAAATATATCACAGGCTCCAACTATTTCTTATATTAAATTATTTTAGAATCAAAGATGCTTCCAGCCCCTGACCAAACTCCATACAACTATGAGTGCGCTGTGACGTTTTATGGGCGATGCACATTATTTTCAAACTTTTCTTTCTCTTTACAGCTACATAGATCGATAAAGAGAGACTGTATTGACTGTTGCAGCCTGTGGTAAGGATGTGTTGCTATGCCTGTGCTCTAATACCATCACCTGTCTCTGACATATAGCTCATTCAAATTTAAAACATTTTTTTTCCCCCTTAGGAAAAAAAAGATTTTTCTGAGAGAACACGATTCACTTAAAAAGCAGCGAAATGTTTTGCAAGTTGAATTATTAACTTAATGAAATGTTAAAAAAAAGAAAGTAAACATGCCAACATTCATCACAATAATTTAAAAAAAAGTCTACAATATCTAAATATATGTTAGAGATGCCAGACAAATTGGTAAAAGCTAGACTTTCTTTTAAAAACGGTGCTTAAGAAAACGACAAGACATCACTTAGCAGATTCTCCATGGTAATTCTCACTGTACGTACAGGAGGACATGTTTCCCTCTTCAAAGGGCGCACATGTCAACAATCTCCTCGTCTGGGGGCCTTTTCGACAGCCAGAAGGTTTTAATGGAACTGGGTTTTGGGATTTGCACATGTCTTTGGTCTTGTTCAAAGGAGGGTCTGTTTGAGGCTCCTCCGAGTCTCAAGCAGCTGAAAGAAAACAAGGTGCCCACTAGAGAACGGCCCCCTTTAGACCTTACAGATAGATTCAGACTGAATCATCAGCTGCTCTACTATATATGTCAACTCTCAGTGGGAAAAAGCTCTAGGCCTTGGTTTGCCTGAATTGTCAGGTGACCCTTCTGCAAAAAGCATTCAAGCAAACTGAACATCTGTGGTGATATGGTTTCAGATATATTTTTTTTCTTCTTAGTTCTTCTATTACTGAGTTTATGTCAGTAAGTTTTTTTTTTCACACTGGATCATTTGTCATGATCCAGTGTGAACAAATTATTTCCTCCAAACTAAAATGACTCCTCCTGTATGAGCAATAATAACATTGTTGTAAAAAATGAATTTGTTTCAATATCTTTTTAAAGAACCACTTCAACTCCCTCTTTGAGCTGAAAAATAACATAGAAACACTTAGAAAACTGAGCCTACAAAAATATATATCTTTTTTAATAATCAAAAACGTACCTTAGATAGCACCTCAACAGCATTTCCCTTTATTTTGTGATTGAATGACAACTACTATTAGCATAAATATGGAAAAAAAAAAAAAAACATCTCCGTACTTTTGCTTTCCAGTCTGTGGCTTCTTATACTGCTTATACTGCAGTATTACTCCAGTGTGAATCTTTGATTTGTTTGCTATAAGTGAAAAAGAGCTGGGCTGCTTCAGGTCACCATGACTCACAACTAAAGATTTTTTTTTTCTTTTGGTTTGTTTGTTTTGGCCATAATTCTTGTTGCTGGCCTGTTTTCGTGTCACATTATGCGTTAATTGTTGCTACAACCACTTTTCCCTAGCTGACTGCTCTCGGTTTCCATGGCTACTTAATTGGTTAGCCACGCTCACCTGTGCCTGTCTGATTATTTCCACCTGTGCTTTTTTTCCAGGATGAAAGCTCTTTCCAGCCGCAGCACAGGTTGCCACATTACCTGGAGCGCCATGCCGACGGAATCCTGCATTTCCCTGTCGACTCGGAGAACACGACCCCGTTCCCGCCTTCCTGATCCCCCTGCTCCTCGCCTGGCCCTGCCTAGTTATTCTTACGGACTCGGGTTTAATGGTTTTGACCCTGGTGACTCTTCTCTGCCAGGAGGTCTTAAATTGTCAAACGGTGAACCTCCTGTAAACCGGACCAAGACCATGTCTTCGACCACGCTACCCTGTCGCTGCACGGAAGGCAGCGGAGGGGAGAGGGAAGACAGGTCTTTCCATATGCAACTCTGGAGTCCAGAGCTGTAATTTTCCCGCTTTAAAATCAGATCTGGTAATCGTTTCATTCTCGGCTGGACTTTTAGAGCCATAGAATCAAGCTAAAATAGCTTTTTTTATTTTTTAATATGTGGCACATCTATGTACAGTGTTTTACAGAGAAAACGGCCAGCAAAAGGGAAAGGGGACAGAAGGGGGTTATCCTAAAGTGAGTAAGGTAGATCGTTTTCCCATTTTGGCTACGCCATCAAAAACAGCACAGCATATGCCTCAAGTAATACACTGTAAAATACAAACTACGTCTTCATTTGTCATTTTCTGCATATCTAGGAAAAAAACAGTACATGGTGAAATATGCACTGCTCATGTATGTCATTTCTGGTGTACTAAACAATAGCAGGGGAAAAGGTTTAATAAAGGAAGAAAGAGAAAAACAAAACTGAAAGCCATAAATTAAACCCAAACGGATATTTTCTAATGGATCAGGAAGGTTTAGTTGAATGTGTGGTGATATATTTTAGAAACACAGACAATAAATATCTTGGTTATAATTTAGCTTGAATATCCTTTGGCACCTCGGTTAAGCTCCTTTCAAACCAGTCGAGTCAAGACAGACTTTAGCCGCAAACCAGGACGTATTTACCAAACTTTTAACATTAAACTGCCAAAGCTGTCAGTGTCAAACCAAAAATACTGGAGCAAATATTAGCCCCTGTGAATCAGCAGGCATGGGTACTTAACGCAGCAGCACCAAACCTCCCTTAAAATCAGACGCTTAGCCAACTTAATGTCATAATCCCTTCCGCCTCGTCAGAGCCGCATAACCGCCACCGTGACGGGCTCGGCTCGCTTTCTCCGTGGAGAGAACACTCAACCATCCAACCTCATCAAGTCTATTTATCAGAATGATCTCTTTAAAGTTGGCTCAGCCCGTCCCGTCGCCCTACTTAAAGCCAATGTCGCGTTAGCGCCGATAGATAGTCTCCATCGTTCGTGCAGCCACATCGCTGCGGATATTGCCTCATTACAGAGCGAGGGGCATCAACTCTTGCTTTTTGGGATTTAATGTAACCGGAAACTTTGTCAACACGTATGAACATCTCAACTGGGAAGGAGGGGGAAAAAAGGGTTTCCATTACGTAAGTCTCACTTAACCACGCTGATACTTTTTTATTTTTTCTTAAACATTAAATGATTTTGGCTATTTAGAGACTGTTTCAGCCAAAATAATTTACAAATATAATATTTTTTATTAAGTAATTTAGATTTTCACTAACACTACTCACGTCAATACTACTGAAGGGTAGCTCTTCATTGAGCTTTGTATTTAAGACGCCTGCTTTAATAACACTCAGACATTCATTCATATATGATAAAGAGGCAACGTTGGTTCCCTGTTCATGGTGTTTTATATGCTTTTCTACATTGGCAGTTACTTGCAAGATTTAACTTAAGTGATCTTAAAAATATTACAAGAGTAATAAAGCACCGTATCTCATATTCTCCAATGCTGTTCACTGCTGCAGGATATCTGGCTTTAATAAAAACCGACTGATTCACAATAAAAACTGCGGGGTAATAATTTCCTACATGTATTTTTTTATTTATTTATTTTTTTCTCTTCAGTAAAATGCCGTTTTACTTGTCAGAGTGAAACTGGATCAGTTATTCAGAAATGTTTATCTCTCTTTTAGACAAATGTAGAGACCAACACAATATTTGTATTTTATTAAAACACAGAGCCCGGAAAGTCTTACTTTTCAAAGTTTTCCACAAGTTTTACAAATAAGCAAACTTGAGACCAAAATCAATACTTCATTCACGCCCTAAACGCTGCTTTTAGTTGTTGGAAGCTTTTTGAACAACAATTGTTCAACCACATTGATTAAACAGCTAAAATACTATTTTAACATATCCATTATATAGCCTACAGAGTTAGATGGTAAACTGAAACTGTTCCCTTTATGTGCAAATTTGGAACAGCGATAACCATGTAGAATTGTTGTTTTTTTTTAACTTGACAATAATACACAACCTTGTGTTGGTCTACCAAACAGTAGCTTGATTTTTTTTTTTCTTAAAAAAGCAACGTTTTCTTTGCAATTTAGCTAAGTTTGAAAAATGGATTATAAAAACATTTGCAAGGTGACCATCTGAAAAGGTTGGACTTAAGGGAAGTTTTTACAGGGTGCATAGAAGAAGAAGTGACAAGGAGTTCCACAAACGGGCTGCAGTGCAGCTACGGCTCTGAAGATGACTGTAGATAACTTGGCAAGGGAGTTGAGAACTGGAAAAGAGGATCTGTGAGTTTTCGATGGAAGTGATCGTTTCAGAGATATGGAGGAGCGAGATCATGGACAGCTTTGAAAGTCTGAAGGAGAATCTTAAATCTTGATTTTTTTTTTTTTTTTTTTTTGACAGGAGCATGCAGGAAGGACTGAGTGACACATTCTGCCGATCGGGTTCTGGTGACAAGGCAAGCTGGGAAGTTGGTTCTGCGTTCAGAACCAACTGAAGTTTGTGGAAGAATTTGTGGGATGACAGAGTTGCAGAAGTTCACATAAAAAGTTACAGAGGCATGCATGAGATTAGGTGGGAGACAAATTGAGCAAGAACGTTAAATAAGAATTTTATGTATTTATGTATTTATTTATTTTTAACCAAAAGAGACGATTGACAAATTGGGGCATTTAGAATGGAGAGACTTAAAGCTGACATGGAAAAAAAAAGTACGAATTTAAATTTATTCAACTATCAGGCAAGAGGGAAGAATTAAAGAGTTCAGTTTGTCTGGTTTGTTTCTGGGCAACAAACCTTTATTTTTCGTAACACTAACCATTACTAGTCTACTAGTCTGCTAAACCTAATCAAAACTTAATTGACATCTAACTCCTAAACCCAACCCCATCCTCACAATATAGTATTTGCTGGGAAAATGGTCCTTACACTGATTCAAACATCAAGCCACACGCATACTTCAAATGCTCAGCAAACTAAAACATTTCACAGAAGTCCACTTTATAGCATAACAAATGCTAACACAAACTACTCAATAAAAGCTTACATCTTTTATCCAGCTAAACAGAGGACTCTTGATTAATGTTTGCCATTTATTTTTGATAATTAAGAAGACATATCTACTTCCAGCTGCGGCGAGGCATAAAGTTTGTAGATGTCATCCGCTGATCCACGAATCGAGACCGTTTCCGATTGCAGTGGAACGAAAGAGAAGAAAAGACGGCACTTTGTGATGAAGTCACGGCAGCCGTAATTTTTTGTCAAAAATGACGGCGTTCTGACCCGAATGTTCTCGGCAGTCACTGCTCTGCTACCGCGGCTCTTGCTGGACTGACCTCACCGATTCAAATCAAGCGCAGATGTGATGCTTTTATGTTAATGAAAAGATGATGACGGGATTAGCGAGGTGTATGAAACAGTTAATTGCTTTCTGCGCTATAATTCCAAACACATTACAGGCCCTAGAGAATACACACAAAGAGCATCTAGCAGCAGACTCGCATAACTATCCTGCATGCACACTATGTAGCATAAGGAAAGGTTTCTCTCTCTTTTTTTTCCTACCATACTCGAGTAATAATAACGCCGATCCAGTTTCACCTTCTACATAAAAAATATTTTTGAAAATGGATGAGACAGGCAGAAACACGACACCGGGACTAAATCAACCAGAAAACCCTTAAGTTTCATCCATTTATCACCGCTAGACTTTTGAGTATATACTGAAGATTTCTGAAGGTAAAAACACTCAACATTTTGTAGGCATAAGGACTCGGGCCATTTTCTAAAAACAGCACTCTCAACCATTTTATTTATTCATTGCTGCTACAATGGGGGTGACTGTGTCCGTACACCTGCTGAGGCTAATCACTCTCTCTGAGACCGAGAGGTCAGGAGGAAGAGAGACCGGGAAGGTGCGTGTATATGAACTCTGATCTTTGGGCCTTTTCCTTAAGAAATAAAATAAAAATCCTCCTTTTTTCCGGCAGTAAGTCATCCCCCTATTGCCTGCTTCCATGCCGACCTGCAGCTGTTCTTTGCAGGACAATCCCAACATTTGCAAGTATTTTGAGGTTCTAGACACATTATCAGAATTTCTAAATATTTATTACCTCTCTTTTTTGTTGTCTGTCACAAAACTGGAATGAAGGTAACATTTCAACCTATATTCTCCTTTTTTGTATATTTCTTTTAAAACATGATCATAATATTTCAGAGGCAAATTCTCAGGGCCTACAAGGTAGTTAAAGGATGTCCTGACTGAACTCTATAGTTGAAAAACTGTATTAATTTAACTAAGTCATGTTTTTAAGTAAGAACAATAAATTAGATGCTTGTCCTCGGTCCAATGTTGTAAAAAAATAAACTTATTTCCATGTTTCTGCCCACTATTTGCCTTAATTCCCACTAAATCTGTATGTAAACAATAAGGGTGTAATGGTACACGCAAAAATACCAAAATTATTAGGATAGTCTTTCCAGTTCTGCATGAATGTGTGCTGTATGAATACAGTGTTACTTAGAATCTCAGCACATGCATAACATTTGACCCCCATAATACAGGGATCAAATGCATTGTGTCATATTTTTTTTTTCTTAATTCGTTACAATGAATCTGATCATTAGCGGTTCATGGAGAAGTGTGTCCAGTCGGCCACAGATTTCACATTACTAGTAAAAGGTGAAAAACGCGTTAAAATCTGCCCTCCTTTTAATCAGAATCACCTTAGTCAAATTCTGGGGAAGTCATTTGCTTAAGGCATGTAATGAACTTCATTGTGTGATTTTATGTGATATGAATGATGAGCTGTCATCGCACATACTTATTGAACTAATATTTCATTTGATGGGCAGGACAGAGAAAAATACAGCAAAGCATTTAGTTGTTCTATCTTTAAGGCACTATTCCTATTATTTTCACCTTGTATAAAGGTTAACTTTTTTTGTCACCGACCAAATGTCTACGCTCTTGTTTGGCATTGGGCAAAATAGGAGGGCATGGGAAATGGCTTTAATGAAATTCAAGGGTTCAAAACTTAATGAAGCCTTTTGAGAATATCTAATGCTCTTAAGAATTTGGTTTTGAGCACCAGAACGTCTGTCAAATGGCTCTACCAGAGCCAGGTATTTCATAAATGTGCAGCGCGGTAACTCTACTTCCTTATTCAAGTTGGATAAATGCATCAGATAACTTTTCCACTGCTAGATTAAATGGTAATTTAATAATGTAGCAACTTCCTCTATGACAATCTGACAGAGATATATAAAGAATAAAAAAGTTTACCAGGTGCATAAACTTACAGAGGGATTAATCAGGTTGAAGATATTGGAAAGCTGTCATGGGAGACTGCCCTCCTCCCTGAGCTTTCACATCCTCTCCTCAATACTAAAGCACTAGCAGGAACTATGTAGATAAGGACAAGGGAGATAATAGAAGTAAATTCTGCTACGTGGGCGGGCCTTGCAAGGACTGACTGGCCAAGGTAATTCTCCATTTTTCCACAAACAAAAGCAGACAAGGTCCTTGTATTGGTAAAAACACCAGCACCTACTGAAGCCACTCAATGCTCCGCTCTCACATGCTTAAAAAAAAAAAGTACTGCCAAAGGAGTGAAGGACATTCTTCACCTGCATTTTTACAGTCATACAATTCTGATAACTCACATTTTTTTCAGACCTGTTTTGTAATGTTATAAGTAAGGAAGGATGATGCTGAAAAGAAGTCAATGATCAATAGATTTCCAAAATACGATGTCTGCTTCCCTTCAATCAATCAATCAAATTTTATTTGTATAGCACATTTCAGCAGCAAGACATTTCAAAGTGCTTTACATAATTAAAATAAAAACAGCATGTGACATTGAATAAACAATGAGAAAGAGAAAGATTTTAAGAAAAAGAACCAGTGAGAAAGAGAAATGAAAATAAATTAAAGTAAAGATAAAGAGATTTAAAAATAAATAAATAAACAAAAATAAAAACATTATCCACATGAGGACTTGCCCTTATGGGGTCTCCTCGAAAATAAGAGGCTCTACAAGCCTTTTCTTCTGTAGGACGTTAGTCAAACCGCCATTTGACAAGGACTCAAATCTTTAAAACTTCTGTACATAAAAAAAAATAAATAAAAAAAAATCCCTGTCATTTGCTGTCAAATGACGGTGATTAAGTTTATTTCATTACGTGCATTACTGTCATGCATAATTGACAGCAATATCCAACTCTGAGATCGCCAAGCTTTGTCTTCTGGATGGAGATCCGGATCTTTGAAAAAACACTGAGTTACCAGAGTGACGAAAAATGAAATGTTTTCTGTTCTGCAGCCAGTGGACCGTGTTGTGTTAACACCAGCAGCTCCACCTTAACCTTCTCGTTCCATTGGTCCATGGACCTACAACTGAAAGGGAGCCCAAGAAAGGTGGTGCATGTCTCAGTTGAAGTAGAAAGAGCATGTCAGTGATTTGAAGTGACTACTGCTGACTACTGAAGCATCGCACAAGAAATATCTTCATAAAGAAACACAAATCCACAGTACAAGGATACCCTTTGTCGACCAGAAATCACTTAACATTCTTAACGTTCAGTAAGTTCAAGTTTGAATGGTTGTGTGGAAGAGTAGGCTGACATATTCAAGAGTTCATTTCAGCACTTGTGTGTACAGAAAAGAGCTACAGGGTTCATGAATCACGAAGGAATTCATTAGCACATTACGGATCTGGTCTGATTAAAAGGCAGTAGTCATGCAAAAGATAACAAATAGACTGCTGCAGCGAAATGCACAGAAAATGTTCAGAGGTTAGGAGGGAGGTCACAGTCTCAAAGAAAAGGTGTTTGAGTTTTTGTAATGATCATTTAAGTCACTCAGTAACTCATTTCCGCCCCACTCTGCAATACTTAAGAGACCATCAACATATAAGATGCAAGGAGATGCTACAGTACCTCGGCGTTTTACTCAGTTTGAGAAATGTAATGAACACAGACAAAGACGGTACTCCACAATTCAACAGTTCTGCATGCTTTCTGTACACAGCCTGGATCGCAGCTTTTCATCATTGATATATTGATACAAGATTGGTGTTTTAGTTCCCAACGATTGACATCTCAGTGAGCACTATCCCTTCCTTCTTGCGCTGAAGCAAATGGGAGAACAAGGACATAATTTGGTCAAATTAGTATTTATTTATTTATTTATTTGTAATTTTTACATTTTGTAGATTTTGACTGAAAACTAGTTGCTGGCATTGCTGACGTGTTCTGACGACGACGAGGAACATTAGATCTCAGAAGGAAGAGCAAAGACTTTGCTTTATCCGACAAGGAAAGAACAAGAAACTTTGACTGGAAATGTGTTTTATTTCTTTTCTTTTTAAACAACTGTAGGAATATCTACCTATATAGCACACATCCGACAAGTACAAGTAAGTTTTCCCCCCATTTCCACTGAACTTGTGCAGGTTAGTCATTAAAGGCAGACAGGATGCTACAGAGCCCCTTCCCCTACCTGGTCTTGGAGCTCTTTTATCGCACTCTGCGGTGGGGAAATTCATGGAATCAAGAATATGAAGCATTTTAATGCACACCATTGCAGGCCTTGTTCATGCTCCCAGTGCCTACCCGAATACATTAATGGCTGTTTGGAGCAGGTCTTGAGGACAGAAGCATAACTTCAAAACAGTTACAGCATCACACACACACGCACACACACGCACACACACACACACACACACACGTGCGCACACGCAACCACACGTCAGATGAGCTGCAGATGCAATACTGAGCTGCCGGTGGACAATATCTCAGCTCTAGAAATAGAAATTTAATTATTTAAGAGAAAACAGTCATTTTGTGTATGATGGATGTTATAAAAAAAAACACACCTTTCTCCCCACCTTTCATAACAAAGAATCCATGCGTGTGTGTGTGTGTGCGTGTGTGTTTGCAGCAGGTTGCCAGAATTCTCTTGAGGGCTTTAAAAGCTAATATCCTGCAGGGATAGAGAGGTTCACAGAGAAATAAAGGGGCCACTAAAGCAGCCTGCAAATTCATACCCACTGGGCAACAAAACTGTTACATCCCTCGGAATAGTAACGCAGCGTCGCTCACAAAAGGAAGATAAAAAAGAAACTGGGGGGGAAAAAATGAGGAGAAACAAATAGAGCAGTTGCATAACATCACACTTAATGTCCCAATTACTGCTGCATTATAGAAGGAGTGAGTCATGACTTACGTTGCTACTGTCTCCCGTTCCATGACGATGACACGAGTGTTTGAAGTAATAGCTTCAGGACAGAGAGGAAAGGAAAGTGGCAGAAGGTGACATCAATATTTGCTTACATTTGAAAATGTTTGCGCAAGGCACTTTACGAGCGGGAGATGGATACTGCACGAGAGATTAATGATTGAGAGTGCTGATTAATGCCACTGTGTGCAATGTAGCTCCCAGAAGAATGGGTCCTTCACAAAATACAGAAAAAAAAAACTGATCACCAAATGACAGCTAAGCCTGATCATCAATGTTCACTTAATGTTCTTGAGCAATTTAAGTTCTTTCAGTGGAGGGAGCTAGCTTACTTGCTTCCATATAAAAACACAAGAAACAAATCATAGCCATGTTGCAGTATATTATGGACAGTAACTATCCGAAAACTATAGTTTTTATTTCCATTTCTTCATCAAGCTAAAGATTTTTTTCTGACATGTGGCAGCAAAGAAGTTTTCCCACTTCTATAGATGGACTCAGTCTTGTACAATGTGGGTGCTTCTCTGGTTTGTCATAGAGTAGAAAAAGCTGATCCACAAGTGGGGGGGGGAGGGGAGGACAGTTTATGTTTCGACCTTGACCCTACGTCAATGTTAAATGGGCCGACAGAATGGAATCGCAAAACTGACTGAAATGACCTTCATTATTAGAGATAAGGTGAGGGAGCCTCAAAGTAAAGTCATTGGTGTTTTACAGCGAGGCGAGTTAGCTGAAGTGGTCAGAGGATCTGACCCAGATGGATCCTAGGTGCTTCCTTTTAGAGGCGGTGTGGGAAAAGGCCAGGACACAAACTGAGAAACCACTGGGAAGCCTAAATATATCCCTTCTGCTGGGGAACACCTTGAGGTTCCTCAGAGGGAGCCTACACGTGTTGTTAGGGTGAGCGATTTATAGGACTTGGTCTTGAACTTTTTTGTCCCCACAAGCTCACCTCAGATAGGTGGAAGACAAGGAACGGATGTTGCTGTGCTACAGACTCCCATGTTCTATGGGTACAAAATATTGATAAATATAATGGTTGTTTGAAGCAGAAGTCTCATAAGCCAGCCCTCAACGGCAGTTTAGCCATTGAATTCAAGAGACACGTCTGAACTGTGCAGGACACCGGTCCTCAAGGACTGCAGTGTGAGACCACTGGCCTAAAGTAATGTCAAGAATTATAACCACCGGCGCACAGCCTCAAATGATTCTTAGATCCAATGGTTCTGATTCATGATGGGAATAATTGCTGTAATATATCACAGCGCATAAGAGAGAGGACTGGCTCTGTTGAGCACAGTAGGGACAAGGATAAGATATTTGTGTTATCCAAGGAAATGTCAAACTCTTGAAATGACATGAACCAGTGCTACATTTCCTCCTGGAATAAGAAATGGTACACCTTATACTGTTCATATAAAGCAACCCTTAAAGCAGAAAAAACAAACAAACCTTGAAGTATTTTTTTCACTGCAGATGCATTAAGAGAATGTATAACTGTGAGACTTGTAGGGAAAAAAAAAGAAAAAACAGGGAGCAGAAACAATTCGTGTAAATTAAATGCCACTGACTGATTAAGTTCAATTTATAAATGAATGTGTTAAAAGCAGACTGAAGAACCCAGCAAAAATTATAACCAATCTTTCATACAAAATTTTCTAACTTTCTCGGCAAGTAAAATAAAACATAAGCTCAGTTAAACCTGTGTGTAGATACACACTAGATGCAAATAAACCGTTTTATACGGGGACCTTCACAAACGAGGCTCACTGATTACCAGAGTTATGGCTATGGAGGTAAACATCTCCAAAAACTCTCTGTTTCACACAACAAATAAGTATTCTGTATGTAACACCATACACTCTGCTTCCATTTGTTGTCGAACATTTACCTCTGTCATCCCCAATTACCATTTCCTTTAGCAGCGGCTGAATTAGAAGGTAACAATTGAAAATATTTGGAAAATTGCTGAAATACGTCAGGGAACGCTCATTACGGAGGACATAGAGCGTTGTACGACCAAAAAACATCCCTCACCACGTAACAGTCATAAACTGACTTCTTATTAACTGTACAAATTCGGGTTTGGTCTGTGTAAATAAACTATTGGCTTTCTGAATGTCGTGGCAAAATGCCACACAGTCAATGGAAGGTCGCAAACACGCTCCATGGATAGCTATTAGCCAATGCACGTGGCCGCACTGTGCAATATGGGTAATCCTGTCACTTGACTTGTTTTAAATGATTTTCGGATTTGGTGGAAAATATGGACAGAGGGAAAATGTCACTCTTTCCGATATCTGACCGAGGAAACGACCGCCGGTTGGATCGCCGGCGCACAGCCTCAAATGATTCTTAGATCCAATGGTTCTGATTCATGATGGGAATAATTGCTGTAATGTCTCGCAGCGCATAAGAGAGAGGGCTGGCTCTCACGGCCGGACCACACGGGGCTGACATTTAAAAACCGTGCTCAGGGAGGGAGGACCCGTTGCATCTCGCAGTCGGAGCCCGCTCAGATGTCGTCGCCCGCTTTAATGATCGCTATTCATCTCTACCTTCTCACCCACCATGTCGGTGATAAACAAGTCGGACAAGCAGATATCTGTTTGCCTCATTATACATTTCTGAACCGCGCAGCTGGGGTGAGACGCAGCTCATGCGAGTTGCAACTGGTGTTGAGTTTTGATTTTAGTTGACAGTTGTTGTTTTTTTCGGGGGTGGGGGCTTTCACAAAAGTCAAAAAAAGTTGTCTTCACACTGGTAGGAAACATGTTTTACTTCATCAGCTTTGAGAGCAGCGAGATAAGTGGATATGTGCAGCACACTTTATTTTCAAGTCAGGATGCTCTTTTTTTTCCCCCCTCCGTTCCACCTGATTGGCCTTTTATCACACAGCATGGGCTGCTGACAATAGTGAGATGCACTCGAAAGGTAAGGGAGGAAGGATGAAGTGAAAAATGATGCGGCAGGTTTGGTCCAGCATCTTGAAGGACAGAGCCACAAAGCCACACATTTTCAGATGTTTGGGTTTTCTTCTACACTGCGTGATAAAGAATCAAAATACCCTTACCCTTGTGGCATCGAAATGCTTCGAAATCTCACCTCGAAGTGAATTCTGTCTTACAAAGCCCTGGCAAGGTGTGAGCTATCAATACGAGCATCAGATAATTATCAATCAATTAAATGCAGAATGAAGAAGGTGCTGTAGAAAATGTTGATATGTCAACTTTTAAAAAAAAATTTTTTTAAGATTTTTGATGTAAATCTAAAAACTGTACCTCCTGCTTGCTTTCCCTGTAGCAGATACTTACAAAATCTAATTTCGTGGTTGTAAATCCACCTATTTAAACTAATGCATCACAAACATAATGACATCAAAATAGCAATGTTACAAGATGTGCACCTCCTACGTGCCTCAGTCGTTCCAACTTTTAGCGTCAGCAGAGTGAGGAGAGAAAAAAAAACAACAACAACAACAAAAAAAACCCGGCAGAAAGTCGGGGGAGTGGTGGCTTATTACGACTCCCGCTGGAGGATGTTCAAAGGAGAAGCCCGATGTGTGCCGTTTGTTGCTTTTCTGTTTTAATCTAGCCTAAAGATATAAGTTTATCAAAGTGAATTCTCAGTCGCTGCGTTCGCGGCTCGGCTGCAGCGGCTCAAATGTCCCGGCGTTCAAAGGATCGGGGACAGAAGATGAAATGGCGGACCCGCCGCGCGCTCAGACTCACCGAGACGCACCAAAAGCACGAGCGCGAGAACAAATCTCTACATTAGGGGAGCGATTGTGTGTCTGTCTATTGATATGAAAGCCAATGTGCAAAACACTGTGTGGGAAGGAAAACACTGCCATCAAGGCCAGCAGAATTTCTGTATGATTTTTTTTTTTTTTTTTACAGAAACAAGGTTTTCCTTTTACGGTCTCATTTTAACACCTGGTTATTCTGCACAAAATAACTGTCCTCTTTTTCTTTCTTTTTTCTTTTTTGCATTAAAGTACCCAAGGCCGTAAACGATGTCACTCTAAAATGTGAGACGTGTTTTTCTTGGGGTGGCACAGGCTCCACAGATCGTTGTGTTTTGAAGTTTTCTTGTTTGTAAAATGTAATGCCTTGTTACCGAAGCAACGTGTTCTCATGTAAATATATCAGCTTCCTTACTTTTGGTCTTTTGTGGCAAAAATGAACATCAGAGTCTCCCAAAGTTTTAAACACAGAGGAATGGCAGCAGCAGTATAATATATATATTTATATATGCATCTGGTTTTTGACCTTTAAACACCAAGAACAAAAACCCTTTCAGGCGCTGCACGGTGTTAAAAGGTGTCTTGGACAGGTCTACCAAGGTTGGTTGTCACGTTGTGAGAGGTTTGAAGTTTACAAGGACCCATAACCTCTAATTCCCTTGTGCAGCAGTGTGTTTCTAATGCTTTCCCCTGTGCAACTCCATCAAGTTTCTTTTTTTTTTTTTTTTTTTTTCTCCAATAAGAAGGTCAAGCAGACGTCAGAACATTTAACAAGGTCAGGCTCTGTGCTCCTTAACATTACCAGACATAATTGTTGTTGGTGCTCTACATGTTCATTATAATGTAGCCGGAAAAGGCGTTCACCTTTTGACAGTTTGTCAGCTGCAATGTATCGTCGAGAGGACTTTGAAACGTGTGTATTTTACACCGATAGTGCGCTAATTATTGGTGTAGAATGGCAGCGTAATGCATTCAAGAGTTGTCTTAATCCACACAGAGCGTCGTGTGATTGTGACGTGTGAAAAGAGGCATGGTTTTTAAAATATTTTAACACGTGAACATGTAAACGACCCGAGTCGATGCCCTAAGAACCACTTTCACTGCAGTCTCACCTGTTCTTATATGTGATTTGGACTTCAAAAGTATTAAAATCAATCCATCTACCCACTGCATCCAAAAGTCTTCTGAAGTATGTCTTTAAAAGTTTCGCATTCCTAGAGACTGAAAAGTCTTTCCACTCTTTCCTAAATGGTTCAGCGTCAGTCAGACTGGATGAAGAGGGCGTGAAAACGCACACTTTCAAGTTTTGCTCAATGTTCTCAACTGGAATTCGTTTTGGACTTAGACATATTTTGGGCGACAACATGGATCCAACGTTGTCTAATGCCTGTGTTTGTGATCATGAAAAACAGCCAGGTATAGAAAAAATGACTACTGAATACTTTACAATATTCATATAAGCACCTAAACATGCTTCCTGTTGAAAGGAGGTTTTTGTAGCCTCTGACTGATTCTCTTTCTCAAGTGTGAACTATATTTAGCACAAGTTAGCTCTGTCCAGATTTCAAGTGAAAACTGAATAAAAGCATCCACACAACCTGAAGCCGCCGCCGTCATGTTTCACAACGGGGAAGGCGAGTTGTGGACTCCACATCTAACAGTTGCCTTGTCAACATATTCTCCCATGTGAGATGTTGATATTTGCGGTTTCCAAATTTACCAGTGGCCTTTTGGCTGCTTCTCTGATTACTGCTCTTATTGCCTTGCCCTTTCAGTTTAGGTGTGCAGCCATGTTTGGGTGGGCTTGCTACATTCTTTCCATTTTCTGATAATGGCTGGAGCCCTGCACAGTGGCATGTTCAAAGTTTGGGATGCGGGGTTTTGTAACCTGGCCTTGCGTTAAAGGTCCCTGAGGTTTTAACCCTGATGTGTCTGCTGTGTTCTTTTGTCTTTGTGTCGCTGTTTGTCCACTAATGTTCCCTATCAAGACCTTTCACAGCCTTCACAGAGCAGCTATGTATTTATACTGTGATGAAACTACACAGGTGGACTCTCTCTGAGAGCGTATGGCTTCTGAATAATTGGGCTTCAACGCAAATACTTCCAAAACTTATCAGAAAAAAAAAGGAGGTTGTCACGGTTTCTTTTGTCCAATCTTCAGAAGTGAAAAGTACCATAAATACCACATCAATTGTAAAACCTATTACAGCTATAAATAGATCAAAATCATTTCCAACTGGGTATGTATATGCAGCTCTGAAAAAAATTGAGACCACCTAAAATGATCAGTGTCTCTGATTTTACTCTTCCTAAAATGAACATTGTTCTTTTATTCTATGAACTATTGACAATGTGTCTCCAACAATTCCAAGCGAAAAAATTTAGTATCTATTTGCAGAAAATGAGAAACAGCCAAAATAACAAAAAAAGATTCAGTGCTTTCAGATCTCAAATAATGCAAAGAAAACGAGTTCATATTCATTTAGAAACAACGATACTAATGTTTTCACTCAGGAAGAGTTCAGAAATCAATATTTCAATGGGGCTCAGTGCAGTGTATATATGTTATATTTCACTTGTTTAACCCCTGATGAGGAGTAATAAACTCAGCTTTTCTTTTTAAATTCATTGAGAACCAGGATGGTTTTAAAAGTAGTCTGAAATGGAACTTGCAGAAGCTCTGAGTACCAAAAGCCATGGAAGGTAATTGTGGAACGTTTTTAACCCAAAGCAGCGTATCTTACTACTTCATTAAAACAGGAGGGAGATTCTCTATCGAATGACAGGTAGGGGGGGTTATAGGTTATAGGAGCAGCGAGTCTGAACCACGTCTTCCTGATGCTCCTCTGAGGACCCATGAAGAAAGAGGTCACTTTGAAAGTAAAGACAGACCAGGGAGGGAACATTTTGAAGAGAAAGTTTTAATTATCCTATTTGTTTTAGCGGGAAAAAATGGTTACTAATGAAAGAGAACAAACACAATTAATGTAGCACTGGCATTCTCACAAGAGACGAGGAACAGGAAAAAAATGGCTTTGACAAAAAAAGAAATAAAAAAAAAATGACAGGGCCTATTGGTGAGCCAATGAATGCGGAGAAGAAAAAGAAATAAAAAAAACAAGTTGAAGAGCACGCAGCAGTCGGAGAGGAACGGCTGTCGTGCGTAGTAGCCACTCCTCATGGGACGTGGTAACAAAGCCAGCTGCCGTCTAATTATATATTGCTTTACCAAGTCGATTCGAGCCAAAAACAACAGCAAGTGCAACAAGGAAGAAACCTTTTCCCAGGACCGAGCGCGGCGTGAATGAATCACACAGGCAAACGACATCAATGCCAGCGAGAGAGCAAGTGAATAATTCTAGGAAACACAGCAGACATCAACGTTCAGGAAACAGCTGACAGCTTTCTGAGCTCACTGGACGGATTACTGAAGAACTGAATTAATAGTTATATATATATATATATATATATATATATGCTCATGTATGTCAAAAAACTATACCTTTAACAATCCGTAGTGGCAGATCCAAATCACTAATCTCTAAGTTCTCGTTTCCAGAAATATTACAGCTTAGGAGAACCAAATCTACCTGACAAGCTTGTCATTACACTTGTGTCAATATGTTCAGTTAAAGGTGGGTTGTACTTAAAACTTAAAAGGAAAAATAAAGATGCGTTGCTTAGGGTAATAGTCAGCTCCTCATGCCAGACATGTACCAGACATGAAGTGCTGCCTGCCCTGTATGTGCTCTGCCAAGAAGCCACCCAGAGCTAAGGCAGCTGTCTGTGTACCGACTTTGATGTCTTATTAATTTTGTTGGTTGGCTGTACATGTGTTCTTTTTTTTTGTACAAGTGCAATATGTGCTCCGTGCCACATGCTGCAGAGGTGTGTGCATAAATATAAACATCTATGTTTATATCATTTTTGAATTTGTAGCAGACTTTTCATCTAGCTGCTTTACAGTACTCCATCCACGTGAGCTCCTGTAGTGGCTTTAAACCTTGGAAATCAGATTCTTCTTGCGACAAATATGGGCACCTTTCGCTCTCCGCTGAGACATTTTCAGAGCCCTGTCACGATGGTAGGGAAAAAAATCTTTTATTCTGCTGTTTGTGTTTCAAACTTCTTCAGAAAATGCGAGTGATGTTTGTGACCCTGCAGGGCGATTAAATAAAAAAAATAAATAATAGCTACAGGAGATACAAATAGTGTACTTTAAAGCGAGTGATGTTTTTTATTTCTATTATTATTTGCTAGTTTAGCATTCGGTAAGCTTTTGAAAGGCTCCATGCATAATTTATGACAGCTATATCTATATATATCTATATATATAGATATATAAAGATATATATATATATATACAGCTCAGGGTGGCAGAATGACCTGAACCAGTTCTTTAGCAGGTTTGACCAGCCCCCTCTCTCCACCCCCATGCTGCTACCCCCATCACGTTTGATGACAGCTGGCTTTTCTTCTCGGGAAGAAAAGCCCATCTCTTGGGCTTCAGAGGACTCCGTCCCACATCCCTCCTCCCCCGCCACCATCTCGTCTCCTTCAACACTTTGGGTGAGGAGCGGGGCTGCAAAAGATCAAGGTGCTAAAGGCTGCTGGTCCAGATGGCATCAGCTCCAGGCTTCTTCTGAGGTGGTGCGCGAATCAACTGTGCGGCATCATGGGATACATCTTCAACCTGAGCCTGAAGACAACCGTAGAAGACGTCCTGTGTAGAAGACATCCGGAGGTCGGTGGCTCTGACGATGCGCCTGATGAAGACTTACGAGAAATTGGTCCTGCACGTTCATTGGATCCGCTGTGGTTCACCGACTAGCCTGGCAGGGAGCAGGTCCGACTCTCGGGACACGGTACTGGCAGACTTCTTGTAATTTAAGGGAAGAGCAATGAAACGCAACATCATTCCTGATAAGAATTTAAAGGTGAAAATCCAGGTGGATTTGGGGGAACATGCTGATCCCAAACAACCCCAAGAAATCGCAGGAAAAATTGTTTCAGAGGAAGAAAATAAAGTTTAAACAACTGAATTATTAGGATCCAATTGAAAAGCTACGGAAATAGGCGAAAGCCGAAATGCCTAAAAGTGGTCTCAAGAAAACTTACATTTTTGAGAATAGTTTGTGGATATTTAAAAATAATTAACAACATACTTGCACCCATTACCTGAGTAATGAAATTAGATTCGCCCTTCAGAAGCTGTCCTTTACCCATTAAAAATCTACTAAGTATCTTAATAATTTTCGTAAGTTTGTTCTATACTTCAATACCATTTTACTTTTTTTAAATGTAACTATTTACAGGCAAATGTTTTTTTATGTTTTGGAATCTCGTCAATATTCTCATTAGTAATGTATCCACTAAGAAAAATATTAACATGTTCAATATTTATTATACATGTAGACACACAAATAAGATTGTGGTACTTTAGTATTGAACTTATGTTTTTTGGTTTGTTTTGGGATTTTTTTTAAAATATCAGTTTTCATGAGAACCGTATAAAAATGTTGACTTGCTGCAGATAACTATTTCCAGAGTTGCAAACGGTACATCTGCCCTAAGGAAGAGCAAAGGGTCAAGGGTAAAGGTCATGTGTGTTTTTGCCACAGTCTAGCTCATTTTGCCCAGTCAAGTACGATTAAAGCTTCAACAAATTTAACAGCTTAATTGCTAATTTTAGCTTAATTATAATTCCTGATGCCAAGAAGCATGCTACTGATGACTAAAGCAGGAGCGAGAATGATAAGCAGCCACAATGACTTTTCAAACCCCAGACAATACTGAGTCATCTGTCTTTGCTGGAAGACGAGTTTGTTTCATCCGAAGAGTTTTTTTTTGTTTTTTTTTCTTCTCTCTCTCTCTGCCCACTGAAAAGGCGATGAGCAGTAATTAGGGCCACATTAGCACATGTTAGTATTCACTGGGGAGGTGAAGATGCTGCGAGGGAGGAAAAAAAAAAACTAACAAAAAAAAACACAGAAGGTAAGAAGAGACCGTGCCACTTTTGCATCAAGTAACAAAAGAGATGAAGAAAAAGTAGCAGGAAGGAGAGTAAAGAAATGAAAGAGTTCAGTTTAATAAAAATACTGTCAATCATGAAAGAAAAAAAAAAAAGTTTGGTGCGTTAATGTGTGCCCCTTAATGAATAAGAGACGGCAGCATGGGTCCCTGTGATTAGCATTTATTAGCCTCCTTTCTGAGGTGTCTGATGAGAACGCACAGGAGGAATGGTGAGAACCAGGATAACTAATCTCATGCAGAGCGCATGGAGAACGGGAGAAAAATGAAAACTGTAGATGGAGCTGGGCAGTTATTTAAAACGCATTACTGAATGTTGTATGCAAATGTACCTGCAGTGTTCACTGAGATGCGGTTGTCTTTCATCGTAAAGTCGGTCTTCCAACACGACTCCCATAAACACATATACCATAAATATTTATTTATATAGGGAACATCCTGGTACCGCAGTGTGACTAATTATCTGCTGAAACAGTGTATTAGTTGCATGATTACCTGATTCCTCTATAGTTAATTACACAGCCTGCTCTTCCCTGACCTCTGCCAGCATGATGCATTACTACTTCTCCATCTCTCACTCCCTTCTTCTTCTTCCTGTTTCCTTCCACCTTTTCGAAAGTTCACTTCAGTCCCCTTTGATTTTTTTTATTTTTTATGTAGTGATAAAAAACATAAAAAAAAATAATTGGCCTTTCAAGTCAAAGTACAGTCTTGCTAAATGCTGACGGCTGTAACATTTTGTCATCTTACAACCAAAAACGTCAATCTCTATGTGCCAGACCTACACAAATTATTATTACAAGATTAAAATTTTACGGTTTGTTTGTTCAGCCCCCGTCCCAGATTGGCTCCATACAACCAGTCTGAGCTTTCTTCTTGACAGCTGGCAAGAAGAAAGCCAATGTCAATAATTCTTGATTAAGCTATGATCCATCTATGATCTTGCTCAGATCATAGATGGATTGGTAAATCATTAGTGTTGCTCTGTGACTGAGCTTTTGGCCACATTTTGTTAGATGAGGTGAAAATCTGTCTACCATCTGCTGCTTCATGTGAGCAAAACACCAAGTCACATGAAATCCTGCAAATAAAGCAAAGACTGATTTCCAGTGCATAAAAAAGATAATTTTTGTTAAGCATAGTATGAAAATGAATTTTTTTACATATTTAAATTACAACTTTTTCTGGGTACTGCAATAACAGGAAGTTATAAGATTCCCTAAGTATTACCCATGGCTTTACACCCGTCTGCGAGGAGTTGTTACATGATACATTTTGATCAGTTCAGAGTGCAGAAATCCCTATTTGTAAGTCAAATATTTAATGAGAGAAGCCAAAAAAAATATGCAATAAAATATATGGGTTGCTTCATTCTCTTGTCCAGAGTTTATAACAAATTCTATTTACAAGATGTGTTGGGTGTTTAACCAACATTATATATGAAAATAATGGGTGCAACATGAAAATGTGGGATCAAAAATTTATTTTTGTTTTTTTAAACAACTGATTTAATAACTAAACTGACAGAGTAACTGCAATACCCTTGGCCACCCTGCATTGCTCCACCGGCTCCATCCTATCCTTCAGTGCTAATTAGCCGTACACTGTAGTTAAAAAGCAGTTTATTTCAATGTCATCTATTTAAGAGGGGTTACTTCTAGGTGGCTGCTGCCACGTTACTTTAAAACAACCAAACACGGACAACTACTCAATCTTTCATGTGCCTTGCGATTTAAATGGTCACCTTAGTTATGCGCCCCAAGTGTCCCTCGCAAATCCTGACACAATGTCTCAAAGGTAGCTAATGCATAAAGATAGTCCCCTGACCGATTCGTTTTCTGTGGCACATTCTGTTTCATCTGCAGCCTTTAATTTATTAGCGAGCTTTGAACTCTCACAAAGCCGTTCCATCACGCGGCTCCATGCAGCGTTAAATACTGAACAAAGTCTTTGGCAGGTTATGACAAGTTTCAAAATGCTGTTACCATGCAAAGGCATTCATACCCTTTTTTTTATTACATTATGTCACATAGTAACCGAATATTAGAATGTATTATTGAAATTTTATGTGGTAGACTAGCACAAAGGAAGGTTTGTGAAATTGAAGAAAAATGACACAAGGCTATGATTCCCCCCAAGCCCCCAATGCAAACCTAAAACGCCTGGTGAATCCTTAGTAGAGCTTCTTACATCTAGAGACTTCAACTTTTTTCTTTTCCAAACAATCATTCTAAAAATAAATAAATAAATAAAT